>NC_065448.1:85349491-85683658 GCF_917563875.1 Diabrotica virgifera virgifera
TATGTATGACTCATGCGCTTCCCTGATCCTATTTTTTAAAAGTGCTCGCAGTCTTTTATATTCAGTTACATGATAAACCGCTACATTTTGCATACCCCTATGAAACTCTTTCTCCCTTTGCAAACGAATAATGTCTGGAGTAAACCACACAGGAAATTTGTTTATTCTACTCTTAGTTCGAAATCTAGGTACACACACCTCAAATATTTCATAAATTTTATGATAAAAATAGTCAACTGCAATGTCAATATCTTGTATACATCCTAAATTATCCCAGTTACAGTTCCTCAATAAATCACACAACATAGGAAAATTGGCTTTTTTAAAATTAAATTGGTTAGTTAGATTATTCATCTCATAATGATTGGTTGTTCCTGTCTTTATCATGTTAAATTCTATATTCAAAACTGGATGTTTCTTATCCTCATTTGTAAATGGATAGTTATTTTTACCAACTAAAATATCAATATTACTCAAAATTAGATCTAAGGTTCGCACATTCTCATTCACAATGTTATTGAAAGACTGAAAGTTTTTTTTTATTTAATGGCATAGATATTAGTCATTCAGCCAGTTGCAATAAACAAAATACAATCCTATCCCTAATACAAAATTAAACAGAAACAATATAGTAATACAATAAATAATACAATACAACAATAATAGCTTATAGCACTGTTTATCGCACTCAATCAATATCAGTTTTTAAATCACACCAAGTGTCCTTTTTTCTACTAATTAACTCGCTAAATAGTTAATTTTATTAAGAGCAGATTTTAATGGGCACTGTCAGTTTGACGTTTTGCGTGACAATGAAAGACTGAGGGCCGGTTGTTCGAACGCTAATCAAGAAGTTGATTATAATCAATCATTTATTGTAATCAATTTTCTTGATGGAAATCAAATCGCGACATGAAAAATACATACATGTAAAACACTAATCAGTTATTGATTTTAGGTAAAACAGTAATTAAAATATAGCCGCGGCTCTTAAATTATTAAAAATTGCTTATTATTATTATTGATTTGTAAGTAAAAACAAGAAATTAACATCAGAAAGAGTTTAATTATGTTTTATTTTAAATTAAAACCAAAATAATAAAATAAATCAGTCAACATAACCTCAAAATGCGACATCTGTCAGAAGTACGCTTAATCAAATATAATTGTAATTAAATATTTGATAATGATCAGTTTTGATTAGCGTTCGAACAACCGGCCCTGAAAGTTATACATACTAATTAATTCATAAATTGACAAATATTTGAGAGAAGTGTTGTTTTCAAACTTATAGTCAACACCGGTTACACAAGGTAAATTAAAGTCACCAAAAACTAAAATAGATGTGTTCATTGTATTATCTATGTACGAAAAAAGATCAACAAAAGCTATATAATCGTTATTGCTCGACTGGGGGGGGGGGGGGGGCAAATATACGTTACTAAGAATTAATTTATTTCCAAATACATCCAATTCAACGAATAGTACCTCTAATTCAGTATTTACTAAGATTTGTTTAGATTTATATTTTTTATGAACTGCAATCAGAACACCTCCGCCTCTTGCCTTACGCGTCCTTACAAGGTCCCTATCGTTTCTATAAACCACATACCTTTCGTCAAACAATTCAGAATCATTAATGTCATTACTTAACCAGGTTTCCGTCAAAGCAATAATATCAAAGGTTTCTATCAACAAACTTTGGTAAAAATCTGTCGTTTTCGTCCTTAAACCTCTCGAATTTTGGTAATAAGCGCTAATTTTCATTAAAAACTCTGGAGCTCCATAATTGATTATACAACTTATATAAAATAATGACTTAATTTAATATCCTTGGACGCAAAACTTAAACAAAAAACCTAAATAAATACAAAACAAGTTGTTACCATTCTAACGCAAAATAGAACAATATAATTAAATACCTATTAATAATAGCGCATGAAAACTACTTATTTCCGTATAAACTATAATACCGTATATAATACCATAATAATACCATAATTAAAAATAAAGAAAGCAATAATAATTATAGGTACAGATCAATTATTAACAAAATGAGGAGTTCCCAAATACATTAAACAACTAAATATTAGTATCTAAATTAGATTAAAATAAAAAACATGTTTACCATAATAAGTGGAAAGATAAATGAATGTACCAAATAGTTTGTACTAGGTACTACGCAGATAATGACCAAATCTCCATCTTGTCACGTTGCCACGTTTACCATTAAGTAGCTGATTGAAAGATCTTGGTGCGAAGTAATATTTTTGATACCTCCGTCCTTAATAAAGATTTTGCCATCCCTGGACCATGCATTTTGTTTGCCGTATTTTTGTTTTGCTGCATTCAGTAGCTGATATTGCGGCTTCGTAAGGTTTTCACTAATAAATATGTGGGTACCGTTTAACAACTTTTTTGAAATCAAAATTTCTTTCTTCTTTAGATAGGATACCATTTCGAGTAAAATAATTCTTGGTTTATTATTATCAAGTTCTCTCTTACCCAGTCGATACACATTATTGATATCATTTTCACTTAAGTTCTCCACTTTCATTGTTGAATGGATTAATTCTTTAACCACCCTAGGCAAATTCTCCTGTTCCTGTTCTGGTAACCCATATATTCTGAGAGTATTATTCCGTCTAACCTGCATAATACCATCCAAATAGGCTTCATTTTTTATAATCCTATTGTCATTACTAACAACCCTACTGTCAATTTTATCTACAGTAGTTTTTAGGCAAAAGCAATGTCTCATCAACTTTAATAAGCCTTTCATTAAGATCTTTAACAATTTTGCTGCATATGCTTCGGCTACGGGTTACTTTATCCATTTTTCAAGATGTTCGTAGGTAGATACTAGATGATGTTTTTTCTAACACTGAATTATACCCACCTAAACTTTAGACACTAATGATGGTATAATGTGACTTAGTAACAATTTTTGTAAACATTAAATTAGTAATTTGATTCACTTTCAAACATTTACACGTGCATGCTGTGTTGCCACGTTGTTATAGCCTTATCCATTGACAATATCGCTGTAATAATATTGTTTCTAGACAATTAAACTGTCATTGTATACCGGGTGTACGAATCAAACTGTGTTTTTTTTCTCAAAGTTCGCATCACCCTGTGGACTATTCTAGCATTTATAAAATACTGAATTTAAAACCCAACTATAGCCTCAGGTTTTCTTAACATTTTGTCTTTCGATTCATTTGCTTATGTTGAATAATAAAAAAGTTAGGTACTTTAACAACTGGCCATGTTCGTCATCAGTACAGGGTGTTTCTAAATAAGTGCGACAAACTTTAAGGGGCAATTTTACATGAGAAAATAATGAAAATTTGCTTTACAATCATATGTTCGCACACGCTTCGTTTCCGAGATACGGGATGTTCAATTTTTTTTACAAACTGACGATTTATTTATTGCTTTAAAACCAGTTGAGATATGCAGATCAAATTCGGTGGATTTTAAAACGTAGTTATTGCACATTTTTTGACATACGATAATTGTAAGAAATTTATATTCACCATTGGCGTGCGTACGGGTAATATTATCGATCATAATACCCGTTTGCGCAGTAATTCAAATTTACCGTGCTGTAATGCTTTTTTTTTGACAATGTATTTTTACACTATTGACTTTTATGAAATTTTGTCACTATTGACGTTTCATAGGTTAATTAAGTTACATCTTCCAAATTTTGTGTTTTCTGCATTTAATTTTTAGATTTTTAATATGGTTTTATAGAAAAAAAAAACAGTTGTTTTAGAACTCTTTAACGACGTATTGGTATAATACAATATTTATGTATTTGGTAATTTTTCTAGTGACTTTCTTGGGTGTGAATCTGTCTTTTTAGTTTACTCCTCTTGGTTTGAAAACAAAGCATAGTAGAAATGAGTGTACCAACGCACAGTGGTTCCAAATTCCGAAAACGTGGTCATGAACCTTTAAAAGCGTATATTGTTTATACACTTCGGAATTATTGTCCTTTTCATGATCATTTTTCAGTGCGTAACAAATGATAGGAAAAAGGGTAAGTCCGTAATAATACATATTTATGACATTTATTCTAACATGACATTTTAGTTAAATCTGACAGTTGTCACATTTTATTTTCAATTTGGAATAAAAACCAATCAAATGTGTTTCTTGCATTTATAAAATGGTATTTTCTTTGATGTGTATAGTCTTATAAATTATACAGATTATATTTGTAATATTATTATCTAATTAAAAAAAAATTTTTTATTATGGCGCCATCTATCGACAACTAGAATAACTAGAATAAATGTTATAAAAATGTCACCGACGAAATGTAATCACCGACGTGCCTTTTTTTCTGTCACATACAATTTAATGCGTTAGAAAGAAATCGAAAAACTGTGACGCACTGAAAGATGATCATGAGAAATACTGTACTTTCGTACTCAAGGGTTTTTGGTATCGCTGATTACGAATCTGACATTATTTTTTCTGAAAAACAAAATAGGATCCAACATTGCGGAAAGAAGTTGAAAATGTCAATCAAAACGCAAATTTTTTGTCAAATTTCGTAGTTTAAGGTTGCTGATTACAAATCTAACATTATTTTTTTAAACAAAATGGCGTATCCAATATGGCCGAAAGAAATTCGAATATTTTATTTTAAACGCTTATTTGTTTAAAGTTTTCTATTATAAGGAACTTCTGAAATCGCTGATTACCAATACATATATTCTTTATGAATTACAATATTCAAAGCCTATTACTTATGTAAAACCACCCATACATACTCAACAATCGCCAGAATCATGTAATATGAGTAATTTTTCACTAATGTATGCAAACAACTGTCAGCATGGCATAGGCAGTTATAGGTAGCTAAACCAAAGTGATTCTGTATCTTCTTACTATATATTTTAAGATTAATAAACATTTGTCACATAATTATGCAGAATTTTGTACTTTTTGAATGTATCTTTACAAAATTTTGATTATTTCAAGTATATTTTCACTATTTATGCATTAACAAATTTAAGGCATTTATGGTTACTAAATCTTAAGTTAACTTACATTTTACATTACTACATACTTAAAAAAGAAGAATCTGCTTTACAGCGATAAAATTGATAAACCACAAAACGTTTTACAGCGTTTTCAATATACGCGTTCTTTTACACTTTCTCTGCCGGCCAAAATAACCTCGGACATGGTTCACTTGTTCCTAAGCTATGAACCAGAATACATCTAGTCTAACCCTTATACCTGCGCATTACGATAGTATGAGAAAACAACTGTAAACATGAAAGTCCCTAACTAGGGACTTTTTATTTTACCTCATGACCACGTTTTCCGCATCTGGAACCACTGTGCAACGTAATAATATCAGTGTTTAAAAAAGGATAACTGGTCAACCCAATTAATAAATTTCTTCGATTCTAATTGAGACAGTCACTAGTTTTCACCACTCTGTCTATCTTAATATACAAATGTTTGTTTGATCTACGTTATACTAGAACTAGATGGTGCTATGTTAAAATGTTTAAAACTAAATTGAACGTCCATTTTTTTTCCTTTAAATTAAATCAACTGGCGTTGCCATATTTCTCTGAGCTAGTGGCAATAATTGTACACGTGCAGAATATAATAAATTTTTCGTATAGAAAATCTCCTACATCAAAAGGTTACACATACTTCAATGCAGAACCTCTCCGTGGCAGGCTCGACTCGATACGTTGCAAGACTGCGGATGTTCCCTACTCAAGTCGTTGGGAACCGGGTGGCCAGCGGCTGGCGGCCCGTTGAGTTCCTTCCAGCTCAGTGCGCTGGAACTGATTTTCTGTTGCTCCGCTCTCTATCAAATACACTTTATGCGGCCCATAGAGAAATAACAACAAGGAGAGTGCTTGGTTGCATACATTTGATTGTCACACTAGACGCTAGCGACTCGATGAACTACTTACCGAACTACACGGCTAAAAGCGGGCGTGGCGGGATATTTAAAATTATTTTAGACTTCACTTAGCTATGAAGATCTATTTACAAAAACAAAATAACTGTATTTTTAAGTTTTCTTTAATGTTTTAGTGTAAAAACCTAATTTCTATGAAATAATTTGGAAATTGTAATATTATTTACACATTATCTTATTTATAATGTCATAAATAATATTAAAATTTTAAATTTTTTCATAGAAATTATATTTTTACACAAAAAATATTAAAAATACAGTTATGTTGGTTTTGTAAATAGGTCTTCGTAAAACATGGGAATAAACACTGGGAAAAAAACTACACATTTTATTTTTATTAATCTTCACAGCGACCTCTTTATTCATCTTATATTTTACAAAATGCAGATATTACTAGTTTGATTAGTAGCCTAAAAATATCTAAAGAAAAATATTTTTTTTCAGAACTTTCAGAAAAATAGAAAATAATATAAACACTGGGAAAAAAAACTACATATATTTTATTTTTATTAATCCTCACGGGGACCCCCCACTTACCGCATGCATGTATGGAGTGCTGATAAAACAAAATAAGAAAATCTATGCAGTAAAATTGTTTTGAAATAATGATGTAAAACACAGATCAACACAAAATGCATGCATGTCCCCGCTCTTTATTCTTTAATTATCTTATCTTTTACAAAATGCAGATACATATTACAAATTTGACTAGTAGCCTAAAAAAATCTTAAGAAAAAAAATTATACAATACAAACAGAACTTTACTAAAGCTAAAATAAAAGCCTTTAAAATATCAACTAACTGTTGTAGTTCCCTCAGAACTTTTTAGAAAAATAGGATAAAATATATAAACACTGACAAAACAACTTCATACATTTTATTTTTATTAATCCTCACGGGGACCCCCCACTTACCGCATGCATGTATGGAGTGCTGATAAAACAAAATAGGGAAATCTATGCAGTAAAATTGTTTTGAAATAATGATGTAAAACACAGATCAACACAAAATGCATGCATGTCCCCGCTCTTCTTTATTCTTTATTTATCTTATAGTTTACAAAATGCAGATACATATTTGATTAGTAGCCTAAAAATCTCTAAAGGAAAATATTATATAATACACTGAGAACTTTACTAAAGCTAAAATACAAACCTTTAAAATATCAACTTACAATAAATAAGTAAAATACTTTTAGGTGATAAACAAATCGAACAAACCTGCAATTTAAATAAATGTTTATAAGAGAAATCAAAATGTTTGCCATTAAAAATTGTTTAACTTTACACTATATAGTCCCCAGTACAAGGACCTAAAATTTCAGTGATACATATAAGTTTTAAACTTTGTGTTTGCATTCCTTGCGACATGTCCGACAAACTTTTCCTCTGTGAAATCTTTCAGAGTTGCTATGTTTTCGAACGCTTAGTTCTCAAAGATGTCACTTTTACGTTATTGTCTCTCAATACAAGTTTGGTTTATTTAAATACAATTATGGTCACAGAGGAAAAGTTTGTCGTACATGTAGCAAGGAATGCATACAAAGCTTGAAACTTATATTATAATATAATATATCAGTGATATATTATAGATATACTATACAGGGTGTCCCGAAAAGATTGGTCATAAATTATACCACAGATTTTGGGGCCAAAAATAGGTTGATTGAACCTCACTAACCTAAACACAATAGTGCACACAAAAAAAGTTATAGCCCTTTGAAGTTACAAAATGAGAATCGATTTTTTTTCATATATCGAAAACTCTTGAAGATTTTTTATTTAAAATAGACATGTGGCATTCTTGTGGCAGCAAAATCTTAAAAAAAAATTAAAGTGAAATTTGTGCAGTCCCTCAAAATTTTATGGGGGTTTTGTTCCCTTAAACCTCCCCAAACTTTTGTGTACGTTCCAATTTAATTATTATTGTGGCACCATTACTTAAACACAATGTTTTTAAAACTTTTTTGCGTCTTAGTAATTTTTCGGTAAGCCAGTGTTTATCGAGATATTTTGAATATTTGTGGAATCCACTACATATTTTGTATATGGTAAGTACGATTATAGAGACCTGTTAATAATCTGAAAATTTATTTATAATTTACATTTTTAGGTATATTTTGAAAAAGAAGCCACATCTCGATAAAAGGTGACTTATCAAAAAAGGACTAAGAGGCAAAAAAGTTTTAAAAACAGTTTGTTTAACTAACGGTACCACAATAATAGTTTAATTGGAACGTACACAAACATTTGGGGGGTTTAAAGGAACAAAACCCCCATAAAATTTGTATGTAAATATATTAAAAAAGAAGCCGTATCTCGATAAAAACTGGCTTATCAAAAAAATACTGGGAGGCAAAAAAGTTTTAGAAACGTTGTGTTTAACTAATAGCATAACAATAATGAATTAATTGGAACGTACAAAAAAATTTAGGGGGGTTTAAGGGAACAAAACCCCCATAAAATTTTAATGGGGTGGACAAATTTTACTATAATTTTGTTTTAAGATATTCCTGCTATAAGAATGATACATGTCCATTTTCAATAAAAAATCTCTAATAGTTTTCGATATATTGGAAAAAATCGATTTTCATTTTGTAATTTCAAAGGGCTGTAACTTTTTTTAAGAGCACATTTGTACTAAGGTAAGTTAGGTTTAATCGAACTATTTTTGACCCCAGAATGTGTGGTATAATTTATGACCATTCTTTTCGGGACACCCTGTATTATAGATATATTATATCAGTGAGATTTTAGGTCCTTGTACTGGGGACTACTATACTATGTTAGTTATACAGTGATGAGTGTGCTGGAGTGTGCACAAAAGATGGAAAACACATTCAAGTTGTGGGATAAAAAGAAATGAAACTAGGAGGTGTGAGATTTAGCAATAAAAACTTATAAATTTACATTCTACTTATTGTTTCCCACCTTTAGATGTATCAGACGAGTTTGGCAATTGCCACAATGACAGTGACAGTTTTAGTTGACATGCTCCTCTGATATGTCTAAAGGTGGAAAACAATAAATGGAATGTAAGTTTATAGGTGTTTATCGCTACATCTCCCACCTTCATTAGTTTCATTTCTTTTTATCTCAAACTGAATATGTTTTCCCTCTTTTGCATTATTTTGCCGATGATTAGCTTGCTCATCACTATATAAATGTGAATACAATATAATAAAATTTACCATTAACTATTTCACTGATCATTATTGTTATCAGATTTAGCCCTACAGCTCAGATTCCGTCTAAGGGAGGGATTATTAATTTTCTTATTAGTATTAATTTTCTTTTTTCGTAAATCATTTTTTTGCAAATCTTGAGAACTTCTATAAACATCATCATAATATTTCTTAATTATTAAGGATACAGACACATCTAGACAATAATTAAACACATAATCCAAATGTTGGTTACAAGTAAACCACTCCAGAGTTACATACTTTTTTATCAGAATTTGAATTTTTTTGACCAAATGGTTTATATGTCCATTAATGACTAATACCGCAATTACAATATCGTACATTTTGGCTAAATCTACTAGAAAATTTTTTGTAACATAATTTAAACTTAATTTATTATCACTATATTCTTTAAACATTGTAAATGTATGGTGTGGTTCCAAACAGTCAGATATGATATTAGCTGCACACACCTCACATTCTTTAATCGATTTAAGATTTTTTATTATAAACCCAGCAACATATGCTAATGTGTTACCTTCATGACCTGTAACATCTGTATCAGGTAATGGTAGAGCTAGATTTTCTATTTCATTCACATCTAAAACATCTAAATCAATAAAATCATTTTTGGTTATTGAACTTTCCAAAAAGTCTTGCAAATTATCAAGAATAGAGCCATCATCTGTTTCACAATTTTTATTAGAAGAAGGAGTAATTAAGTTATTAAGAACAGATGTTTTAAATGATGAAATAAACTGGTAGCAACTTGGATTTACATTTTCTGCTCCTAGATGGCGTATAGAGGCAAATGAGTTTTCCAAAGGATCTTGATTTAGAGCACGGGTTCTTAAAAACTTAAATCCCAAATCTTTACAAATATTCCACAACTCTTTTGTGGCTGCAATGGTTGTTAACCACCCTGACTTAAATGGCATTACCTTCTTTTTGACTTTTTCATCAATAAACATCCAGCTATTAATTTTAGGAAGAAGGCGATTCCACAGCACGGCATGAGGAGATCTATTAGACATACACCTACGATAAGGCTTGCCAAATTCAGGCTTTGTTGTTCTGCCATTAAAGCTATCGAAAAGCTGATCTACATCATGCACAAATTCAGCAGTTTCGATAGCTTGAGAGGGTATATTATTATTTGGATTACTAACCATCTCTTCCAAAGTGGAAGCAACTGTATGACTGAGGGTCCGTGCGGCTACACACACTTTCATTTTTAAGCGACTATGAGTTTTGAGATGTAAATAAACCTCCCTTATCCGTCTTAATGCTTGAAAACGTTTTCTTTTGTCTATATTAAAACACTGTCTTATATGATCAATTTTGGCCATTTTTGTCTGATCAAACTGAATATGGTACTTTAAAAGAGCATTACGAGTTGACTTTAATAAATGTGGTGGGTCGAAAATTGTCAATATCTTATGATTATTGATGAAAAAGTGAGGCCCTGGTTCGTTATTTTCCCTACAAAGTAAGTTAATAGCAGCACGGTTTGTAGCACCTTGGTCACACACAGTACACAGTATTTTCAAACCGGTTTCTATTTCTACCTGACTAATCACTTGTGAAATTAAAACCTTCAAATCATGTGATTTTACAGAATGTTGTGTAAAAAAAAAGCTATTGGTTGTTTCCAACTTTTGTGCAGACCATTGAGCATAAAAACTAGTGCATGATCAGCATACTCATTTTTACGACCCAATGGACCAAGATCTACATAACCAATGACTTTATCACTAAATTTATCGTAACTTAACTTCTGAGACAATGATATTTCATCAAAAACTAAGGAACAATATCTATCCAATGGTCCCATGGATTCTACTCTTTTACAAAGTTTCTTTAATAATTGAATTTCTATTCCAGCTGCAAAAGGAATGTTTTTTAATAGTTTCTGAAGGGTACTTTTAGCTGGCAATGGTATACTACGTCTCAAAAATCTGTAACATCTAGGACCCCTTTTGTACAAAGCCAAAGCATATACCTTATCACGTGTTGTCCAAGTAGGCCTTTTAACTTTAAGATTTGAAAAAGAACTTTTAAAAAATGATGCAATTGTAGGGTCCATATTTTCTTCTAATTCCCTAAACCTTTCACCTTTAGAAAACTCATATGCCAATTTTAATTTCTGTTTAGTTACTTTTAAACAGTTTTTCAATTTACAAATAGAATTTCTATGAGTACGATTTAAAAAATATAACTTTTTCTTTTTAGGAGACAAATCTCTTACTCTTGTTTCATTAATATCTTTCAAAATACGGGATCGCTTACATTTAGGTGTAATACTATACTCATTATCATGCTGACTGGAAATTGACCGTTTATTATTGACTGGGTTATTAATGGAGGATAATTTTGGAGGAACTATTTCTTTGTTACTAAAAATGTGTACATTTGAAACAGAGATTTCATCAGAAGAATGTGCAGGTATAGGCAAAAGTTGATCATGAACATTGGATATGTGAATTATTTTGGAGGGCACTGCATTATTTAAAAGTTTTGTTTTTAAGCTGCTTGTAAATTGTGTTTCCTCAAAATGATCTTCACATAAATAACACCTAGTTTCAGTAAATTCAATACCAATAATTTCAAACCAGTCATGACGTCTTTTTAAATCTTTATCTGGAAATCTAAAAAACTTTTTATTTGTATACTCTGGGTCTGTGACAGGATGAAAATACTTGTTATTACAATAGGACGCTAAACATCCGTGAACATATTTACCGGGTTGGGATTTAGAATTTGACATTGCAAAATGATAAAATAATATTACCTACATACAATATAACCACTATAAATTGTAACTAAACAGAACCTTTATTGATATTTTTAACCTACCTACTTACAAAACACTGACTTTTGTTACAATACTAGTTTTTTATTTGTATTTACACTATAAAATGATAAACTAATTTTACAGTTGAGTACATTGGCAGAAAGTGGTTATGACAATCTGTGTGAATGAGGTGAACTTTGTATGTAAATTAATGCCAAAATAAAATTAGTTGTGAAAAACAAACAATAAACAAACCAGAAATGTTGCAAATTGTACTTAAATCTGAAAACGTCCCCAAGCGTCTTTTTGTACCTCTATTTTTTCGATGTACTGAGTCTAAAATGTTCATAAAAATAACATGTGTGTTTACTTAATAACAGGCAGTAGCTGGTTTGTCGTTAGTGTCATGCGTGGAACACAATGGTGCTAAGTGACAAGTATGTGTTTTATCTCTCCAGGTATTAATGAGAACCATGGACTCAACTGTACCTACATACAATATAACTACCATACCTTTATTAACGTTTAACACCTTGGTTAGCGATCACTTAAACTAATAAGATGTAATTTTGTACCATTTTATCCTTATTTTGAAACCAATATGAGAAACTAAAAACTCTCGCTTTAGAGCATTTTAAATCATTTAATAACAATGGAAGCCAGCGTCTCACACGATATTACAGTCGATATTTTGTGTCAAATGCTGGCATCTCACACGGTAGCCAAGGTATTAACCTACCTACTTACATGTACCTACACTATACCTGTTATTCTATTCTATTAGTCTACTTGTCTCTTCTACTTGTCTACAAACATGGGAGGCCTATGTCCAGCAGTGGATCGAGAGGGGCTGATGATGATGATGATGATTAGTCTATATCACTTCTCTGTAATTCCAAGTTCCTGAAAATAAAACAGAAGGCAATTTTAATACAATGCATATAGAGAGTGGATATCGAGGTTAGGGAGTTGAACTAACTCAAAATGTAAAGTGATTTTCTTATTAAATTTATAAAAGTATTTCTAAGAATACACAAATAGCATTTTGCAACTAAGAAAAAAATAATATTTAATTACTGAAAAATACTGAATTAACATTACTTTTAGTAGAATGCAGTAATTAATCACATCATAGTTTTTGAGAAATTAACTCATAAAAGAAAGCAATTTTGATTTTGATGTGTGTAGACACCACATGAATGTAATTTAAAAATTTGGTTATATGTTAATTATTTACAATAATTATTAAAATTTATTGGCCACCATTTAAAGGGTACATTTTTGGACATATTTATTAATTTAAAAAGTCCACCGAACCCACTGCAGGAAACAGAGATTTTAGTTATCGAGGTCCATAAAACACAAAATATTTGTCATATACCTACCTACCAACAAAGTACTTTTTTTACCTTATGTCTCTGTGGATTAAAGTAAAAATATTTATTATGATATTGAATATTATATGACACACTAAATCTTAGAAGAGTACCTGCACTGGGGTTTGGAAATGAATACCAACAAAACGGAATATATGTGTGTTGGAGGTATACAGCAGGATCTATCCTTGGAAAATGAAATAACTACTAATCACTGTCAGGAATATAAATACTTGGGTCTTAAAATTACACAAGATGGAACAGACAAGAATAGCCAAGAAAAGTGCACACAAGGAGGGAAAGCTATGACATTATTATACACAATCCTATGGGACCAAAAGTATCTCCAAAGAAAATAAACATAACATCTATCACAGCATTGTAACATATAGCAGCGAATTTTGATCACTAAAAGAAAAATCCGAAAAGATGCTCAGGAAAAGTGAAATGGACTTCTGGAGAAGATCTGCTCGTATATCAAGAATACATAAAATCAGAAATACAAGAATATTGGAGATAATGGATGTAAGCATACAATAATTAACAATATAAAAACAAAGCAACTAAGATGTTTTAAGCCACTACAACGTACGGAAGACGACAGATTACCTAAGAAAAGCTGGATAGAAGAAATTCATAGGGAAATTGGAAACACATATAGAGAAAGAGGCTTGAAGGAAGATATTATGTGTTACGATAGAGAAAAAGGCGATTATATATATAAAAAATTGTATTTTCACCTACCGATATTCAATTTCAGCAATTCCAGCACTATCCAGTAATGAAAATAGAAAATATGTTTAGTAGTATTCAGTACAAACCGCCAAATTATCTATCTATGCCGGGCCGGGAAATTGCAAATTCTAACGCACAAAATGGCGTCCTAAAAACAAAAACACAAAGTCAATGTCAATTGTCAAAAATGTAAATTTTCTGCACGGTACAATCAAAATACTTTATTGTACCATGGGTAAATTTTAGTTTCAGAAACAGCAGCGCCCCTATGTGCTACTTACCTGCGCAGAAAGAGTGTTCCAGTTATTGCCTATCTTTTGACTTCTCTCTTGTTGTTATTTCTCTATGATGCGGCCAATCTCTTGGCAACCATCGGTAGTAGTGGAACTTAATGGGACTACGTGAATTTCGATGCGCGTTCGGTACCCTGCCGGTGATTCGAATCCGAATGCATAGCTAGAGGGGCCGATCGTTACATATTTATTCAGCAATCTGTTAGTTATAAAAAATTCTAACAATAAGTGTCTTTGGGGTTTGAAGTAAAAAAATTGACGTTAGAGAGGTCAGTCCAATGACTGGACCTCTAGTATGGAACAAACATGACATTTCGATAATATGCTACATACAAACATACATTTTACATTTACAAAAAAAATATATATATATACAAAGGGGTTTTACGGGTCTTAAATAAATAAAAAATTACTATTCATGTCTTATGTTTTCTCAAAGAAATTAACACACCACCTTAAAAATGGGTCATTTTTGATGTCTCGAATTTCATAAGCCTTTTGTCCGATTTAAATAATTTTTGATGTTAGTTTAGGTATAGCATACGGTATAGCCTTATTCTTTAACAATATTGCTATAATAATATTGTTGCTAGACAGGTAAATTGTAATTGTATACCGGGTGTACCAATTAAACTGCGATTTTTTCTCAAAGTTCGCGTGATCCTGTAGAATATTCTAGCATTTATAAAATACTGAAATTAAAACCCAACTATAGCCTCATGTTTTCTTAACAATCTGTTTTTTATTCATTCGCTTATGTTGGATAATAAAAAAGTTAGGTACTTTAGCAACTAGCCTTGTTTTTCGTCAATTCGTTTTTAAATAAGTATGGCAAACTTTAAGGAGTAATTCTGCATGAAACAATAGTGACAGTATGCTTATAAACTCTCCGCAAATGCTTCATTTCCAAGATAGGGGGTGTTGAAATTTTTCTTACAAACTGACGATTTATTTATTGCTCTAAAACCGGTTAAGATATGCAAATGGAATTTGGTGGGTTTTAAGAGGTAGTTATTGCGCATTTTTTGATATACAATTATAAATTTAATATTTACCATTGGCGCGCATACGGGTAATTTACCCTTATGTGCGCCAATGGTGAATACAAATTCTTAATTGTATGTTAAAAAATGCACAATAACTACCCCTTAAAACTCACCAAATGTCATGTGCATATCTCAACCGGTTTTAGAGCAATAAATAACTCGCCAGTCTGTGAGAAAAATTTCAACACATCCTATCTCGGAAACGAATCATTTGGGACATACATTTATAAAGCAAACTGTCATTATTTTTTCATGCAGAATTGCACCTTTAAGTTAGTTTAGTAATTACCAATAGAGTACAAACTAGTACCCAATTTTTGCTACTTGTCTTACCTGAGTTATCTTTTGGTTCATTTTTGAGGTGTTCCACATCTATTGATGTCGATAGCTGATTCTCTAGATAGTTTTGGTCATATTCAATAAACTCTTCCTTAATTTCAACTTTAAATTTCACAGCTAAAATATAAACAATATGAAAATACAGCGAGCATGTAAAGTTTGGAATAAATTAATTTTTTCATGAATGGGCAATTTTAGAATTAAATCCTGAAACGGGTCGATTTTTATTTTTAAATTATGATTTTTGGCGTCATATAGGCGTAATGACGTTATCGATTATTTTTTTAAATAAGCATAGCGGTCGTGTGATGGATCATTTGAAAGGTCATTCAATTCTCTATAGTAAAATAAACAAAAATAATTTTTGAATTAAATTAAATGACACAAAAAGAAGAATGTATGTAGTTTATTTATTTCAAAATACATGTTACTGCTGTCAGAAAACAGAAAAAATGTTCATTTCACAAATTAACATTGTTTTTCTCTTAAATTTAATGTTCAAATGCTGCCAAGGTGCAAGTAAAAGGCAGCTTTAACATTGGTTTTAAGTGAAAAACGATATTTATTTATATAAACAATACATTCCTCTCTTTGTTTCAATTAATTTTAATTCAATTTTTTTTGTCGGAGACCCTGGTATAAATGATTATATTAATGTTTATATTACTAAATACAGAATTGAATAACCTTTCAAATGAGCTAGCACACGATCCCTATTCTCATTTTAAAAAATCATCGATTACGTCATCACGCCCAGATGGATGATGTCACTAGCACTATAAAAAAATCATAATTTAAAAGTCAAAATCAACCTGTTACGAGATTTGTTTCCAAAATCACACTTCCACGAAAAAAAAATAATTTATTCCAACCTTTATGTGCTCACTGTACATTGGATACATATTAAAACGATTTATCATTGTTTAAATAGTAATAGTTAATCAACGTAACAAGTAAATTTGTTTGATTCTAATTGAGACAGTCACCAGATGTCGCCACCATTTCTGTCAGGGTTAAAATGTCAGGCGTAACTACTAGTCCTGTCGCCAGGGGGGGTACAACGGCCTCGTTAATTCAGATGGACTTACCCAAGTTTTTTTTATGTATTTTGACCCGTAGAACCCGAATTTTTTGGGTAACAGTTGATCCGGATGTCGATAAGATTGTTATAGACCAAGAACTTGAGGAATCAAATAACAGCGATTTTTGGCAAAACAAAACAATATTTTGTATTTTTTGGGTCATTTTAAGCAAAAAATATTTCTACAAGTTTTTTAGTAGGATGCACAGTTTTCGAGATAAACGCGGTTGAACTTTCAAAAAATCGAAAAACTGCAATTTTTAAACCCGAATAACTTTTGATTAAAAAATAAAATAGCAGTTCTGCTTAGCGCCTTTGAAAGTTCAAGTCAAATTATGTCGGTTTTGATTATTTGCATTGCTAAAAATTTATTGTGTTATTGTTAAACAAAGCTACAAACAACTAGTGCGTGAGTGATGTTTCTATGATTTCTCATTTAAAATCGAACGAGTAGGTAGAATAGGTACTAGTGCAATCAAGACTATTTCTACGTTACATGCGTTAAAACGCATGTAAAAGCACGGGAAACCCTACGTGTTTATAGCTTTGTTAAACAATAAAAAAATAAATTTTTACCAACGCAAATAATCAAAACCGATATAATTTGACTTAAACTTTCAAATGCGGTAAGCAGACTTGCTATTTTATTTTTTAATCAAAAGTTATTCGGGTTCAAAAATTGCAATTTTTCGATTTTTTTAAAGTTCAACCGCGTTTATCTCGAAAACTGTGCATCCTACGAAAAAACTTGTAGAAATATTTTTTACTTAAAATGGCCCAAAAAATACAAAATATTGTTTTGTTTTGCCAAAAATCGCTGTTATTTGATTCCTCAAGTTCTTGGTCTATAACAATCTTATCGACATCCGGATCAACTGTTACCCAAAAAATTCGTGTTCTACGGGTCAAAATACATAAAAAAAACTTGAGTAAGTCCATCTGAATTAACGAGGCCGTTGTACCCCCCCTGGCGACAGGACTATACGATAAATCCAAGTTGGATACGACCCTATTCATAACACACCAACTCGCATACAAATTAATAAAAATAAATATATGGAAGAATATAATTTAGAAATTGAATTGTTATTTTATTTATAATGTATAGTAGCATGACATCATTAATTCAATTTCTAAATATATTCTTCCATAATATATTTATTTTTCTTAAGAGGAAACAGTAGCGATCAACAGGTAGCGAAAACGCGTTCCAAGATTGCGGCTGTAATTTTGAATATTTTTTCTAGATATTTGGCACACGTTTTCGTAATATCATAGAGAATGGCGGTACAGAGCCCAATTTGAAAAATATATTAATATGTGGAAATTACTCTGTAATTAAATACAATATTAAAAAAACGAGCCTGTACCGCCATTAAGAAGAACAAAAAAATACACTTTCTTCGAATAAATTTTTTTATTCGATGCCTAGATTTTGTGTCATTTTGGAACAACTAAAATTTTTTATTTCATTAGTAGTTCCAAAATGACACAAAATCTAGGCATCGGATAAAAAAGTTTATTTGAAAAAAGTGTATTTTTTTGTTCTTCTTAATGGCGGTACAGGCTCGTTTTTTTAATATTGTATTTAATTAGAGAGTAATTTCCACATATTAATATATTTTTCAAATTGGGCTCTGTACCGCCATTCTTTATTATATTACGAATGCGTGTGCCAAATATCTCGAAAAAATATTCAAAATTACAGCCGCAATCTTGGAACGCGTTTTGGCTACCTGTTGATCGCTACTGTATCACCTTAAGGGGATGGGTACGTAGTTTCGGCTCCAATGCTATTTAAATGGGATTCATTTTTTTCAAATCCTGAGAGAACTAATAAGTATTTTTCAAAAATTTAAACGCAGAATGAAAGATTACGTTCTTACCGAAGGCTGAAAGTCCCTGAAAACTTCTGTAATGTTTATTTTAATATGTTACAGGGGTGAAAAACTAAGAGAAAATGTAGTGTGATTTTTAATTTCAAATATCTCGTTAAAAAAAACTTTTTATTTATTCTAAGGGACTTTCGGCCCTCGATAATAATTTAGTCTTTCATTTAGCCCTGTCGCCAGGGGGTACAAGGGCCTCCTTAATTCAGATGGACTTACTCAAGTTTTTTTATGTATTTTGACCCGTAGAACACGAATTTTTTGGGTAACAGTTGATCCGGATGTCGATAAGATTATTATAAACAAAGAACTTAAGGAATTACATAGCAGCGATTTTTCGCAAAACAAAACATTTTTTTTGTATTTTTTGGGCGATTCTCAGCAAAAAAATGGTCTTACAAGTTTTTTCGTAGGACGCATCGAAAAAAATCGAAAAAGTGCAATTTTTGAACCGGAATAACTTTTGATTAAAAAATAAAATAGCAATTCTGCTTACTGCATTTGAAAGTTCAAGTCAAATTCTATGGGTTTTGATTATTTGCATTCCTAACAATTAAGTTTTTATTTGTTAAACAAAGCTATAAACACATAGTGTTTCCCGTGCCCAATACATGCGTTTTAATGTACGTAGAAATTCTGTATGCGCGCCTACTTGTTCGACTTCAAATTAGAAATGCATTGAAAACATCATTCAATCACTATGTGTTTATAGCTTTGTTTAACAATAAAAAATTATTTTTAGCAATGAAAATAATCAAAACCGATAAAATTTGACTTACTTTCAAATGCGGTAAGCAGAATTGCTATTTTATTTTTCAATCAAAAGTTATTCGGGTTCAAAAATTGCAATTTTTCGATTTTTTGAAAGTTCAACCGCGTTTATGTCGAAAACTATGCATCCTACGAAAAAACTTGTAAAAACATTTTTTGCTTAGAATGACCCAAAAAATACAAAAAAATGTTTTGTATTGCGAAAAATCGCTGTTATGTGATTCCTCAAGTTCTTTATTTATAACAATCTTATCGACATCCGGATCGACTGTTACCCAAAAAATTCGTGTTCTACGGGTCAAAATACATAAGGAAAACTTGGTTAAGTCCATCTGAATTAAGGAGGCTGTTGTACCCTTACTGGCGACAGGACTAATTCTGCGTTTAAATTTTTAAAAAATATTTATTAGTTTTTTCAGGATTTGAGAAAAATGGACACCATGTCCGTGGTGATATTTTCCAAATCGAACATTCGCTATCTTTGTGATACAACGCACTGAGTCGAATAGAATATGGTGACAAGACAGTGACAATTTTAAAGATTTGACATGGCATCGGGAATATTTTGAGTTGTTGATTAAATAATATTGATAGTGTAGGTATTTGATAAATAATTGATTTTTAAGACGTGAACTTAATAAAAAGTTATTTATTGTTTACTATTTATGGAAGATCCAAGCAGAGAATACAGCAGGATATATTCTGCGATCCAAGTATTTTGTTGTTAAAGATGTTCAAAATTGTAAGAGTTCCATAGTAATAATATATTATTAAAAAATCACTTTATACTTTTCCTCTTTTCTCGATTGAGTATTAGTTTTTATTGTACAGTATATAAATTATTATAATCATTGAATATATAGTTAGTGAAAAAATTATCATATTAATTAACTGAATTAATGATGCAATTATACAAGTAACAGTTATCCAAGAACATTCAAACGCCATCTCATTCAAAAGTTAATGATGAGATTTGTCAAGTAATGTTTACATATATCCATAACAGTGAGAATTTTACTACACGTAATTTACCGTGTAAAGACCATAAAATATTTGCGCACATGCTCTTAATATGTATGTGAGTTGGTGTGTTATGAATAGGTTACGCCTGACATTACAACCATGACAGAAATGGTGGTGACATCTGGTGACTGTCTCAATTAGAATCAAACAAATGTACTCGTTATGTTGACCAACGTTAGGTCGGTGCCCCCCTGCCCGAACACACATTTCCAGGAGACAAGTCCAAAGTCAAATAATAAGTAAATTAAGTCATTCATCATCCAGCCTCTCACTGCTGAACATAGGCCTCTTCCTCTTGTTTTCAACTCCGTCATCTATTTTGCACCGCTCTCATCCAGTTTTTATTTAGGCTTCTTAAATCGACAGTTTGTCTTGTGGGTGGTCGACCTACGGTTCTCTTGTCTTCCCCTGGTCTCCATTCCAATAACCTTTTTGTCCATCGCCCATCGGTCATTCTGGCTATGTGTCCTGCTCATCCCCATTTTATTCTGTCTATCCATTTGATGACGTCAGTCACCTTGGTTATTCTCCTGATCTTTTTGTATTTTATTGTCTCATAGAGTTACTCCTAACATGTACCGTTCCATTCTTCTCTATGTCACTGTCAGTTTAGTAGCTGAGGCTTTTGCTAAGGTAAGTGTTTCTGCTCTGTATGTCAAGACTCCCCATTTTTGCTTTGATGTCGTCTAGCCATCATTTTTGTTTTTCAAAGCAAAAATGGGGAGAAACTGGCACCAAATAGCACAAAACAGAAAAAAAGGAGAACTCATGGGGAGGCCTTTGTTTAGAAGTGAATGCAAACAGACTAAAGATGTCAAGGCTGGGAAGACGCACTGATCAAATACCTTTCTCTTCAGGTATGTGGTATGTGGTCAGCTCAATTTTAACAAGTTTCTTTCAGTTTTCCATATGCTGCCCACCCAAGACTGATTCTTCTCTTCAGTTCATGGGTCTGATTATCCCTGCCAATAATAATTTCGTGTCCCAGGAATGTATATCTATCTACGAGTTATATTTCTTTTCCACCAATACTGATGTTCTGTTGGCTACCAAAGTTATTATTTTTGTTTTCGAGATGTTTATATTTAAACCTACATTTTCTGTAGCCACAAGTTCCTGTACCATCTCTCTTGCCATTCCTAGATCCTCAGCTACATATTCTCCATCTGATTTTATTCCCTTTGTCATCCAATCCAAATGCTTAAAACCTATGGACGTATAAACACAGATGGACTCAGTTATTTACATAAAATTGTGAAGCCAAAATTATTTGAATAGGTCACAATCTAAGCACCTTCACATGTTGTCACGTTTTTTATTAAAATTTCTTATTCGCGAATCGCTGGAAATGTTACTCCTTATTTTATACTCTACAGGTGCTATCAAACTAAAATAATAATTTTTCAGTTATATTAATTTACATATTGAATTATAATTAAAATATCAAGTGTTCATATCATTGAATAATAGATATCAACCAATTATTGTATATGTAGAAGCACTAAAACTATTTATTAGTGGCAATGGTGTTTACATTTCTCTGTCTGACAAACGTCCATGTCAAACTTCAATGCTGTTTTTCATATTTGTTTACTTTTTAAGGTAAATGAGGAAGAGTTGTTCTTCGCTATTTTGGCTCTATTTTGAGTGATATTTGTGAAAAGTGAAATAAACATATCATAATAATGGTGCTACAGTGTTGCATTCGCAAAAAAAAACGAAATATTTATATCCCGATATCTCATTTCATTTGAAAGCACTCTTTATTTACATAGATGAGGAAGTCTGCTTACATTTTAAAACATGTCTTTCATAGGCGTACCATTTGGTTGCTTCATATTAATTATTGAACAAGATATTAGTTCATTAAATTAGTATCGACATTTTTACATTGTAAGTAGACATAGTTATACTTTGTTTTTTTTTTTAATTAAATTCTTTGAATGTGTTTTTATAAATTATTACTACTTCCAATTATTAACGTCTGAATAATTATCCCCACGAACGAGTAAAAATTCAAGCACGCTTATGCTCATTGAGGAAGCATCACATTCTATCAAAGCTTCAAAACAGTGTGTGTTCAAGGTATCTTATTGCTGGGTCCATCTGTGTTTATACATCCATGTTAAAAACATATTCTAGCACCATATTAGAAAGTTTAGATGACATTAGGTGACCTCGTCTAATCCCAGTTATATTTTTAAGTGATTACTGTTAGTATGTAATTTGACAGCGGTTGTTGCCAGTAGGCAGGGTTACCAGACCTAGGGAATTTCCCCTAAACCTAGGGAATTTTAAGCCAGCTTAGGGAAAAAGGGAATTTTATTCAATTCTATGAAAAATCTAGGGAATTCTTAACATTTGTAAGACGATTTTAAAAAATCTGTTTGATTTTATAAGCTTTATAAAATTGCACATATATTATCGACATGAAAATCGTTTTATTCGCGAATTCGGGGAATCCCAGCGATGCGTCAAAGTTTAGAAGTGAAGAGAATATGACAGATATCGATTTTTACGATTATCGATTATTCCCCATTTGTTATTAAAGGCAAACAAACATCAATAAGGTTATGTTATAAATCTATAATTAATCAGGGTTTCTGATTTATGGGTTGTAAGATTAAATTATTATCCATAATATACACGAAGAGATTTCTCTGGGATTGGGTTCTACCATTAACCATAATAATATTACTAGAATATTAGATAACCATAAATGTTCGATTTTTGATTTGGTGTCTCGCTTGTCAACAATAATCGATTCGAATCAATCAGTGTTTCGATCATTTTTAATTTTGACCATTTCGGACATTTTTCAATTTGGGAGTACAATGCTAGAAGTGTACAATATTTTCCGTATAAGGATTGTCCAATTTTGGGCTTTGCTCGTAAAAAGTAACAAAAAAATACTGGATCTACTCGCGGAAGACATCCTGAAATTACCCAGAGGCAGTACGCTTGCGCATTAGCTGTTCTGATGGAAAAAGTCGACCTTATCCAATGCCCAATTTTGTAATGCGCATGCGCATATTGAAAATATATAGGGAATTCTAGGGTAAAAATGGTTGTCAACTTGTTAGGGAAATCTAGGGATATTTTGACAAAAATTCTAGGGAATTAAAAAAAAAATCATCTGGCAACCCTGCCAGTAGGAATATTTCTGTGGTACTAAGGCAAAACCCAATTTGTCAAAAATTATTGATTTTTCGTTTTTAATGCCAATATGTACACATGGCTAAACACATCCATGTAACCAGCAATGATAAAATTAGTTTCCGATATGTCCACTATTACAACAACACTGCTACCTTTTAAACTGATCTGCTGCAAAATCACGTTTTTTTACATATCCGGTTTTGTCTTAGCACCACAGATTTATAGCAGGCAGTGTGTTAAAATGACAAGAAAAACTACACTTTTAGAATACTGCTATATCATAATTCTGACCATTCTAACCAGCAAATAAAACTACAAAAATAATATATGACATAATCAAATCCTAAGGAAAAGTTTAAGTTTTGACTTTAAAAAAAGTTATTAGATTAATCACTCAGATTAATAAAAAAAAAATTTTTTGAGTCTGTTATTTCGTAAATATTTTCTGTTTGTATACATCGTAAATTAAGCAAAAACTTAATAATTAATAAAGTTTCCTTTTGTACCTTTATATACAGGGTGAGTCACCACTAACGGGACGGAAGATTACAGCGAAATGGTAAAAGATTTGAAAAAAAATTTAAATTAATAGTTTGTAAGTTGATAAAAGCTACATTTTAAAATTATTTTGAAATATACAGGGTGTCCCAATAATTGGCGGCGTATCAAAGTTATATTTTTTCTTATGGAATACCCTGTATTTTATTGCATTTTTTAATTGTCCGCAAAAAATAAGGTATAGTTTCATAAGGCTTCCCTATACCTATGTACAGAGTGTTCTGAGTTATGTTGACTTTTCTTAAAATGTAAAGTTTTAAAAGAAGGCTTATTCTGAAGGTATTTAAGAAATTATAAAAATATTACTTTTACACCTAAATAGTTGGATATTGGTTGAATGTATTACATGATTAATTATTTCACATATGTCTACAGGGTGTTCAAAATTTACAGCTTCATTATTGAAGTATTCAATTTGCCATATGATGCTTATTTTACATGGAACACTATGTATATTAATAAATAATTATACTTAACAAATTTACCTCTTTCGAATGGTATATGGATGTCCTATACCTAGGTCTCATAGTTTTTGCATAATTTACAATTATTTATATTCAAATCGATTTTAAAACAAAAGATGAATTTAATTAATGTCATTGCATGACATTGTCATTTTATGACAATACGGTCTGATGATTATCTTATAATTAATGCATTCCATTATTGATTATTACACATTTATTTACAGGGTGTTCAAAATTTACAGTTTCATTATTGGATTATTCAATGTAGCATAATATGATGGTTATTTTATTAGAACACCATGTATATTAATCAATGATTATACTAAACACAGGATTCTATATCACAGTGTTCTATAACTAGGAGTCATAGTTTTTGCGTAATTTACAATTTTCTTAAACGGTACATCGATTTTAAAAATATTTATAGTCACTCTCGATTTTTAAACCCGTCATCTTGGCATAGTTGTTATAGAGTGTAGTTGTAAATAAATATGTAGGTATATTTTTATATAATGATTTGTAAAATAAATTTTTTCGTTACAACAAGCGATTTTAAATTATTTGTTTACATTATTTAACATTACTGGTGTTATAGACGCAAAAACGTTCGAAATTCTTAGTTTCATAAAAATATCATCTGAAGTAGTAGGGTAGGAAGTGTAGCATTTACAATATTTTTAATGTGTGTGTGTTTATGTTTTATTGGCACCGGTTTAAGCAACCAACTGGCCAGTCAATAATATTTTTAATATAACCCCATTTAAAAAAAAATCATCTTGGTCAATCCTGGTAACCTAGGTGGCCAAATATATGGACCGAATCTATCTATCCATTTATTTCTAAATTTTATGTTGAGGTTGTTCTTAACATCATGTCAAAAATAAGCAGGAACTCCGTCGTCCAATTGGAGCCACATGTTTGTTCGCACGCTAAGTGGAAGGTTTTAAAATGGATCCAAAAAACTTGTTTTAAGAAATTTAAAAAAGTTGCTCCATTCAGATTTTCGTCAAAAAAATATGGGTCGATCACGTACTCGCTCAGAATACTGCCCCAAACATTAACACTTCATCGATGTTGGCGATCAACAGTAAAATGTTTGATTACTGTATCATAATAAAATGAAAGTTATGTCTATTAACTAGAACTAGACGATTATTAGGAAAAGTACGTAGATTCATCTGTACACAATACATTCTTAAAAAAAATCAGGATCTTCTCCAAATTCTAAAGTCTATAAACGAAAAGTTAAACGTTCCTGTTCTGTCTAATGCTGGTGTATTAGTTGAGTTTTATACGGATGGTAGTGGTTTTTCTTATGTATTCTACATACACTTATTTGACTGATTTCCAATTGACTCGAAATTTTTGACGTACTAGTATTTAGGTTTTCCGTAACAGAAAGCAGGACATTAAGTTCGTTGACGTCATAAAAAATAAATAGTTTATTTTTATTTAACTTTTCGTACCTATGCAACATTACCAGTAGCACGGAATCTATGGAGAAATCTCTCAAAAACGTCCTTTTTGGGTGTCTTCTATCAGGATACGTTTAAGCTTAAACTTTAGAAGCTAAGAGACAATTTTAAAAATATTCCCCAATGATAAGTAGCATATCTACTCTTTCATAGATAGCGTGATTATTCATTTTTAGAAACAATTAAATTTGAATGTAATTGGCTCTGCCAAAGCCATTTTTAAGTAAAAAAACATTGAATATCATACACGGGTGTTTATAGTTTTAATAATTACCAGACCGTACTATCATAAACTGACAAATTAATTAACTACATCTTTTGTTTTAAGATCGATTTACATATTAAGAATTTAAATAATTGTAAATTACGCAAAAACTATGACACCTAGGTATAGGACATCCATATACCATTCGAAAGAGGTAAATTTGTTTAGTATAATTATTTATTAATATACATGGTGTTCCATTTAAAATAAGCATCATGTGACACATTGAATACTCCAATAATGAAACTGTACATTTTGAACACCCTGTAGACAAATGTGTAATAATTAATCATGGAATACATTCAACCAATATCCAACTATTTAGGTGTAAAAGTAATATTTTTATAATTTCTTAAATAACTTGAGAATAAGCCTTCTTTTAAAACTTTACATTTTAAGAAAAGTCAACATAACTCAGAACACTCTGTACATAGGTATAGGGAAGCCTTATGAAACTATACCTTATTTTTTGCGGACAATTAAAAAATGTAATAAAGTACAGGGTGTTCCATAAGAAAAAATATAACTTAGATACGCCGCCATTTATTGGGACACCCTGTCAAATAATTTTAAAATATAGCTTTTATCAACTTACAAACTATTCAATTTAAATTTTTTTCAAATCTTTTACCATTTCGCTGTAATCTTCCGTCCCGTTAGTGGTGACTCACCCTGTATAGTGAAAAATAAATATACCTCGTTTTGGAAGATTTTTGAGGAGCCGTTGCATATATAGTGCAAGAGTGGCCGAGAGGGACTGTGGTGTGAAGCGGGAAGTGGCGGATTGACACGGTAGAGTGCGCATGAGCATTGCAAAGAAATAACGTATTTTATGTGCCTCGAGGCCTAAAATGTTGTTCTGAAGCTATTTTCTTGTGGCATTTTTGTAACTGACTATTTTTAATGGGAAATATGCCACAATTTTACTAAAAAAGGTTTTATTAAGGTTTCGACGTCCAAATCGAATGCCATTGTCAAAATACAAAAAATATTAATAAATTAAACAAAAATGTTTTCGCTTAGTAAAAAATTCTTCTAATAATTTATTTAATCTGACTCATTTATATTGGCAATTCAGACATATATTATACATTTTAAAGTAGAAGACTTTAAAATGATATTGCCAATATTTATGAGTCATATTAAATAAATTATTAAAAGAATTTTTTACTAAGCAACAACATTTTTGTTTAATTTATTAATATTTTTTTGTATTTTGACGTCATCCGATTTCGACGTCGAAACGTAAAAATAGACTAAATACTTCAATAAAATAACTTTATAAAATACGTTCACGGCATTATAGCCACTTCCTAATTATTGCCACTGATACTCTGACAGTTTGTATTGACATATATTTAAATTAATTTTTTGATTTAACTTGTTTAAAAATGAATAGTGACGCATAGGAAAAGTTAGAGTGGAAGAACAATATGTTAAGTTTGAGACCTCTGTATAGGGAGGACAAGGTACAAGTGTGAGTATGCATCACAATCGTATTGTAATCTTATATTTTGTGAACATTTTGTTTTTTGAATACTTCTGATATCTTTAGAAACAAAAAAAAATGGACGGTTTTTTTTCTTTAACATGTATTTTAACTGAAACAAAAGTTTGAGACACCCTATAGGGAGGGAAAAGGTATAAAGATCGGTATATATAGAAATTATGTTATAGTCTCATATTTTATGAACATTTTATTTTTTTAGTTTTTCTGATATCTTTAATAACAAAGAAACTAGACGGATTTACTCTTTAATATGTATTTTAACTAACTTAAAGCATTAAAAAAAACAAAAAATATAATTACAAAAAAAATATACATATAAAAAAATGCACTAAACAGAAACACACACATTTTACTAACATAATAACATTTATCCTAGGGCGTGAGAATTTGAACAATCAATTTATTTATATTGGATAAAATAAAAAAAAATGCTCCTTTTATATTTCATAAATAAAAAATAAGTCTGGCTAATTGGTTTATGTCAAAGCCAATTATAAATAAAAAAAAACTAACTACATGCGATACGTGAGAAAGCCATGTCTTACAGCTTGTTTACATGGGGCGGTTTGCCAACGTTTGACGCCGCGGTTTACCTGAAAAACCCAACCGCCGCGGTTCAAGTTAAATAGAAACAAATGCAACCGCTCAACATCGTACACATGGAACAATCGCTCTCATGTGTACGATGCAAACGTCGGCTAACCGCGGCGTCTACCACTGGCAAACCGCCTACATGAAAACAAGCCCTGATCATACCACTACGATGAAATTATTTCCTATATGTATCTAGTATCAAAGGAACAGAGTGTTTAAATAAAGAAAATCTATGCAATGGACCTCTCGCTATTTAAAGAGCCTCCACGTAGACACCAAATCTGTACTTACCCTCAAGGAAATTCCACCCCCAAATATCACAGAGCCTCCATTAGACAAACTCGTCTCTCTTATGTTGCCCTTGCATAATGCTCACTTGGTCGACAAATAACTCTTAAGGTGTCGACTAGAATTGTTAACGTTATGTGCCTTTCTGTTTTTAAAGGTTTGTTAACTGTTATTTTTTATTGTTAATTAAGTTTTGTTTCAGTTCAAACACACCATGGTGAAGAATACACCTGTATATACACCAAAGTCAAGAACTGTCTTTCTGAAGAGATTTTGGTTGGGTCTGGCGTCCCACAGGGTGGTCATTTATCGACTATTCTTTTTATTTGTTTCATAAATGACATTTTAGAAATCTTTGAAAATTGTGTTATTTTGCTGTATGCTGATGATTTGAAAATTTTTAGAATTATTAAGGATGTTAGAGATTATGTAAAAATACAAAAAGATGTAAACAAATTCTCACAATGGTGTACAAAGAATGCCCTTTCACTTAATATCGATAAATGTAAAATAATGCGCTTCTTTAGAACTCACAACCTATCTGTTTTAATTACTCTATAAATAATATATTTCTGCAACCAACAAACACTTTCAAAGATTTAGGTGTATTTTTTGATCCCCTTTATGTTTCAAAAATCACTATAATTTTATTTGTAATAAAGCTTTTAAATTACTTGGATTTTTGAAAAGAACCTTGTCAAAATTCAATAATGTGGATTGTTTTAGAAGTGTGTATTGTTCTATGGTTAGATCAGTTCTGGAATATTCCAGCACTATTTGGTCTCCTTTATATAAATGTCATATTGAAAGCATTGAGAAAGTTCAGAAAAAATTTCTACGCTTTGTAGGCTATAAATTAGGGATTTATTCAGAAGATTTAGTGTATTGTGACATTTTCAAATTACTTAATATACCAACATTAAAAAATCGTCGTTTAATGCTAGATTTGGTTTTTCTTTTCAAGATTGTAAACGGAATGATAGATTCGCCTTAAATTTTGCAGAGAATAGGTCTTAGGGTTCCTCAAAGGTGCACAAGATCTAAGGACGTTTTTCACTTAGAATTCCAACAAACAAACTATTGTCTAAATAGACCTATAAGACGAATGTGTCAATCTGGAAATGGTTTAGATGTAGATTTTTTTTCTAGCTCTCTGAATAGTTTTCGAAAAAAGCTGAAAAAATCTTTTTAAAATACAATGTAGGCTGTCACTGTAAACTGTCATTTAGGTATTTATTCTATTTATTTGTCTTGTGTAAATTGTATGTAATTATTATTGAGTTCTAAAACTGTTAATATGATATGAATTATTTAATGATTGTAATTATTGTAATTGGTATAATCGTAAATAAACTATTTATTTATTTTTTTGTTTCTAAAGATATCAGGACATTCAAAAAACAAAATGTTAACAAAACATAAGATTACAATTCGATTTCGATGTATACCACCACTTATACCTTGTCCTCCCTACAGGGTATCTCAAACTTAACATCAGAACAACGTATTTTTTCTTCCACCAGTATAAGTTCAAAAAAGAAGTTTGAGTAAGCCTTTGCCCAACTGTGTAAATCCCAAAAAAAAAATCAATAAGAAAAAAAATAGCGGAATACGTTATCTGTTGACGAAAAAATCAACTATGAAAATGAGCATATATTTAGGTGATGCATAACTTTTCAAATTACACTGTATTGCTGAGAGATATAGCTGCAAACTTCGTTGTCAAAGGAAAACACAAAAGACTAGAAGATTTCTTAAAAAACACTCTAAACATGTTTATTTTCCTAATTTTATTGCTTTTTTTAAATTCACTTTTTATTGACGAAATTATTGAAACTGTCAGCCATTTTGGTTAAACGCTGTTTCAGTTAAAAAGGTTTTGGTTAACAGAGTTTATAGGCTTTTGATTATGTATTTTAGAAAGGAACTACAACGTTAACGGGGTTTTATTATTTTATATGATCAATGGACCTCTAAATATGAAAAAACCGCGGAGTGCTACCATTTAAAGGGGTGCGTTTTTGAGAAAGGGGTGAATTAGTCCCTAGGCACAGGGCGAATTAATGTGGGTTCTATGAACTTTTGGCGCAAACAATTCTACAGGAAAATTGTTCCAGGTTAAATTTACTATCGAAGTATAACATTTTATAGTCGAAAATACATTTTTTTACAAAAATATATTCAAAAGAAAAGCAAGAAAAAACATGAAAGATAGCAATTTTGTTTTTTGCCCCATAACTTTTTTCCACGGGGATATACGTATAGGCATTGCTTCACAGAAAAAAAACTTCGATCCTTTTTCTTCAAAACGACGTACGGTAGAAGACTCTGTGATTTATAGTTTCCAAAATATGATTTTTCAAAGTTCACCACTCAGAGCGATTTTTGGGACATTTTCCTTGTTACTTCGCAAACATTGTTCTGTAACTTTTTTTACGCAGATTTAGGCATATGCACTGTTACATTTAATACAAAGAGAAGTCAATTGCCTTTAAAACGATCTATCGTAGAATACCGTATAGCTATTTTTAAGCAAGATATGGTTTTTCAAAATTTTATACTTTTAATGATTTTTGATATATTTTACGATTATTTCTAAATTTCTCATTGTAACTTTTTTTATTGTATATTTATGTATATACATTGTGCAATAGAAAATAAAGCTTATCTTCTTTACTTGAAAATGGTGTATTGTAAGGACTATTTATAAAATGGACTATCTAGGACTATTTGTAAAAAAGATAAAATATGCTTTTTCAAAGTGTGACATACATATACCTACACATGCAATAGGTCCCACTAAGTCTGAATCATATGTAAAAATGTTTTATTATTAACTTTATGAAAAAAAGTTATTCTTTATAAAATAATCTGCATAGTCTAAAACCTAAGATGCAATAATCAGATATAAAATTTTGTCAATAGTGTGCGAGGTATGTTAAAAAATATGAATTTCACTCAAGAGTAAAGTACCTTTATATTTCACAATATCGAAAAGTGTTATTTAGAAAAGTAATTTGTAATTAAAAATGTTGTTATAATATGCAGTTATATTCTTCTAATTGAAAAAAAAAATAAAAATTTTAAATTTTTTTTCAATTTACGGATATCCTACCGATATCTGGTTTAAAAATAGTCCTAGAATTTTTTCAATACAGCATATTGTAAAGAAAATAAGCTTTTTTTATTTCACAATATACAGGGTGGTTCATCTTATTCGCCTCGGTCTCTGTACGGAAAACCACTTGATATTTTAAAAAAATTTCTTCACAGAAATATACAGGGCCTTTAATACTACAACCTAAAAATAATGTGAATTATACAGGGTGTTCCAAAAAAGAGTGGTATATCAAAGTTATATTTTTTCTTATGGAATGCCCTATATCTGATGACATTATTGAATTGACCTTAAAAAATAAGCTACACTTTCATAAGGGTTCCCTATACCTAAATACAGGGTGTTTTGATTTATTTCGATTTTTATAAAAATGTAAGGTTTTAGAAGAAAATAAATATCTAGCAATCTAAGAAGCAGTAACAAATTCTTTCTTGGATCTTAATAAAAGACTATTTAGCATACTTAAACAGATGCTTATTGCTACAAAATTTCTTACAGGGTGGTCAAAATATGAGATTGTTCTATTAACAAATTCAAGCTGTAATAACTTACTTATTTTAAATGGAACACCCTGTATCTTACTAGTCTATTGCGTAGAAAATTTACTTAGCTTTCAATTTGTACTAGGGTTTCCTATACCTATCTTTTTACAGGGCGGTCAAAATATTAGATTGTTCTATTAACAAATTCAAGCTGTAATAACTTACTTATTTTAAATAGAACACCCTGTATCTTACTAGTCTATCCAGTAGAAAATTTACTTAGCTTTCAATTCTTATTAGGGTTTCCTATACCTATCTCCCTTCATTTTTTAAATATTTAAAGATTTCCTAATTTGTAAGCTTTAAAAATTAGAATTACATAAGTACCTATGTCGTGTTTATGTACAACACATCACCAACACCGGCAATATACTTAGACAAGATACTGTCATTAATGAAATTTTCAGTGTTATCATGTAGTCACACAGAGTGTTGTATTATTTTAGTTGATTTTGGCCTACATGTGAAATTGAATAATACGTTTATTTTAAACTGCATACCCTATATTAGATGCCGTATTCTGGAAGATATTTAAATTATATTTCATTCCGTATAAGTATTTTCCATATCTTAACCCAACGGTTATTAAGTAAATTTAAGAACGCCACTTTTTGTTTGAATCTTTAAATCGCAATTACAAACAATTAAATGCAATGGCCACTTTGACGAAAACGAGCCTATTGTACAAAAATATGTAAAAATGGGTATTTACAGAATAACATGGGAATTTATATCTACAGAATAACATGTGTATTGAGAATGTTAACATGGAATTGAAGAGATTTTAAATATCTTCCATTATAAAGAATATAATATCGAGTATGTCATTTAAAATAAGAACACTCTGTGTGATTAAATGATAAAAATGTGAATTTTATTAATGAAACTATCTTGACTAAGATACTTAAGTATATTGCCGGTGTTGGTGATGTGTTGTACATAACCACGACATAGGTACTTAATTCTAATTTTTAAAGCTTACAAATTAGGAAATCTTTAAATATTTAAAAAATGAAGGGAGATAGGTATAGGAAACCCTAATAAGAATTGAAAGCTAAGTAAATTTTCTACTCGATAGACTAGTAAGATACAGGGTGTTCCATTTAAAATAAGAAAGTTATTACACCTTTAATTTGTTAATAGAACAATCTAATATTTTGACCACCCTGTAAAAAGATAGGTATAGGAAACCCAAGTACAAATTGAAAGCTAAGTAAATTTTCTATGCGATAGACTAGTAAGATACAGGGTGTTCCATTTAAACTAAGTAAGTTATTACAGCTTGAATTTGTTAATAGAACAATATCATATTTTGACCACCCTGTAAGAAATTTTGTTGCAATAAGCATCTGTTTAAGTATGCTAAATAGTCTATTATTAAGATCCAAGAAAGAATTTGTTACTGCTTCTTAGATTCGTAGATATTTATTTTTTTCTAAAACCTTATATTTTTATAAAAATCGAAATAAATCAAAACACCCTGTATTTAGGTATAGGGAACCCTTATGAAAGTTTAGCTTATTTTTTAAGGTCAATTCAATAATGTCATCAGATATAGGACATTCCATAAGAAAAAATATAACTTTGATATACCACTCTTTTTTGGAACACCCTGTATAATTCACATTATTTTTAGGTTGTAGTATTGAAGGCCCTGTATATTTCTGTGAAGAAATTTTTTTAAAATATCAAATGGTTTTCTGTACAGAGACCGAGGCGAATAAGATGAACCACCCTGTATATACCTAAATGTTCAAGAAAAAGAGTCATAATGAAAAATTTTATAAATAATCAAAAAAATATCAAAAATCATTAAAAGTATAAATCCTTAAAAAAGCATAACTTGCTTAAAAATAGTCATAGAGCCTTATACAATAGACCATTTTAAAGGCAATTGACTTATATTCCTACTAAATGTACCATTGCATATACCTAGAGATGCGTAGAAAAAAGTTACAGAACAATGTTTGCGAACTAATGGGGAAAATGGCCCAAAAATGCTGAAAGCGGCGAATTTTGAAAATTCCTGTTTCGAAAACTGTAGATCCTAGAGACTTCTACCAAACGTCATTTTAAAGAAGAAGGATGGCAGATATTTTTCGCTGAAGCAATGCCTACACCTATATCTCTGTGGAAAAAAGTTATGGGGCAAAAAACAAAATTGCTCTCTTTCGTGTTTTTTGCTTGCTTTTCTTTTGAGTATATTTTTGAAAATAAAATTATTTTTGAATTTAAAATGTGATATTTCGATAGGAAATTTAACCAGGAACTTTTCCTGTAGATGTGTTTGTACCAAAAGTGCATAGGACTCACCCTATTTTACCCTGTGCCTAGGGACTAATTCACCCCTTTCTCAAAAACGCACCCATTTAAATGGTAGCACTCCGCGGTTTTTTCAAATCTAGAGTTACATTGACCACATGAGACAATAAAATCCCGTTAACGTTGTAGTTCCTTTTAGCTCTCTTATTTTGAACATAATCAATAGCCTATTACTGTATACAAAATGGATGTACACGATTTTAAAAATATAGCTCTGTTAATGGATATAATGAACAACAAAGTGAAAGGCTTACAAAGAATGCAATGCTTTCATTTTGAAAATCAGACACCTTGCACATTCCTTTGTAAGGATGCACTTTTTGAAGATTTCTCCTTTAGCACTGTTGAAAAACTGAAAGGTTGCGATAAGCTGCAGAAATTCCATTGGTTATCGAACTTTGGTCCCATCAAAATAAAACTCCAAAATGCAAAAATTTGTTGCAACTTTTACCCTTTATGCCCCCCATTCACCATGATTATTACTCTAATTTAAGTCACAATGAAGGTCAAAATCGAGAAAACTTTAATAAACCACAACATGAAAGAAACCAAGAATTGGAAGTGGATATTCTGTTGGAATATAAAGAAAACGCTGAAATGGACCTGGTCTCAGATTATGATGAATAAATATGTTTTTGAAAAGATGAAAATTCATTCAAATATGTTTTTTTAAGAATTAAAATTAGCTTTTAGTAATAATAGAGATATAGTAATTACAAGGGCTTCAGATAAACTTTTTGACAGTAGTCTTCATCATATTGGATATGAGTGTTCTTTACCTATTAGCTCTTCTAAGTGCGGTAATCTGGCTTATAATGAATATTATTATGATTTTAGAAATGCTAACTATAGAGAACTTAATAGTTTCTTGGCTTCTTTTGACTAGCAAATAATTCTTATCTAATATAAATCGTTCAAAGTTTATAACTTATAGTGACGGTAAAACTTCTCTAAGTAAAATTAGTGCTATAAATCCTAAATCAAAAGTGAACTACATTGAATTATATATCATAAATAAAATTAAAGAACTTCAGCAACAAGGAAAGTCTGTTAAGTTGGCATGGGTTAAAAGCCACTGTGGAATAACTGTAAATGAAATGATAGATGAATTGGCTAAAAATGCGGTGACACAAGGAGTATTAACCCATTATCTTTGTATGCCAAAATATATTGAATCAAATTTATTCAAAGAGATTAAGAAAGAATGGAAAGAAAGGTATATTGATGAAAACATAAATACAGGAAACCACTACAGATCAATCAGAAACTATATAACGGATAAACCTTGGTTTTCTAAAATGGAGTCGACAAAAGATATGACAAGAACCATATGCAGAATGAGATTTGACCACTGTCTTACTCCATCATATTTATTTAAAATTAATATAGCTGATAGTCCACAATGTATTTGTGGACAGTTGGGCAATCTACAACACAAAATTTTGACCTGTTCTCTTATCTCTAATAAAGTTAATATGTTTTTAAATTCACTGTATGCTTTGACTGATGTCCACCATCCCATTAATTTAAATTATTTATTAACATTAGAAAATAATGAGTTGGTTACTGACTATTGTATAAACATATTTTAGATATTAAGCTTAAATTGTAATTGTAAAATATAGAGTAAGTATTTCTTGTAAATTGTTATATGTATGTTAAAAGAAAAAAGAAAAGAAATGAAATATAAAAAAAATAAAAAAAATATATATAAAAAAAATATAATAATTAAAAAAATATAAAAAAAATATGTAGATAAAAATGAATGACGAACTTGGACAGTCCATAGTAAAATAGCTTTCGAATTAAGTAGAGGGCTAAAGAAGAATGTTGCAGTTTTTGCTGTGGAACTCTGAGAACATCATTTAGAAAAAAATAAATAAAAAAAAAATATATAAAAAATTATTAAAAAAAAAATACAAAAATAATTATTTATTAGTAGAATTGTTTATTAGAGATTAAAATTAGTATTAGTTTTAGGATAAGATACGAAAAAATGACTAATAAAATAAAAAATAGTAAAATTGGAGAATGGATTTAATGTCCGCAGTCATATAAACTCAAACAAACAACAACAATTCTTAACACAAATGATGTAAATTTATCTACTAATACCTTTTATGAAATACTTGCTATAGGTATAGCTTACTTTGTTCCATTGAAAAAGTATAGAACATCATCATTTCCAAAGTGGTTCACAGTTGATTTGAGAAAATTAACCCTTCAGAAAAAAAAGGCACATTCTATATATGTAAATAATCGTACTTATTGTAACTATAAAAAATTCTCAGAGTTGCGTGCTGAATGCAAGCGTCTGTCAGAAGTTTGTTTTTCTAACTATATTGGGTGTTTTGATTTGAAACTGAGGGATAATCCAAAATCGTTTTGGCAGTTTATTAACGATAAAAGATCAAATTACAGTCTTCCGAATTCTCTGTCTTATGGAAATAGGACTGCTTCTAATGGGCAAGATATAGCTAATTTATTTATGGAGTTTTTTCAGATGGTGTATGTTAATAATCATGATTCAACTTTTTCATTTGACACAGTTGTGGATGATGTTGCTAGCAGGGATATTAACTGTTGCAAGATTATAATTAACGAGATATTTGATGCTATAAGTAGGCTCCCAAAGAAGCTTTCAAAAGGACCCGATGGAATACCAGATTACTTGCTGAATGAATGTGTTTGCACAATAGTCTTACCTCTATATATACTTTTTAATAAATCTTTACAAACATCTGTATTTCCTGATGCTTGGAAGGTGAGTTATGTTGTCCCTGTTTTTAAAAATGGTCAAAAAATCAAGTCAAAACATTCTCTTTAAAGAGTGGCATAATGTAAAAGATCTGTCCATACAGGGACAAATTGAATTATGTTGTGCATATATTGAAAAATATAAGTTATATTTATTAACTGTATATAGGCCTCCGCCAGGCTCTTTTAACGTTTTTATTGAAGTACTGGAGGGAGCTTTACAATCACTTAACCCTACTAAGAAAATCTTGATTCTTGGGGATTTTAATATTCATTTTAATACAGATTCTCCTCACTGTACAGAATTATGTAACCTAATGCATAGTTTCGGTTTTCATCAAAATAATTTCGAAGCCACCAGACAGAAAAACTGTCTCGATAATGTTTTTTCCAATTTGGATCCACAGGACCTTCAGCTACAAGTTGTTGACCCTGGTATATCTGACCATAGAGGTATATACCTGGAATTTACCTTAATGGGAGGAGAACAATTTTCTGATCCTCAAAAAGTGTTTTTTAGACCCATCACTGAGGGAGGAAGATACTTGTTCTTCTCTATGATAGAGGACATTTCATGGGACTTTATTAATGACACTAATATGAATGTGAATAATAAGTTTTCCTATTTTGTTTACATCATTTCCAATGCATTCTTGACCTGTTTCCCGGAAAAGTCTTACTCTAAAAGAAAGGGTCAGGCGGGTGTGGTGAGTTGGTTTAATGATAGCTTGAGAACAATGCGTGATAATATTCAATTTTTTATAGAACTTAATAAACAGCTTGATGCACCAAATTACCTACAGGAATACATAAAAAATATTAAAAATGAATATCGGAAAGCAATAAAAGCAGCAAAGAAAGCTACCAATGACCAACTAATTTCAAACTCTCATAACCCGATTAAAACAATGTTAAATATCATTAATGAGTATAGAGGCATCACAAAAACTGAAACTAATTCTAATATAACACCTGATCAATTTAATCATTATTTTTTAAACATTGCCTCCGAGCTGCATAGCCGTACTCCTGCACCCCACAATGACCCACTCAACTATACACCACCTTATGCTGAACAGATGTTTGAATTCCAACCAGTCTCCTTTAATGAGGTAAGAGATATTGTGAACTCTCTCAAAAATAAAAAAAGTAAGGACCCATTTAATTTAACTGTCAGCTTAATCAAAGGGATAAAAAATCTAATAATATGTCCTCTGACCAAGCTCATAAACTTATGTATAGCTGAGGGGGTTTTTCCTGAAGTTTTAAAAACTGCGGTGGTCATTCCGGTTTTTAAAAAGGGAGAGACAGATCAAATGTCTAATTACAGACCTGTCTCTCTGTTACCTATATTCTCGAAGATATTTGAAAAATGTCTTGCTGTAGAAATAGCAAGTTTCTTTGAGTCTAACGGGCTCTTCGTTGAATCTCAATTTGGCTTCAGAAAGGGTTTGAAGACTGTTCAGGGTATTTTGAAACTTGTAACATACATCCAAGATGCTTTTGAACAAGGTAACTATGTGTCTTCCAACTTTTGCGACCTAAGTAAAGCCTTCGATTGTGTGTCCCACGAAATTCTTACTGCTAAATTGAGTAAATATAACTTCTCAATCTCCAGTATATCATTGATAAAAAATTATTTGACGGACCGCTGCCAGAGGGTGAGATTTGCAGGTGTTGAATCGGAGAGAGGATGCTTGCGCATAGGAGTTCCTCAGGGCTCTGTGTTGGGTCCCTTATTATTCTTGATATACATCAATGATTTACCACTTTCATGTCAAACTGCGCATTTCACTCTCTTTGCAGATGACACAACAATCTCATCCTGCAGTAAGGATTTGGTAACAGCAGTGGGGAGTTTGTGGGGTTCAGTGTCGGAGGCAGAACAATGGTTCCATTCTAATAGGCTGTTTCTCAATACAACCAAAACACAGTCCTTACTTTTTTCAACTAGAAATATTCCTGATGAACTGGACAATGCATCCTGTGCTAAATTTCTTGGTGTTCTGCTGGACCCTGGTCTGATATGGGATGCTCATACCACCTCTTTAGTGGCACAGCTATCATCAAATACATTTTTGCTTCGTGGACTTTCATCCTGTGTTTCCGCTTCCATACTAAAGCAGGCATATTTTTCTTTGTGTCACTCACATATCTCCTATGCTATTCTCGCATGGGGCCATAGTGCAGGAGCGAAGGATGTATTCAGACTGCAGAGAAGGGCCATTCGCATTGTCGCAGGCTTGCCATATAGAGCCGATTGCAGATAAGTTTTTATAGATTGGAAAATATTAACAGTACCTTGCCAGTATATATATGATAATCTTATATATGTAAAATGCAATATGCATAAATTCCAGACTCATGAACAGATTCATAATATTAACACACGCTTTAGAGGGAACCTTGCCCCAAAGTTTCGTAGGCTGGAGAGGTGCAGAGATGGCCCATCATGTCTGGCTATATATTTCTTTAATAAATTACCCCTAATAATTCGAGAACTGCCCTTAGATACATACAAAATAAAAATCAGAGAACTTCTTTTAGTGGGTGCTTACTATTCTCAGGAGGAATATCTCGGGGCTACCCTGTTGTGATAGTCCTACAGCTCTCTTAAATGTTCTGTGTGCTTTTGTGTTTTTATGCTAATATTCTAACTTTGTGTTAAGTATTTAGACTAGGTGATAAAATTTTATAGATTTTACTTATTAAGTGTTAGCTTGCCAATGTATTTCAATGATGCATTTTAACAGACTTTGACTTATGTAAATACTTTGTATATTGACATCAATAAACTGAATTGAATTGAATTGAATTGAAGTAGAAAACTATCGTAGTGTTTGTATACAATCTTCAATACCGAAATTGTTTGATTCCCTAGTCAGCAAGCAGTTGAGTTGGCTATGCAAAGGTTTAATATCCTATCAACAACATGGTTTTTGCCAAAATAAATCAACTTTAACAAATCTACTCTATTATCAAACTGACCAAAACATGGAACAGTTTAAGCAGATAGATTCCATTTACACAGATTTCTCGAAAGCATTTGATTGGGTGGATCATCGGATCCTTTTGCAAAAGTTGCAAAAGTTCGGGTTCCATCATCAGATTGTCTTGTGGTTTCAAAGTTCACTAATTGGCCGGGTTCAGTATGTTAAAATTGGTGGCGACCTCTCTGAAACTATATTCGCTACTTCTGGTGTTCCTCAAGGGGGACACTGTTCTCCTTTACTGTTCAATGTCTTTGTTAATGATATCATTAATTGTTTTAAACATAGTCACTGTTTAATGTTTGCAGATGATTTAAAACTGGAGGATTGTTGAGAGCCCAGACGATCAGTTGCTTTTACAGAATGATTTAGACCAATTACACTGACAGTGTCGGGTTAATAAGCTTGATCTCAATGTTAAAAAATGTTGTTTTATTAGTTTTACATGTAAAATAATCAAATACCAGTCTTCATAATGTCATTGATAATCAACCACTTAAATATGTTACTACTGTCAAAGACTTGGGAATCATATTTGATGAGAAATTAACTTTTATAAATAATATTAATTCAATAGCAGTAAAGAGTAGTAAAATGCTTGGTTTTGTGCTAAGAAATTGCCAATACTTTTCAGTTCATACTGTCAGGGTTGTTTATTGTTGTTTGGTCAGATCAATTTTGGAATACTGTTCAATAATTTGGTCTCCTTATTTTCAAAATCCCATGATTTATTTGGAAAGAGTAGAACATAGATTCTTAACAGTGTGTGCTTTTAAATGTGGACTTCCTATAGCTAATCATAATTACATGGAGATTGAGCAACACATTTCATTGACTCCACTAAACATCCGTAGAGATATATTTTCACTAATAATCTTATTTAAGTTTGTTAATAGTCTGTTAGATTGTCCTAATATCTTAGAATATGTTACTTTCCACATACCACGTCGTGATTTAAGGCAACAACCAACTTTTCGAATTCCCTTTCATAGAACAACTTATGGTGTGAATAATCCTCTTGACAGATGCATGTCTTTGGCGAATAATCTGCAGATTGACTTATTTAAATACAGTTTGAACCAACTAAAGAGGTACCTATCTTGTATTACATAGTATTAGGTTTGTTTTAATGTTTTTGTTTTAATAGTTTAAAATTATTATTTTTATAATAGCCTATATACTAGTTATCTCAATGATCTAGATTCATTAAGTCTGATACAATTATAATTACTTTGAATTTTTTTAACTTGGATATACCTAGTTATAAGATCTAACTTGTCTTAAAAATTTAACTTATGTTTTTGTACTGTTAATGGGGGTTTCCCGTAAATAAATAAATAAAAAAGAATTGACGTAATGTTTCTCTTATTGTACTTTAAGAAATAGTACTTTCTAAATAGTAAAATAATAATAGTAAGTAGACTTTAAGTGTAAAGTATTTAAGTGACAAAAGAGAAGCAAGTGTAAAATGTGAAGCAGAGGGGTAAAAGTGCAAACGTTTCTGGCTAATTGACTTAATTCCAGCTCCATAAAACAAAACTCAAACACACAAGTGCAAATGTTTTTTCAAAATATTTTGAAACAAATGTTAAATGTTTTGAATGAAAATAAATACTAACTTTAAAAAAGCTTTTACAATTAGATAAATAAAATGTATAAAAACACAAAATAGAAGCCGAGGAACTATAAAACAAGCCAAGGATGACCACCGACTAGATGGACCGACAACATAAAAACAGGCAGGAAACTGGCTACAAGTGGCCCAGTGTAGAGAACACTGGAAAGAACTGAGGGAGGCCTATGTCCAGCAGTGGATGCGATTGGCTGATTCATGATGATCATGAATACAAAATAAGTTCATCAGTGATAAATTCGCTGTAAAATTTACTATGTAAAATTGACTTTGACTTCATTTTTTCTCAACTAAACCCTACTCTACCCCTTAGTTTCAATTCCCTCAGTTGAAAGAAACATCCGAAGTGTTGTCTAATATTTCATCTGTTATTATTAAAAATTAGGCAAACTTGAATTACACAAAATAAATGGATATCAAAAAATATAAAGCCATTCTTTTCTTGGACAATGTTCAGATTCAGGGTCTGAGCATAGCTACAAACTAAACCAAAAATTTGATTTACCTTTTTCCGTGTTTTGTTTTTCTTCAAGTTTAACTTCTTCTATTTCCGTCTTTATAGGATATTCCTTTAAATATACACAATTAAATTTATTGTCTTCCTCTTTAATTTCAGTTTTGGAAGTATCCAAGGGAACATCACACATTTGATTACAATCTATTTCCATTTTAATGTTTTCACTAACTTCTTGTTTTACTTCCATCTTCTATTTGGTTTTGGTATTTTGGTTCAGGGTTTGGTTTAATTTAAACTTTAAACTATTTGTCTTATTTGTTTTGTTCAATATACTTTTATCTTGGACTGTGACCACAGTAAAGGACGAGGACGGGACTGTGGCTGTGGCTGGTGTGTGGATTCTGTCTAAATCCTGACCCAATACTTTGCGCAGTGTAATTTGGGTTGCCTATGCCTATATAAACTTGAATCGGCGAAATGGGCCATTAGTTAAAAGTAGCGATGGATTAGCCCCGTATTTATAGTCAGTACCATCGAGATAGGAGTCCCCGAACAGGGAGAAGTTGGTTTTATGCGGTTTCCCAACTTCATTGCACAATTATACCTGTTCGTCCCAAGAAAATTGCCGCAACTATTTTCTCCACTCCACTCGAACGCTCACTGTCCACCAGTGTTGCCAATCGGCGGATAATTATCCGATTTGCGTACCTTTTTGAGAGTTGTCGTATCTTCTTCGTACCTTTAAATAAATCGGATATTTGCGGATATTTTTCAGTGTATCTACCATCGACTAAAACTTTCTCATCCATATATTCCCAACACCAACAACACATTAATTTTGTTTGGTTCCACCCAAATTTTTATAAATATCCTATACTGGATGAATGTTAGTGACATCCGATACTTTTCATCTTTTGACAAAAGGGACATGTGCCGATTCTTTTGTTTAGAATTTAAATGCATAAGTGCATCCACTTAAGGCATACTAATCCAATTCAAATTTCAAAAACCGTCTGTCGTCTGATGTTATTCATGTTATTTTTGATTTAGTTTTATTTTCATTTTATGTAGTGCAGTGCAGGGCAATTATATTTATGATTTTTTTGAGGAATGGTACTATGCAGAAAAGAACTTTCCGGCACAGAAACGTCACTTTTCTGCACACTACTGTCAGTTATTCTGTGAGAAAATATTAAGTTTGTTAACATAAAATTGTACAGAAAAATGCATTTGGAATAGTGGCTGTAGAAAAATCTACTTATTTGAAGCTAGTAATATGATCCCGCGTATGAAAAAAAAGTTGATTAATAGCAAGCTGAAAATTTGTTAATAGCTTAACGGTGTCTAGTCGGACAAACATTGATGCACGGGAACACTGAAACAGGGGAAGTTTTAACGGTGGAGCATGATAAACGTGTCGTCCTGACAAGTTTATGATGGTGAAAAATAGCAAGTTGTTTTTAAGTTTATTCAATAGCCAACGTTATATAATATATGAAAAAATGTTTGTCCGACAAAAAGGTTGGGCATTTTAACGAGTCCGACACGTAGAACATGTCACATCACAGAAACTATGTTGGTGATGAATAACAGTCTGATTTTTGCATGAGAGTTTAATGAAAGGTTAAAAAAGCAATTGGAAGTTCTGTCGGACAAAATGAATGGGAAATTTTCCTAGTCGGACATTCTAAACATGTAAGATATAGACAAAAATGTTGGTGATAAATAGCAAGCTAATTTTGATTTGTTTATGTACAAATTATATTTTGTAACGCAAAAAGTTATATGTCGGACAAAAAGTTTGGGCAAATCGAAGGAAATAAATAAAAAACATTTTTTCGGAATGACTTAGTCATATATTGATAAAGCTATTTTAGTTGTATATTATTATTTATATTCACATATTTGCATGTGCATATATATACATGCACACTCCAAAAACAGTGAAGTAAGTATCAATGCATGTATATATTGCAATACAATTATTTTTTTGGGTGGAGTTTGTTCTAGATATTCTCAAAATGAAAATAAAAAATGTCAAAGAACATGTGAAAGCAATCTCTTAGGGTTTTCTAATTAGGCGCATCCGAAAGTACGGAAAATTTCCTACAAAAAACGTTGTATACATTTTTTTCTATACTCAAATCTTAACCCTGTAAACGACATTGAAAAATGTGAAGAGTCTAAAACTTCGGTGCTTATAAGAATAGACGTAAATACATTATGCTTAGAAGTATGTATTAGAAGGCTGCATTTGTCAGTGTGACACATAGTATTTGAAAGTACATGGTCTCTGAGTTTCTGTTTGCCACGTGTGTTGGAAATTAAAATTTATATTAACTATGGAGTGTTTTTGTGTCTATTTTTGAGTGTCAACAGTTTAAATTTTAAGTCGCCAAATCAAAAGTGAAACCATTCAACGGAACACTTGAGTAATTTTCGAACATTTTACAAAGTTAGTAAAATACTTGGTCATCAATTCAATGAGGTGCAGTTTCCAGATAATTGTGAAAGTTCTATTGAATATCATTCTTCGTGCTATAATGCTTTGCTTTATTGAAAAGGGGTACCTAAATAAATTATTACTAAAATTGTATAACGTAATTTTTCTCAACTTTCTATAAATGAAATAATAATTTAATTAATATGTCACATGGCAAGAAATAATTTGCTGCCAAAATAAATCGATTAGTTTAAATTTGAAGTTACGATTGCAATTTATTATGAATTATTGTCAAAAGTGACAGTTTTTCTTAAATGGAAATGTATTCATAGACATACGGGTAGACAGGGAATACAGTGCAAAAAGTCGATAGGTGGTCTATCTATCTCTTTTAACCAAGCGATCCCGCGCATGTGGCAGAAAAAGATAGCTAGACCACTCAATCCATAATATAATTTGCCTGATCTACTATAAATGTATTACAGTGAGGTATCTAAATGATGTTGACATAAATCGAAAGATATCGATTGTAATTGATTGCAGGTACTTTTGACATAGAATAATCACCCCTTATTGAAATTTCAAAAATTATTTTTTTAAATTGTCCGACTACAAAATCTACCCCTTATTTTTTTCCGACAACAGTCATTCTTGGTAAGGAATAATTTACTTAATTAAATTTCGTCTTTGTCGGAAAGCTATTTATCACCAGCATTTTTGTCTATATCTTACCTGTTTAGAATGTCCGACTACGAAAACTTCCCATTAATTTTGTCGGACAGAACTTCCAATTGCTTTTTTTACCTTTCATTAAACTCTCATGCAAAAATCAGACTGCTATTCATCACCAACATAATTCCTGTGATGTGACATGTTCTACGTGTCGGACTCGTTAAAATGCCCAACATTTTTGTCGGACAAACATTTTCGCATATATTACATAACGTTGGCTATTGAATAAACTTAAAAACAACTTGCTATTTTTCACATTCATAAACTTGTCAGGACGACACGTTTACCATGCTCCACAGTTAAAACTTCCCCTGTTCCAGTGTTCCCGTGCATCAAAGTTTGTCCGACTAGACACCGTTAAGCTATTAACAAATTTTCAGCTTGCTATTAATCAACTTTTCTTTCTTACGCGGGATCCAGGTCTAATATAGATATCTACTAATTAACTCAAAAAGCCTTCAAATTTTTTACATATAGAAATTATTTAGTTGGGCATTAACGTTGAACGCACCACGGGGGTATTATGGATAATAACTTTGATACCTTAATAACTACAAGACTGTCAAATACATTTCTATTGTTTTAGTTGTAATAAATCTTTAGTTGTTAAAAGACCGTAGGCGCAAAATTTCGGACCAATAATCTTTAAACGTATTCATTTTTTTCGAATCCTGAGAAAACTAATAAATATTTTTAAAAAAATTTGAACGCAGAATGAAAGATTACATTATTACCGAGGGCTGAAAGTCCCTTAATCTTTCATTCTGCGTTTAAATTTTTAAATAATACTATCTCAGGACTCAAAAAAAATAATGCATTTTAAAAGCCAGAAAACCAGAAATTTTGCGCCTATGCTATTAATGTAGCTGCAGTTTATTTTGTATTGATTGATTCATTATTTATTTTTCCAGTACCTAGTTTTAGGTAGTTATTACGTTTTAATAAAATAATACTTAAAACTGTTCTTTTACTTAAATAATTATAATAAATTAATATAACGATCCAAATAATAAAATATTTAGATTTATTTATTTATTTAGAATTTAACACTTACGATAATACAAAATACGAATAATGTAATAATAGTAAGTAAACAGTATTTACATACATGAATTAGGTAATAATCAGCTAGGATACGAGATTTTCATCTATAAACGAAAATTTTTAAACTGTGAAATAGAGAAACCAGTAGATTAAAGGGCCGGTTGTTCGAACGCTAATCAGAAATGGAATCAACTGATCATTATCAAATATTTAATTACTGTCAATGTCAACTTTGATTGGGTTGCTTAAAACATAATTGATTACAATAATTGTTATGAGATTGATTGATTAATTAATCAATTATGTCAATAATTATTACGTTAATTGATAATTAATAATTAATTAATCAATAAATTATGTTAATTATCATAATGATAATTGATTACAATCAACGGATTTTGTTATTTGATGGTTGTTAAGGGGACTAAAAGAATAAAATTGGCAACATTGATTTTAATAACAGAATAATTTTTGACCTAGTGTACCTTTCCGTGACAAATCGGATATTTTTCGAGCGATTATAGGATAATCTAGAGAAATGCGATTGGCAACACTGCTGTCCACGCTACGCTCAAAAGTCACCTCCTGACCGCCCACGAGGGACGCAGGTTCGCCTGTCGTTGTACAATGGTTTCTAGGGAGACTGGTCGAGAGCAAAGCACGGACAGTACACGTAAATGTCTATGGAACCAACAACAATCCATCAAAACTTTCTTCTCTGTTGACTTTTAGCCATCTGGACACCACCGTCCGACATAACCAAGGAAAAACACCAGGATACGACACTTGCCCCAGTGTGTTTTTCGGACTGTTTGCTTTTACTGCCACACAATACATTCACTACAACTACAAACCCTGAAGAGGACAAAATCCTAAACGGGGACCAGTGGCGGATCCAGGGCATGATTTCGGGGGGGGGGGGGGGGGCAAGGAGGATTATGTGGGGAACCTTCCGGGGGGTCTGGGTCTGGAAAAATGTAACTGAAAACTCGTGTTTTTAGACAATCTAGAGACTAAAACATGATCATATTTTGTAATTTAAATCTATAGTTTTTAATTGGATTTATTCATTAAAGCCTACTTGGTTAGGGAAATAAAAACACAAAACACTTTTTTGAAGATTCAAAGCATTACTTTATTATTTACATACTTTCTCCATAAAACTTAAACAATAAAGTCCAGCCTTCTTTTTCCTCCTTTAGCATAACGCTCAATTACGTTCTCAACATTCACCTCAATATCACGATGTATGTATAAAAGGCACAATCCATTCAACCTCTCTTCAACCATTCTTGTCCGTAGCCAGGATTTAACGAGCTTAAGGCTGCTGAATGACCTTTCAGCACTTGCAACACTTACTGGTAGTGTGATAAGTATTTGTAGAAGTGTTCGTACAGTTGGAAACATATCTCCATCGCAGCATTTGAGTACTTCTATGGCACAGTTTGGAATTTTCATTCCTTCTTCTTTCTCCCTTGACCACTTCGCTCTCCAAATGCTTAACTCTCCTTCAAGTACCACTTCAGAATCACTGGGCAAAAGAGTTTTAAAGTTCTGGCAAACTTTCTGCAGCCTCACGTTCAACTCCAAGCATTTTTCGCTGACATTGGTGTTCAACATATTTGCAGGCATTAAAAGGTTGAGGTCAAAGCACAATAGGTTTTCTTCGGAGAACCTGGTTTGTAGATCAGTGATGACATTGTCGAGAAGTGGTATATACATGGACATCCTATAATATTCCATCACTGTCTCTGCTTCGTAGTTTTCTCTATGCCTTTGGCTTTTCACTACTCTGGGCATTTTGAGCTGCACGCCCAGCTTTTCAGAGGTAGTTAGAGCTTCCAAGTATAACTCTGTGAAATGATCATCACAATTTCGTCTCCTATCCTTCAGACATGTCAGTGTGTCTGTCACTGCATTGGAAGCCTTGTTCAAGTCTAAGTTTGGTTTTTGCAATAACTTGCTTAGGGGAAGGGTCCTTTTCAGAATATCTACCAGACAAACGCAAGAAAAAATGAATTCAGTGCTTGTTATTGAGTTGATATACAATACGGCCTTTTTGGCTGACTCGGACTCTTTCCATTCGCTTATCTCTGTAAATGAATCGACAATTTCTGGCAATGCACAAAAAAATAAAATTACTGCATCATGTCTATCTACCCACCTAGTTTCACAGAGGCTCACTAGTTGCCTTCCTACGTGTTCAGTTAGAACAGCATTCCTTTTTGCTGACTGATTATAAAAGTGAATGACTTCTTTCATAATGCCAACGGCATTATTTATGGATCGAATCTTATTAGATTTAGAAATAGAATTATTCAAGGCGTGGTTGTAGCATGGAAGCCGTTTTGCACTAACTGCCTCTGATTGGATCTTTGTTACACTACCTGATTCTTCAGATGTCATTACCGAAGCCCCATCTGTACCTATGCCTACACAGTAACTAAGGTCTAAGCCAAGTTCTTTTACATTCCTTAAGACTATTTCACCTAGAGTTTTCCCTGATAGTTTGTTCTCTTTACACTCTTTACCATTTACATCTGCTGCTGCATTGTATGCATCAATAAAAGTTATGAAGTCCTCCCTTACGGCATCTTTCCAAAGATAACGGACAACTAATGTAATCTGTTCCTTATGAGACAAATCACTGGTTTCGTCAAACATCATAGACCAATATTTGGACTCGAGTATTCTTTTCAGAATTTCATCCCTAATTTCATCCCCACAACACTCTATTAAAGCATTTTGCGTTGTTTTGCTAATATATGTTGCTCGAGAAGATGATGTATTAAGATGTTTTTCGAGAGCTTTGTCACCCGCGTCTACTCTGAACTGCAAGAGAGCTTTGAAATTCCCCTGATTTGCTGCTGAAGTCTCAATGTCTAGGTTGATAGGACCATCGTCCCTGTGACCTCGAAAAGGTATGTTTTGACGCCCGAGCAAAATAATGGTTTTGATAATGGGCTTTAGCCTTTCACGATTTTCTGTAACCTGACGAAGCCGCTCAGAGCATACCTGATTGATAACTTCTTTATTAGGTGATTTGTAAGTTTTCAAAAAGTCTTTCCCCATTTCTACACAGGTTTTATGGTATAAACTTCTTTCATGGGTTTGCAAGTCGCCATCTTTTCCTGTTAAGTCTTTAAACCGTGTCAAAGGTTCAATTACAAGTCTCCCCAGCTTCACGCCCTTATTGTGACCTGCCTTTTCTTGGGCGAAAAGTGCACAGTATTTACAGAACAAACCTTTCTTCGACTCTGAAAGTACAAGCCATGTATGATTTTCTAGGTGGGTTTTAGACAAATACCTTTTAACGCCCTTTGAGTTTTCTGAATATGGATACACGTAGTTTGAGGGTGGCTTCCAATGTTCTTCCAAAAGAAGATATTTTGTGTAATCATCAGGCTTGTTATTTACATATAGCCCTATATCTTTGATGATATGATTTGAAGAGAGCTCTTTCACTTTACCTTCAGAGTTAATTGTAGGTCTGGATTCGCTTGAGGAGTTGGTAGGTCCACTGCTTTTTGAGTGTGAATCCAAGGCCAGAGGATCTCCTAAAAAAACACAACCTTGAAATAATTGATCGACTAGACCTATTAAGGCCGCGTCTCACCATCAAATAATTTGATCAAACAGTTTGAGCAAACTCCGCAAGTACGTCAAAGTGACGTCACAATTGCAGTTTTTTTTTAAATTCTAAAAATCTGTGCTCTCACTAACAGTCTAGTTTAATCAAATGTTTTGTATTGTGTTGTCTAACTTGTTTGTACTTTATTTAAAATTAAAGTTTTTCATTATTATCCACAATGAACACTCAGGATGTGACGTCACTAACTGTCACTTTGTGTCACTAACTGTCAAGTTTGATCAAATTATTTGATGGTGGGACGCGGTCTTAAGACTTGAAATAGTTTGTTTAATTTAAAATGTAACTTGTATTAAAAGTTATCATCCACATTATTAAAACAATTTACTTGATTTTCGTACTCAACAAATCAACCCCTAAATAATTATTTTTCTAGGCAAATTGGGTATCATTTTAAAGCTCTTATCCTCTATATGTGCCTTTTGCAGGATTATATGTTGTTGCTCGCTATTACAAAAAAGGCTTACCGAAAACTTCCACTTCGAAGTTTGGGTTTTGTGACACAGCAAGCGAGCTTTGCTCATGTTGTCCCACTTCCACTTCATCTCGAATTATTGTAAGTGATTCGGGTTTATCTTCATCGTCTCGTTTTGCACCCTCAGTCTCACCATTACTGCTATCTGAAATTGTTTTAAAGTGAAAATCAAACAAAATTAACATTTAATCAATTAAATTTGATTTTATCTGATTTCTTACATTAAAAAATGTATTTTACTTTAAAAGGGTAGACTAATTAAACACAAAAAAACGTTAAATATAAATAAAAAATAAAAGTAAAGTTAAACTAATTTTTAGTGAGTCCTAAATAATAGCCTAAACAGTAAACAAAAACGTAGCAAGCGTAAAAAATAACCATTAAACCTACTAACCTACTAGCTTTTATTACTATGGCTTATGAAATAGAGTAACCTTACCTGACGTTGTCTTCAACTTTTTGAAGAACGTTGTAATTTTGGCAGCTCGTTTCATAACATCAGCTCACAACAACAACAAAGCACAAATAAGCACCGACATCAAAATGGCATCTTATTTGTTGTTGTACATGCGCGCGTTCTAGCGTCAGAATAAGGAACTATGTCGAGCGCAATCTAATCTAATCGAAGTTCCGTTTCTAATTTCTAACGCTAGGGCGTGCGCACTGTTATAAGCTTTACAGCAAGCAAATTAAAATCTTTACGGAACTGTTTCAATGAATATTATTCGACGAGAGAGCACGGGAAATTTGCACGCGGAAACAAACTTTGAATAGGACAATCGCTAAATATATAAAGCTCTTTTCTGTGTGGCCAGTGGCACTCGTTATCCTCAATTTAGAAATAAATACACATTTTTTTTTGTCCTCAGATTCTCGGGGGGGCAATTGCCCCCTCTGCCCCCCCCCTGGATCCGCGCCTGACGGCAGGGTTGCCAGATTGGGGGAATTTCCCCCAAATTTGGGGTATTTTTTCTTATTTGGGGGATTTTTTGGGAGTATGCACTGAATGGGGGATTTTTTGGAGGAAAATTTTTTCGCATTGGGGTTTTTTGGGGTATAATTTTAAGAACACATTCCATTGCTTGGCCGATTTTGAATTTCAAGTTATAAACTGTGATTCACAAAAATCTTTGAATATAAATTCATTTACAGTCGATTCTGCCATCTAATACAAACTACTTAACTTATTTTGTAGAGCATTACAGTTTTCTTCAATAGCGACACAACAAAATTTGGTTTTTGGGCGCTTGATGGTGTATTTAAATATTCATATGTGAAACACAGAAAATTGTATCTCCAAGTTTAACTTTATTTACTTTTCTAGAATTAACTTTGAAGAAGGTTATATTTCTGGTGTGTTCAATAATACGCATAATTAATTTAAATTAGTGTTTGTAGACGTATTAATCTAAAAATATGCCTAAAGAAAAGGAGTATACCCGAAAATACCGAGTTGCTTGGGAATCGGATGCGGAACTTAAAGAAAGGTAATCTGTTTAATAGAATTTTAATGGTGTGGGTCATTAATAATTAATTATTCTATGTATGATGGATTGGTCCTGTATCAGAAGATGACACAAAATCATTTTGTGATATGTAAATGGCAGATTTACAATATATTGTATAAAATCTACTAAAATTTACACTGGTAAAATGACACTTGACAGCCAAAAAAGAAGAAAAAATGACAGATGACAGTCCAAAAAGAAGAAGAGATGACAGATGACAGCTCATAAAAAAGAAGAAGAAATGGCAGATGAATTTTGGGGGATTTTTTTTAAAAATGTCATTTTTGGGGGAATTTGTAGTTCAGGTTGGGGGAATTGTATAAATCGGTCTGGCAACCCTGTTTCGGGTATACTCCTTTTCTTTAGGCATATTTTTAGATTAATACGTCTACAAACACTAATTTAAATTAATTATGCGTATTATTGAACACACCAGAAATATAACCTTCTTCAAAGTTAATTCTAGAAAAGTAAATAAAGTTAAACTTGGAGATACAATTTTCTGTGTTTCACATATGAATATTTAAATACACCATCAAGCGCCCAAAAACCAAATTTTGTTGTGTCGCTATTGAAGAAAACTGTAATGCTCTACAAAATAAGTTAAGTAGTTTGTATTAGATGGCAGAATCGACTGTAAATGAATTTATATTCAAAGATTTTTGTGAATCACAGTTTATAACTTGAAATTCAAAATCGGCCAAGCAATGGAATGTGTTCTTAAAATTATACCCCAAAAAACCCCAATGCGAAAAAATTTTCCTCCAAAAAATCCCCCATTCAGTGCATACTCCCAAAAAATCCCCCAAATAAGAAAAAATACCCCAAATTTGGGGGAAATTCCCCCAATCTGGCAACCCTGACCCGAAAATACCGAGTTGCTTGGGAATCGGATGCGGAACTTAAAGAAAGGTAATCTGTTTAATAGAATTTTAATGGTGTGGGTCATTAATAATTAATTATTCTATGTATGATGGATTGGTCCTGTATCAGAAGATGACACAAAATCATTTTGTGATATGTAAATGGCAGATTTACAATATATTGTATAAAATCTACTAAAATTTACACTGGTAAAATGACACTTGACAGCCAAAAAAGAAGAAAAAATGACAGATGACAGTCCAAAAAGAAGAAGAGATGACAGATGACAGCTCATAAAAAAGAAGAAGAAATGGCAGATGAATTTTGGGGGATTTTTTTTAAAAATGTCATTTTTGGGGGAATTTGTAGTTCAGGTTGGGGGAATTGTATAAATCGGTCTGGCAACCCTGCCTGACGGGGACGCACATTGAACGCATTTCTTCTTAAGCCGGACTCAAACGACTCGTGTACTTGGCGAATAATCTTCACTTGCGTATACTTGCCATGTCGTCTGAGTGGGTTACTCGTACAATTATTTGTCACTCGTTGCCACTCGTTCGTCTTCCAACTGTTGTCGGTAAAATAGACCCGAGTCAAAGGGATCACGATTATTCGCACACTTGCGAAGTACATACTTGTCTATACTTGCAGAGGCGATCAAACGAAATGTATAAATAATTGGCATTTACTGCGACTATTCATTTAGACCAGTGCATTTAGCACTAAAAACACCGGAATAAATCGATTTTTAAATACACCACCTAGAGACTTGCTCTCCTTTAAAGGGTACATAACCTATTTTGTTGAGTTAAAGAAAACAGTTAACAGTTGTTTTCATAGTATGTATTTGTTTTCATGGTTTGTTGTTTTTGTATTTAACTTTTAAGGTTAACTTTACAGTCAATAACTAACATATTATATTATTACTAGGATTAATTAATTGTACTTTAAAAGCACAATTATGTATAATCTTTAAACGTCTAGTTCAAGAAATTTATTGTATTCAGAAGACCAAAAATGAACCAGAACAGATTAAGAACAAACTGTTTTGAACAATAATAATATTATTATGATGATCTGGATTTTTATCAAAGATTTAGGTTGAAAACAAACAGTTTTGTGCCTTCTTAAATAGAAAACCAAATAACTTTCACTATTAGGTAAGTGACTAAAAATTTGTTGATATTAAGTAAAAACAATGCTGTTTATTTATTTTAGAGGTGGATACATTACTCCCATGCAACAAATTCTGTTGGATTTTATGCATCAGGAAGTATGCAATTAAATGTAGCTGATTTTAAGGCAGTGTCCAGAGATTCAGCAGGTAGAATTATAAAAATAGTATCCTTTACAATTGCAAGAATCATCAAGAGCTGGAAAGCTGTTGAAGATTTTTACAAGATTGCTGTATTCCCTAGAATAATGAGTGCAATGGGTTATACTTTAATTAAAATAGATTCTGCAGGTGTTCAGGATGCAGAAATTTTCAGGTCCAGAAAATCATTTTTTGCATTGAATGTCCAGTCAGTGATGCAAAATTTAAAATTTGAGATATTGTTGTACTGTGGCCATCAAATAAGACAATTTTAATAATAGTAGGCTGAAGCATAATTCAGGGGCTTAGAATCCCACAAACATAGCTACATTTTGTTTTATTTTCGTCTACAGAAATATTAGGGTTATGGTAACTGAACATTATCTGTACCTAAGTATGCATGTGCAAATCAGAACTAAAGCAGGTGGACATACGTTCGTGTGAATCTTAAATAAGAAGTTTAATGTAGTTATGTTTGTGTGACCCTAAGCCCCTTAATTTTGAAAGTGGTATCTTTTCTAATGATGAACAAGGAATGTAGTAGAACAGCAATATGGATTGTGGAAATGAAGATTTCCTATACTCGGCTTAGAAATGAGACTACAATTAGACAACATGACTGTGATTGTTGCAACTAGAGTGCTTCATAATATTGTGAATAAAACTGAAGATGAAGCAAACGATGAATAATTACAACCGATAAAAAATAATAAAAATATTTCAGAAAACAATATAACACTAAATAATAAGTGTTAATAAATGAACACTGGTAGATTGTAAATATATTTATTAATAAAAGCAAAATGAATGTATTAAACTTTTTATTTATTGTAGTTTATCCCATTTTTTTATATACCTGGATCCCACGTACCAAAAAAAAGTTGATTAATAGCAAGCTGAAAATTTGTTAATAGCTTAACGGTGTCTAGTTGGACAAACTTTGATGTATGGGAACACTGGAAGTTCTAATTGTGGAACAGGTTAAAAATTTGGAACGTCCAGACTACGAAAACGTTCCACATATTTTGTCAGACAGAACTTTCAATTGATTTGTTACCATTTCATGCAAATATCAGACTGGTGTTTGGTGTTTATCACCAACTGGGCATTTTAATGAGTGGAACACGAAGAACATGTCAAATGACAGGAATCATGTTGGTTAGTAATAGCAGTCTGATTTTGCATGAGAGTTTAATGAAAGGGTAACAAATCAATTGGATGTTTTGTCCGACAAAATACATGGATGTTTTCGTAATCTGACTTTCCAAATTTTTAAACTGTTCCACAATAATTAAAAGTTCCAGTGTTCCCGTACATCAAAGTTTGTCCGACTAGACACCATTAAGCTATTACCAAATTTTCAGCTTGCTATTAATAAACTTTTTTTGGTGCGCCGGATCCAGGCCTATTAGTTTTATTTCTAAATCCAATAATTTTATTTTTTTATATTCTGCTTTTTCTCTTTTTATCCTTTTTTTCCTTCTGTTCTGTAAATATGCAATGCAAATGAACATTAGCTTGCCTGTACATGATACTCAATTATTTAGATAATTTAAATGATCTTTAACAAATAAAATATTGTACCGACCTTTCCTTTATTCTTCACATTTACATTTATTTACTATATTTCTATAACTTTCTATCTTTTGTAAGATTTTTTGGGGTCGCTGAATACGAATACGCCATCAGAACCGACGCCCTGGTACACAAATGCTAAGGCATGTTATTTTCAGGAGTTTGGAGGGTTTTTGGGCATCAGGTGCAACGGGGGGTCGATTTTGATGGCGTATTTTTGCTCAGCTACCCCAAAAATTCCCGAGTAATATGTTTGCATAAATTTAGTGACGAAAACCCTCTAAACTCTAGATGACGTGCCTTAGCAGTGAACCTAGACACCAGGTGCCCAAATGGTCAGGTCTGATGGCATATTCGTCCTCAGCGACCCAAAAACCCCAGAGTAACAAAATTTGGTCCTAATAAGGACACTTTTTTTGACATGTTTATGCACTTTTGGATGCATATCATGCACTTTAAAATGCAACTATGCATTTCGAGCCATGTTTCTATTGTTGACTTTTTACTGGTGTCATCCTGAACACAATGAAAAAAGTTGTAACTTTCTACGTGCTGTATTTAAATATCGATTTATTTTTTCCTAAATGTCCTGGTCTATTTATGAGTAATCAATACCACTGATTCATTTGTCAAGGTCGTTAAGCCAAATGTTTACGCTCGCGTACTTGTACATTGTACACGTCGTGTCGTCGTGTGAGTGCCCTGTTTGTCAATTGCAATCGCACACTCGTATACTTTCCAAGTATGCGAATAATTCTGTACTTGCGAAGTACACGAGTCGTTTGAGTCCGGCTTTAGCAATTATCTAGACAAGCAAATCCAGCGTTGCCAGGCCCAAAAAATTTATTTCCCCAAATTGTGTTTTAAAAGTTGCCAGATTTTCAACAGAATTCCCCAAATTTATAAGGTTTTTTCCAACTCGATACAAAACCGTTCTTAAATCGTTACGCGCATGCGCAATGCGCGCAGTCACCACGATCTTGTCGTTGTAAAACATTTAATATTCACATAATTACTGGACTTTCTAAAATAACTATCTTTTACTAAATTTAATAACATATTTTAGCCAGTTTGATTGGGATTGGGAAAGTAGGATTGCACCAAGGCTCGGTGCTTAGTCCTTATTTATTTTCATTAGTTTTGGACCAGATAACAGCGAAACTACAGGGTAGTATTCCATGGTGCCTAATGTATGCTGATGATGTAGTGTTAATAGGAAATAGTGAAAGAGACTTAGAAAAAAACTGGAACAGTGGAGACAAGCTCTGGAGGAAAAAGGTTTAAAACTTAGTAGGACAAAAACAGAGTATTTGGAATGTTCATTTAAAGATGGAGTTACTACAAATAAAATGGTATCTTTGGATGGTGAAATGATTGTGAAAAGCAATAGTTTTAAGTACATAGGATCGGTATTACAGATTAATGGAGAAATAGATGGAGATGCATGCAGTAGAATTAGGGCTGGATGGATGAAGTGGAAAGAAGCGAGTGGTGTGTTGTGTGACAGAAAAATTCCAATGAAGCTGAAGGGAAAATTCTATAAAACAGCCATAAGACCGGCTATGATGCACGGAACTGAATGTTGGGCAGTGAAAAAGAAAGAGGAACAACGAATGCATGTGGCGGAAATGAGAATGCTTAGATGGATAAGTGGAGTGACAAAGAATGATAAAATTAGGAATGAGTATATTAGGGGAAGTCTAGGTGCGGCACCAATTGATGCCAAAATGAGAGAGCATAGGTTAAGATGGTTTGGTCATGTTCAACGTCGAGACGTTAATCATACAATACGAAGAATAGCTGAAGTGCAGATTCCTGGAAGGAGTAGGAGAGGAAGACCAAAGAAGACCTGGGGGGAGACGATAAGGCAGGACATGTTGGTAAAGGGGATTAACCCCAGGCAACCAACTGACGTCATATAACGTCGAGGAAACGTGAGTTTTGGTTGAATATATACACGTGTTTGAAAATTACGTCATATAGACGTCTATTGTAGGTGATTTTAAATACGTAAGATTAATGACGTTAAAATAACGTTTAAAAAACGTTTTCATTTCAGACAGTTTAAGTCTGACGTCACAAAATTGGGAGGAGCTTGTTTGTATTACTCCAAACAATTTAGTTAAATAATTTTCATAAGAAATTTCTCATTTATTGTTTACGTGGTTTGTGTCTTGTGTGATAAAATAAGACTTTTCATTTAGATATTTAGTTGAAGAAACGTGTTAATTAAGAGATTTGTATTCGTTTTTGCTCAGTGAGTTAGTTTAATGCAGTATTCTTCTTGAGAACTGTTTGAGGTTATGTTTATTTTCTGTTAATGATCTAATTATGTGTTATCGAGTAATTTGTTAATAAATTATTTATTAGTTTGTATGTTTTTTCAGTTTTGATACAGTAAGTAGGTATACTTATATAAATAGTGAAAATTCTATAATGCGAGGGCTGGTACAATCATGCAGAATCAATGTTAGATTGTTTCTAATGCACAAGCGATCTTAAACTAATGGTAGTATATCTTCATCGACACATGGGACGTAGACCTATAGGTTTCATGTTACCTATTTTTTATGCTACCTATTTTAAAACATCTGAAAGAGGTCACTTTTTGAAAGTATTAAAGACGTGATTTTACCGACGTATAAAAGTCGTCACCTTTTAGACGTTTTAAAATCGTCACAATTATGACGTCAAATCGATGAGACAAATACACGTGATTTTCAACGTCGGTACTACGTCATAGAAACACGTCAATTGGTCATTTTTATGACGTGTTATCTACGTTATAAAAACGTCGTTTGGTTGCCTGGGACATTGATATGACCCAAGATAAAATTGTGTGGAGAAATGCAATTAGGGAAGCCGACCCCGCATAGGGATAAGGCAAAGAGAATGATGATGATGATTTTAGCCAGTTTGATTTCCCCAGATATTAGTCATTTTAAAAAAGTTTTTCCCCAGTCCCCAAAGTTTATCAATTTTCCCCAGTTCTGGGGAAAATTCCCCAGACCTGGCATCCCTGAGCAAATCAAACAATGTGGCATGGCATGAGATAGGAGTGGAGTCCCCTCCTATCTCGATGGTTGAACCCATCGAGATAGGAGTGGAGTGGAGGAGATGTCACGTGACCAAAAGTGTGATCACTCCGCCATTTTGCTACTACATTTTAGTCATACCACGTCAAATACTTGTTGTTTGTGCTTGGGTTACTGAATTCGTTTATTTCGCAGTGTTATTTAAGTTTTATTGTTTTTTGTGTGTTACAAACTAAAAAAGACAATGGTATCGTGCGCTAAGAGAAGTTGTAATCATAGAGCTGGTGTGGATAAAAAGAAAACGTCTGGAATAACATTTCATAGGTTAGTATAAACAACTAACAGAGCTGTACTAAATTTTTTTCTCTTAAGACGAAACAGTAGCGATCAACAGGTAGCGAAAACGCGTTCTAAGATTGCGGCTGTAATTTTGAATATTTTTTCGAGATATTTGGCACACGTATTCGTAATATAATAAAGAATGGCGGCACAGAGCCCAATTTGAAAAATATATTAATACGTGGAAATTACTCTGTAATTAAATACAATATTTAAAAAAACAGGTACCGCCATTAAGAAGAACAAAAAAATACACTTTCTTCAAATAAACTTTTTTATCCGATGCCTAGATTTTGTGTCATTTTGGAACTACTAAAATTTTTTATTTCATTAGTAGTTCCAAAATGACACAAAATCTAGGCATCTGATAAAACAGTTTATTTGAAGAAAGTGTATTTTTTTGTTCTTCTTAATGGCGGTACAGGCTCGTTTTTTAATATTGTATTTAATTACAGAGTAATTTCCACATATTAATATATTTTTCAAATTGGGCTCTGTACCGCCATTCTTTATTATATTACAAATACGTGTGCCAAATATCTCGAAAAAATATTCAAAATTACAGCCCCAATCTCCCTAATAGCACACGACGTCCAATGGACGTCCAAAATAGGTCCATTTTTGGTCCTAACGTCCATGGACTATAAATGGACGTCCTTTGGACGTCCCATGTTGGACGTCCTTCGGAAGGAATAAATATGGACGTCCTTTGGACGTCCGACGTTGGACGTCCTTCGGACGGAATAAAAATGGACGTCCTTTGGACGTCCGACGTTGGACGTCCTTCGGAAGGAATAAATATGGACGTCCTTTGGACGTCCGACGTTGGACGTCCTTCGGACGGAATAAAAATGGACGTCCTTTGGACGTCCGACGTTGGACGTCCTTCGGAAGGAATAAATATGGACGTCCGACGTTGGACGTCCTTCGGAAGGAATAAATATGGACGTCCTTTGGACGTCCGACGTTGGACATTCTTCGGACGGAATAAAAATGGACGTCCGACGTTGGACGTCCTTCGGATGGAACAAATATGGACGTATATATACTGGACGAAATACGGACAATTCCCTAATAGCACACGACGTCATTTGGACGTCCAAAATAGGTCCATTTTTGGTCCTAACGTCCATGGACTATAAACGGACGTCCCATGTTGGACGTCCTTCGGAAGGAATAAATATGGACGTCCTTCGGACGGAATAAATATGGACGTCCGACTTTGGACGTCCATACTGGACGAAATACGGACGTTTTATGAACGCTTATATTGGACACATTATACCAATTACGAGATCAAATAGCAAAATAATTCAATAAAATATTAACTTGCGTTAACTTTACGTTAATGAAATACAGTCAAACCTGTCACTAACGGCCACTAAAATGAAAGAACTATTGGCCGATATAGAAAAGTGGTCGTTATTGCCAGTTTTTGTAGCCTAGATATACAGTACAACCTGTGTTACTGGCCACCTGTACTAACGGCCAGTTTAAAAATTCCCCAAACCAATTATATCTAGACTACAAAAACTGGCAATACCGGTCACCTTTCTATATCGGCCAATAGCTTTTTCATTTTTAGCGGCCGTTACTGACAGGTTTTACTGTAATTAGTGTGGGGAATTTTTAAACTGGCCGTTAGTACAGGTGGCCGGTGTTGGCAGGGGGCCGGTAACACAAGTTTTACTGTAGTTTAAATCGATTAGATCGAAAGATTAAATCTTAATTCAAAATTGTATATTAAATTATTACAATTATAAAACTATATAGTTTAATATCCAAAACATGTTTTGATTTCATGTAATGTAATGAAAATCTTATTTGTAAATTATTGGTTACAATGTTTAACAACAGGAAATATTCAAGAATAAATAAAATAAAAGTTTCCCCTAACAACAAAACATTCCAGGAATTCTACTATCAAAGTTCTATTCCGTGAACATCTGATTAAATTATGGCTGGAAAGTTACCACAAGATATTCTATGAAAAGAGTACAATGTCCTCCTGGAGGGGTAAAATTTTCCATACTCTAAAGAGAGGCCATTTACTATTCAATTTGCGTTCATTTTCAAATTTGCCGCGCGAGTATCTATGTAGCGTCGCGTGGTCATTGGTCATCAAGTCATCAATTACTTCATTTTCATCATAAGATAACCTAAAAATTTAGTAAAAATTTTGATTGGAAAAAAATGCATCGATAAGGGGGTGAAAAATGGAAATTAGTGGCTTTTTTTGCTGTACTCAACTGTACTGTTTAGTATGCTAGTTTTGGCTATGGCTGGATCTCTTAAACAATTATGTAAGTATTATAAAATCCGTTTTCAATTTTCTTTATGAAACGAATCATTTATGCATGTATTACCTGTAAATATTTTGATTTTTAATTGTAAAGAATAGAAAAATTACCGTTCATTTTAATTTTTTTTAGAATCAGCTGAAAGTGGTCTACAAAAAACCAGATATAACCAAAATAAAGATATAAAAAGTGTATTGGCTAATTGGAAGAAACAACATTGTCCATGCATAATAAGTTATTACTTTATAAACAAATATTAATACCTAGGAATGGAACCTGGATATAATCATCAAGAAGATAGCAGGAATCCCGACAAACAACTTAAATAAGTACAAGAATATTGAGGAAATCCTCCTCGATACTACTGGGCAAACTAGAAGATTGAAGAGGACAAAGCCTTTTGAACTAGTTTGAGTGATAGGTGATAGTGAAAAGCAGAGCATAGTGCGTGATGTGGCTGTGTATGTTAGAATAGTGCACGATCTTGTTAGATTAGATAAGAGACGCTATCGGGTAAGCTCTTCATTTTAAGAAACATTAGTAATTTAGGTTAAATTAAAATTGCTCATTGGTCAGTTATGACCAGATTGCTTTTTTTATGTTTGGCAAAAAGGGCGTAAGTCAGAATTGCACATTGCTAATGTTTTGATGATTTCTGGACCAGCAAAAAACTGTTGTAGACGTAAACTGTATGTACCAATAAAAAGAGCCGATTTTTCTGGTCCAGAAATCATCAAAACATTATCGATGTGCATTTCTGACTTAAGCCCTTTTTCCCAAACATCAGAGAATTGTAATGTACAAATTCTCCTATCTGATTTTTCATGAATTTTGTAGGAGACGAAAAACCATTTTTAGGATCATCTCCTGCTTTCACATGTAAATTTTGACATGTCTTGTAGTAAATAGATAGTTGAATTTACTACAAAACATGTCAAAAAATATATGAAAACAGGAGGTAACCATAAAAAAGTTTTTAGTCTCTCTTACAAAACTCATGAAAAAACAAATCGGAGGTATGTCACATCAGTGACTATATCCAGGGAATGTCTAAAAAATATACTTTGATGTCCCAAGAACCAAATATAACCTTTATATATATACAGGGTGTAACAAAAATACAGGTCATAAATTTAATCACATATCCTGGGACCAAAAATAGTTTGATTGGACCTAACTTACCTTAGTACAAATGTGCACAAAAGAAAAGTTACAGCCCTTTGAAGTTATATATTAATAGCACCAAGGGCCTTAGAGGCCCATGGCTTGAAAAGTTTGTTTTTTCTTCATTTTCACGTTTCTTTATGTACTGAGATCTTCTCTGGCTTGATATGTGATTTTTCTCCATTCCTTCCTCTTATTCATTTTTCTTTTCTGACCCTGTAACACCATTCTTTCCAAATCTTTTTCGACCTCTTGCTTCCATCTATTTTCCGGTCTTCCTCTTCTCTTTCTTGAAGCTATAGTGTAGTTTAGTACCCTTTTCGGAGTCCTCGTTTTTGGCATCCTTTCAATGTGACCTCGTGATCTAAGTCTCTGTGCCTTTATCACTCATTTGAAGTTACAAAATGAAAAGTGATTTTTTCCAATGTATCGAAAACAATGTGCTTTTGTGCACGTTTCAATTTAATTATTATTGTAGTACCTACCATTTAAACAACGTTTTAAAAACTTTTTTGCCTCTTATTGCTTTTTCGAAAAGTCAATTTTTATCGAAATATTGTGAATATTTGTCAAATCCACCACATATTTGTATATGGTTAAGTACGATTATGGAGACTTGGTAATAATATGCAAACTTATTTATGCTTTACATTTTTAGGTATATTTTGAACCATATTAAAAAAGAAGCCAGACTCGATAAAACGTGCCTTATCGAAAAAATACAAAGAGGCAAAAAAGTTTTGAAAACACTCTGTTTAACTAATGGTACCTCAGTAATAGTTTAATTGGAACATACAACATTTGGGGGGTTTAAAGGAACAAAACCCCCATAAAATTTTTACGTGGACATATTAAAAAAGAAGTCGCAACTCGATAAAAACTGCCTTATCTGAAAAATACTAAGAAACAAAAATATTGAATTTAACTAATGGTACCACAATAATAAAATTGAATTGGAACATACACAAAAGTTTGGGAGGATTTAAGGGATCAAAACCCCCATAAAATTTTTATGGGGTGCACAAATTTCACCATAATTTTTCTTTAAGATATTCCTGCCATAATAATGCCACATGTCACATGTCCATTTTCAATAAAAAATCGCTAATAGTTTTCGATATAATCGAAAAAATCCATTTTCATTTTGTAATTTCAAAGGGCTGTAACTTTTTATGTGCATATTTGTACAAGGTAAGTTAGGTTCATTTGAACTATTTTTGGTCCCAGAATAATGTGATTTAATTTATGACCTGTATTTTTGTTACACCCTGTATATACAGCCCATTACGCACCACCTTAAAAATTGGGCATTTTTGATGTCTCGAATTTCCTAAACCTGTTGTTGCATCTAAGTAATTTTTTTTATAATATTCTAGCCTAGGCCCTAGAATATGTTACCTCCTTATGCTTGTCATGCACAGGGAGCTATACTGTAATATATATTATATCACATTACTATAGAGAGCGATATGATATAATATACATATATTACAGCATGACAAGCTTAAGGAGGTAACCTATAGCCTAGGCTATAATATTATAAAAACATCACTTAGATGGGACAACAGGTTTAGGAAATACGAGACATCAAATATACCCCATATTTAAGGTGGTGCGTTAATTTCTTGGAGAAGTGTATTGTAATTTAATGTAAATACTGTAATATCCAATAATTGTAATTTGATATAAGATGAAATATAAGTTCCTTAAAAAATATATTTTTTATTTCCCACAATACATTCTCCACAGGTCTAAATATCGTCGCTAGACGTCCACCGAATGACCTTCCAGGACGTTAGATGGATGTTCAGCAGCAAGACATTGGACCAAACTGGGACATCCTATGAATGCCCAAATGACGTCCACCGAACCTCCCCTCCGACGTTAGGTGGACCTCCATTGGACGTTTAACAACTTGGCCTTTGGACCAAAATTGGACGTCCTGTTAAGGTCCAATTCACGTCCCCTAGGACGTCCGATTAAGGTCCAATTCACGTCCCCTAGGACGTCCGATTAAGGTCCAATTTACGTCCGATTAAGGTACAATTTACGTCCGCTTAAGGTCCCATTTACGTCCGATTAAAGTCCAATTTACGTCCGATTAAGGTCCAATTTACGTCCGATTAAGGTCAAATTTACGTCCTATTAAGGTCCAATTTATGTCCGATTAAGGTCCAATTTACGTCCGATTAAGGTCCAATTTACGTCCGATTAAGGTCCAATTTACGTCCCCTAGGACGTCCGATTAAGGTCCAATTTATGTCCGATTAAGGTCCAATTTACGTCCGATTAAGGTCCAATTTACGTCCCCTAGGACGTCCGATTAAGGTCCAATTTGCGTCCGATTAAGTTCCAATATACGTCCCCTCGGACCTTAGATGGACGTCCAATGGACGTTCGGTAGCGCGACATTTGGACCAAAATAGGACGTATAAAGGACGTTCCTCGGACGAAAACGGACGTCCAAAGGACGTCCCTAAAGTCCGTGAAGGACGTCCAATGGACGTCCATTGGACGTCCTTGTGCTATTAGGGCTTGGAACGCGTTTTGGCTACCTGTTGATCGCTACTGTATCACCTTAAAATAACATTGTATATTATAAAAACTTTTTAAGTATTTATAGTTCTTCCTTTATTTAGGTATAACATTTGGTTTTGTATGGTTCTTTAGAATAATGGGTTGATGTTGTGGATGCCTAGAAACCAATTGTTAGTCACTCAAATTTTTATAGATAAAAATCAGCTTATAAAAGCTGGGGTCAAATTGTTTAAAGTACAGAACTACCTGGAAAGTTTTATAATTAAAGATTAAAACAATTGCTTTATTAATAGTTTTGGCTTTGTCTTAACCCTTAAATGCCCAATGTAGGTTCCATGTATGCTCAAAGGTGGGTAAACAATGTTCACCTCCAAAATAGCTAATATATTTTATCAGTGCTGTTTTTGTGACGGTACGCGCCGGTACGCCGTACCGGCACCTTTTGGGACAATAAATAAAAAAAAACAACCAAATTATAGACAAATTCCTGAATTTTTTCTTTGCTCCAAAATAGCTTTAAAACGCCCCTATTGAGGCTAAATTTAAAAAGTTTTCCCGGGGGCAGACCCCCTTATGAACGCTCCCCAGACCCCCCGGAACATAGCGTACCGGAACCTCTATTGTTACAAAAACAGCACTGTATTTTATTAAGAGTTGTTACAAATGTTAGAAATAGATTAAACTTAAGGATCTTATGCTTAGTAAACACAACATTTTCTAAACTAATAATATAAACGATGTACAAGTCTTCAAAAAAATTACTGTGTACAGCTGGTTCCTAAAAAACATAATGTGGATTATGTAACTGCTAACGATGAATTATATAAAAACCTTTAGTTATAGAGTTATAAAGTTTTACCAAGGCTGGACATTTTGTGCAAACCGAGGTGCAAACTCATCTTTAAGATAACCCAACTTACGAGATCACTTTTATTTTCAAAAATATCCGTAGAATCAAATTAATATTTGATAAAGTGCCATCTTTATAACAATAAATAATTTTTGAAAAATTTTGGAACACATAATAAATATGTTACTAGGGAATATGCATAGGTGCATATTTTTTACCTTGGGCGTTTAAAGATTAAGTTAAATAATCTTAACTAGATAAAATGTTGTTTTAGGCTTGCTTTGTACCTAGTAGGTAAATAATTAGTCCCATATTTTAATTTTAGATTTCCAAAGGATCCAGAACATAGAAAAAAATGGATTACTTTTGTAAATAGAGGAGCTTGGGTACCTACAAAATATAGTGTGTTATGCTCTAAGCATTTCTCCGAAAAATACATTGACCGAACCTCCAGATCTCTTGTTAGATTAAGAGATAATGCTGTGCCCACTATTGATCTTATGCAGGTAATTAATAATGTAATTTATAATAGAAAATTGCAACTGTTTTTTCTACCTGTCTTTGTGTTGTCTACCAATTGTAATACTTTTTTGCTTATCTATTGTTCTTTAGAAATTATTAGTATGAATAGAAATAGTACACCTATCAATTACCTACATTGTATAAATATCAATTACTTACCTACAATAAAAGGTTCAAAAAATAGTTATTTATGTACTAAGTCAGTAAAGTGACTCATTATCGAATATAAATAACATAAATAACAATAATGAATGACCGTAGTAGCAGTTAGGGGTAAATTTTTTTTTTCATTATGTTACAAAATATTGCCGAATATATGAAAAGTCAACAGTTTTGCAAAACGGGGGTATTTCAGAACTGTAAACTTGTTTTTGTTAATAATAGACACTTCCATCTGCCTATTTCCAAATTTTCATCCTTGATTTATTTTTTGGGGTCATAGTGTTCTCTAACCGGGCTAATAGTTGATAATGTAAATTAAAATATAGATACAGTCGGAAAAATGAAAAAATACCCATGAACGATCACATCAATTGCATATTATTCAGATTATTAACAATCTATCTCTCTCATTTGTTATTATAGGGAGCGTTCAAGTATTACGTAACGCGATTTTTGAAGATTTTTGACCCCCCTCCCCCTATGTAACGCACTCTAATGAGCGTTGAAGACTTTAAAATGATATCGCCAATATTTTTGGAATATTGGTAATATTTTAATATAACAACGCAACTCATAAATAAAGGCGATATCATTTTAAAGTCTTCTACATTAAAATGTATAATATACGTTATTGGCAATTCAGACGTCTGAATTGCCAATATAAATGAGTCAGATTAAATAAATTATTAGAAGAATTTTTTCACTTAGCAACAACATTTTTGTTTATTTTAGAAGTATTTTGTATTTTGACAACGAAACCCGATTTGGGCTTCGAAACGTTAATAAATTCATTTTTTTAGTAAAATTGTGGCTTATTTCCCATAGAAAATAGTTAAAAACAAAAAAAGTCAGATTTGCTTTTCTGAATATCATGTATTTCTTTGTTTTTCTGTTAGACAAAAATTGATTAAGATTTGGTGTTTCTAAATGTGCATACATTCGTGATCAGTGACTCGTTCAACCCCGTTTAACTACAGCCATTTCAATAATAAGAACTTTGAACCGATGAAACTTACAGAATAATATAAACAATATATACACGAGTCAAGAAACTTGTGAAGTCGTAACGATTAAGTTCATTTAAGATACTATTAGGGGGTGATTTTCTCAATTTTTTTACCAAAATCAAAAGGGACTAACTTTATTTTGAGCTAACTTGTTTAATCCACTCCTACCTCGATGGCTGAACCAATAGGGCTTTTCATCAATTGTCATTTGTTTCGAGCTTCTGTCATGTGTCACATAATATTAATATATCTACGTCATACGTCTTTGGTTTGTATTATTGTATATACCTTAGGTCCGCTTGCCACTATGCTAAATTTAGTACTGAAATTAGTACTAAAAATATTGTATCTACAAATTAGATGCGCGCGCCGATTTAGTACTAAAAATTAAAACATGTTCTAATTTCTTGTACTGAAATTGACACAATATTAAAAAGTGAGGTTGTATTGTATATTAGGTACTTTTGTTTTTTTTTTATAGGTACATAATAATAATAGTGATTTCAACTTTCAACATGTGGAGAAAAAGGCAGATTGAAACATTAATAGAGTTTTACAAATCGAATCAATGATCAATGTTTGTATGTGCCAAAGCACCCTCTCTATAGAATAGGAACGCACGAATTAAAGTTTTGGAAGAAATAAAGGCAGAATTAGCCAAACTAGGTGTGGATATATCTCTAATAGCAGAAATAAAAGCCAAGTTTGCCAGTTTTGCAAAAATACTTCTTCCCATCTTTTATTGTTAATAAGTTAATGGCTTGCAACTTGCAATCTCAATTAGTAAAGCTCCTATCTATGAACCTTGAGTAAAGCTCATGTAAATTTAGTAGGTAGAGCGCATGCCTATATGCTGATTACAATTCGGATAGTTGCAAACACAAACTTGGCACAAACTGACTTTTTCATACTAAATCGACTCGCGCAACTAACCAATATTTTTAGTACTGAAATCAGTACTGAAATTAGTATAATGGCAAACAGGTCTTAAGAAATATATCAAAATATTAACTTTAGATATTTCACTTAAAAACTTCAGTCCATAATTAAATATATTCAAATATAAACCACAAATTATTACATCCAATAAATACCATTTAAACTTACACAATAAGGTTAAGTTTTTTCTAAACAATAAATTTTGTCATATTGGCAACAAATTTTGACAGGACTTGCATCAAAATAGCATGAAAAATAGAACATGTTTTAATTTTTCGTCTAGCACAGGAATTGCATGGAAATAGCGCGTGGGCATGCGCAGTACCGTGATCTGTCTTGCATGGCTCTTGCCTAGCATGAAAATAGCATAATGTAAAACTGTCTTAAAGACAGTTTTACATTATGCTATTTTCATGCTAGGCAAGAGCCATGCAAGACAGATCACGGTACTGCGCATGCCCACGCGCTATTTCCATGCAATTCCTGTGCTAGACGAAAAATTAAAACATGTTCTATTTTTCATGCTATTTTGATGCAAGTCCTGTCAAAATTTGTTGCCAATATGACAAAATTTATTGTTTAGAAAAAACTTAACCTTATTGTGTAAGTTTAAATGGTATTTATTGGATGTAATAATTTGTGGTTTATATTTGAATATATTTAATTATGGACTGAAGTTTTTAAGTGAAATATCTAAAGTTAATATTTTGATATATTTCTTCTATTGGCAACAATGAAAGTGGTATCTAAAATTGCACAGAAATAGCTCCGATGTAAAAACGTCAGGGTAGGCAAGAGATATGCCATGCAAGACGGACTTGCATAGCATGAGACTTGCATAGCCTTGATGTAAAGCTGCTTTTAGACAAGGAAAAAAGAGAGGACAGGTAACACTCATTTAACACACACGTTCCAAAAGTGAAGCCAGTTTTTGGTTTGTTTGTCACCAAAAACATGGCGGTCACGTCAAAAATAACAATGGGTTGCCAGTGGTGGGTGTTCGTTGAAGGTTAAAATTTCATAAAAAATAAAGTAAATCATCATCTAAAATTCGTAATAAAAACATATGTATGTATTGAAACATATGTACGTAATATGAGCAACTTAATAAAACATTTACCGTACACATAGTAAAACATTTCATGTTTTCATTTTAAATACTCAATGCATAACAATTCGCTCCGAGCGTTAACAAAGTGTCAAAGCAAAATCGACCGACCTGCTCATGGTGGCGGTTTTTTGAAATTTTATAAGGACGCTTTGTGTATGTTTAAATGAGACATTTAAAAAAATGTCGTGTCACGCTAGTGATATTATGTATTAATATAAACAGAAAATAAAAACGCACTATAAATTCTTCACTTTCCAATATTGATTATCAGTTTGATTTTGTATGCATAACCTCACTATCGCAGTTTATGTCAATAAATATTTATTAACGAAAAAGAAAATATTTTGTTGCACTATAAATTACAGTATAAATTAATAACTAATGAATTTTAACAATTGTATTCAGTTATTATCACTACAAAATAAAATATTCAAGTTTAACAAAATAATCCCATAAGACTCAATGTTAAAACGTCCTTACAAAATCTGACAGCGTATCACGTGACTGTACGTAGAGGGGAGACGCACGGAGCCAATACCCCAAAGATATCAAAATCTCTGGTGTCGGTTTGGCTTCACTTTTGGTCATAGGATTACTCGTCCTCTCTCTTTCCTAGGTATATACCAATAAGGTATGTTGTAGACTCTAAGGTATATACCAATAAGGTATGTTGTAGACTCTCTTTCCTTGTCTAAGGTTGTAGATATATTAATATTAAATGACACATGACAGAAGCTGGAAACAAATGACTGAATGAGAAGCTGTTAGATAAATTTCTGTGTTTGCTTTTTGAGTAGGTATTTGTTCGGTGTGGAAAGAATTAATAAGTGCGTGGAACAGTGATGTGGGAGGGAGGAGGGAGTGTTATCTCTCCCACATCACTGGCGTGGAATGAGGAAAATTACATGTTCGCAGTAGGCAACCCAAATTACACGGCGCAAAGTAGTGGGTCAGGATCAAGAATCGAGTGTGACTGTGACTATTGACATTGACATTGGCAATTCGTTGAAGTAAGCCATCTTTGTTTCATATACATAAATATTATATTTTGATATAAATACATAAATATTATATTCATTTATTGATATTATTTTAACTAAAATCCATTTATTAGTAGGTATTATGGAAGTTAAAAGTGAAATTAAGAAAGAGTTTACTGAATATGACCAAATATTAGGTCATCTATGGACATCAGTAGATCTCCAAAACTTATTAACTAAAGGAAGAGCATCCAGGTAAGACCAGAAATAACAAATAGGGATGTTCACTAATTTTTAAATATAGTTAATTAATGTATATTTCTTAAGATAAATGAGTTCATAATGTTGATTTTCTTGGAGGCTAGAAAAACGGTTCCCTGCAGCGAGGCTACGGCCGGTGACGTCAGTAGTCGTATCGACTGTGATTGGGTCTAATTCCCTAGTTCTGTATCTGTAATCTTATTAAACTTATTTACGAAGTGTATTTGCAGTTCTTTACGTATTTAATTAGTAAAAATTGAAGAAAATGAAGCCAAATAAGTGGTGTTTTGTTCCTGGGTGTGTAAATACATCGAAAAACAATTCTGGCAAGATTTTTATTACCATTCCAACCAATTTAAAAAAGAAAAAGAGATGGTTTGTTGCAGCTAGAAGGGACATCAAGAAAGTGTCAATAAAAACCAAGTTTTTCTGTTGTGAAGATCACTTTATTGTAAGTTATGGATCTTTTTCTAAATAAAAAGTTTTTAAATTACTCATTTTTACCCAATTCTATATGTTTCATATTTAAGTTAGCTTGGTTATAAACTAAATTATATAAATTCTTAATACAGTCATATTTTGAACTTCTCTAAATATCTGTTACCATTTATCTGTTATCATTTCAAAGAAATGGGTTAACATAGCAATAAAACTTTTTACAATAATGAAAAAGTACCTAGTTTATGATCTCTGAATTTGTCGGGACCCTAAAAAGACTGGTGCCCATAACATAACATTATTACTTGACAGGTCCTATAAACTAGACATCATTTAACTTTGCAGTGAATTGTACATAAAAAGTTTTTGGATTCACTGAAAAATATATTAAGCGGTAACTATTTTATTACAACGTATTCTTATACCTAAACAGATAAATTTATTAAGGGGAAGGCGCAAAATCTTGGTCAAATACTGTTTAATTAAATTTTTTCGAATCCTGAGAAAACTAATAAATATTTTTGAAAAATTTAAATGCAGAATGAAAGACTACATTATTACCGAGGGTCGAAAGTCTGTTAAAAAAAACAAACAAAAAGTTTATTTTGAATGAAATATTTGAAATTAATGGTAGGGGAGCCCAAGCAGGGATTTTTGCAGTTACTCGAGTGATTATCATATGGGGAGAATCCTCGTACCCTGTAGATGTACCACTAGCATATATTGGCTCTTAACATAGGGGAGTTCGTTAAGGAGGGCCCGAAAAAAAATCCATCCTTAAAAATACTCAAAATTGTCAGATTAAGACAAGGTAAGTTAAGTACATGCAAAAGAGTGCATATTTCAAAAATCTGACGAGTTGGGCGTAAGAAAATGGGTGAGTCAAAAAGTTTCACAAAAAAGCGAATATTTCGCGAAATGTACGTCAGATCAATAAACTAAAAACTATGTGTTCAATATTTTTCAAAAATCTATCGAATGATACCAAACATGATCCCCACCGAGAGGGGTGGGGGTAAATTTAAAATTTTATATACAAATCCTGTGATATTTCGCAAAATAAATATCAGATCGAAGACTGCAAAATACACTTATTCAATATTTTTGAAAACTCTATCGAATGGTACCAAACACGACCCCCACAGAGGTGGGGTGGGGGGTTACTTTAAAATCTTAAATAGGAGCCCCAAATTTTTATTGCAGATTTGAATTCTTTACGTAAAAATAAGCAACTTTTATTCGAAACATTTTTTCGAATATGGATAGATGGCGCTATAATCGGAAAAAATGATTGTTGGAAATGGAAAATTAAATTAAAAAATGGCATGTGCCCACTAAAATGGAAAATTTTACTTAACTTTTTTTGGTTTTAGGAGCTAATAATCAACAACCCAATAGGTCCCACAGCTCTCGAGTGACTGCACATTTAGCATACTTTGCTTCCCTACCATAAATATCACACTAAATTTTCTGTATTTTTTTGCATCCCTGTAACTTATTAAAATAAACATTATAGAGGTTTTCCAGAAACTTTTGGCCTTTGGTAATAATGTAGTATTTCACTCTGCATTTACATTTTTCTTTAAAAAATATTTATTAGTTTTCTCAGAATTCGAAAAAAATAAATGAATTTAAATAGCATTGGACCTAGATTTTGCGCCTACTCCCTTAACCTTTCGATGATTAACCTTTTTTTGTTACACGGATGACCAGGGGGGGGGGAATGACCCCCAGGTCAAAAATGCCCAAAATGACAATTAACAAAAAAATGAAGTTTTTTTTATGGCATGGACTTTATGTCATTCAGCCAGTCACAACATGAATATTAGTATCATGTGTAGTTTGTATGTTGAGTAAGTGTCTTGTTACTTTGCAAAGTCGACGTCATTAGCGTAAAACTACTTGGAATTACACATAATAGACGGTATTTTACTAAACATCAACTTCAGAATATATTTTTTATTCGTAAAATATAGGAAATTTTTTTTATTTCAAAATATGAGGATATCTAGAATGATGTTAAAGTCAAATAAAAAAATAATGAGTAAAAATTGAAAATACTTTTGAATTTATTAAAGAAAAACATACGCTCGGGTCACAATTTCCCCCGCTTGGTCATCCGAAGGTTAAGGAGTAAATGGAAACGTTTCGGGTCCTCAAATCTATATTCTTTAAACTGGGATATTCCTATAATAACCGGATTCTAATAATACATACAGTAAAAATAAACATTAAAATAACTGCATGTGGGTATGGCTATGACTTTATATTATATTAAAATCATTAATAAATTCTTGAAAAGTTTGGTTGAAATGAAAATGTATAATACGTAAGTTTAAAAATATTTTTTACCTTGGAACAGTAGTCAACAGGAAATGGGCTCAAACAACCGAAATGTGATCTAGAGTTGAAAAGGACAGAGCAACATTTAACATGAGAACTGTTTTCACCCATTGCAACATAATATATCACTCCCACTAAAAATGCGGCTGATAAAATGCTATGTATTTCCAGTCTTGCTCTATGGCGCAGAAGCCTGGACACTAACGGAAACATTAATGAAAAAGCTAGAGGCATCCAAGATATGGGTGTATCCCACGTATCCTCAAAATATCCTGGACGACCCACACCACCAACGTACAGGTATTGCGCTAAATGGGAAAACAAAAAGAATCTCTTTTACAATTAAGAAACGAAATCTTGAATACATCGGTCATATTATGAACCATGATAAATATCGTATACTCCAACTGATAACGCAGGGTAAAATAGAGAGCAAACGTGGACCCAGAAAAAGAAGACACTCATGACTGCAAAACTTAATGGTTTGGACAAACATCGATTGAGTTATTTAGAAATGCCGCAAACGAAATTAACATTGCCATGATGATAGCCAACGTCCGCAACGGACAAGGCACATGAGGAAGAATAAAAATATAAAAGTAATAGTCAGCCAATGTAGCCATGCATGTACACAACTTTGTCTAATTTTTTTTTGTAGACGATTAAGCTTTTCTTTTTTCAGCTTAAAGAAGACATGGAAAATTATATGGAATATACTCTCAGTAAAGTTGCTGCTCGGATGAAACCTGAAGTAGTTCCCCATATATTTACTTGTCAGACAGACAAAAAAAAAACTATCTTGCAGCCAAGTAGTGAAAGTAGAGGCAAAAAAAAAATATCAGATATTTTAGTGGAATCTGAGTTGTCAACAAGCAAGTCAACATTACCTGAAGATATACCAGATCATCAGCAGCCAAGTACTTTATACCAGGCCAAGTATCAGACTGAAGCTGAAGAAACATTGTCATCACCTTCTAAAGTTGACTTTGGTTGTCAGGCCAATCCAGTTCAATATCGCAGTAAGTCAACTCAAGTGTCAAGGCAGTTAAAAATCATAGTGACACGAGCCATAGGCGAGTGTTATAATTTATCAGAGTGAAGTAATAGCCATTACATGCGAGTAGAATACTATACTTTTTCTACGACCATTGTTTTTATTTAATTTAGTAAAAAAATATAATTATCAACTCCTCGAGATTGAAATTATAATTGACAAATATAAATGTTGTTTACCAATATTACGTGGCTGAATAATTCGTAGCCTACTATTAGCAAATGCTGTCTTATGTATTGTAAAATTACAACAAGAAATAGTAAATTCAAGTTTTATTCGTTTCCGAAAAATTATAAGCACAAATTTGTACTCATTGTCAATGTACTTGTACCTATATAGGAAATGGCTACTCTCAATGGACATAGTATATCATAATTTATATTTAACTATATACAGTATAATAAAATAATTATATATAATATGTTATAACATATTCAACACAATAAACTTTATAAAATATGTAAGCACAATATTAGTTATAAATTCAAATTAACACAACAAAATAAGCTAATGTCACTGTCACTAAAAAATGATAAACGTCAACATTTTTAGTAAACAAGATATAAACGTAAAAATATACTGACCCATTTAGCAAAAAATCCTTTAAAATTTTTTATTACTTACTAACTTTTGTTTGTGAGTAATGAACTATTACCCACGGGTAAAGTAATGGGTGTTATTAACTATTCAAAAATAGTGAATAATGAGCATATTATTAAATGATCTTAGAAAAAAAAACTATTATTCTTAATTATTTACAGCTACTGTACAATAGTGGAAAGACGTTATTTTTTCAAAAAGAAAGTGCATTTTTAATTAAAGTTTGTAAATTCTGGATCATAATGCACTTCTATTATGGTACACTCATTTGTGGTCTCGAAATCTGGATGTGCAACACAAAAATACCCTTTCACATTTCTAGCCCAAGTATTTTTTACTTACCTCCATATTTTTAATGTACCTCTGAAATGACTTACAGTAGGAAAAATGAAAGAATACCCATGAACGAACATATAAAACACGCTGTATTTTCCTGTCACCGTGGCACACAAAAAATTGGCCAGCGCAAGTACATGTAGTAATTACTGTTACATGTACTTGCACTGGACAATTGTCTTTGTGACACGGTGACAGGAAAATACAGCATGTTTTATATGTTCGTTCATGGGTATTCTTTCATTTTTCCGACTGTATCTGAGATAGGACACTTTACTTCCACAACAGCATCTTCAGTCCATCAGGCGATGCTCCAATAACACCATATTCGTTTAAAATTATAAAACCACAGGTTTTTATATCTGCATTTATTTTCTTCCGAACTTGCATAATAACTGTCTTTTCTAGTTGTTTCCCTCTCTTGTAGCAAAAGTATCAAATTTTTTAGCTACCCCAATAATTTGATTAACTAGAGAGCCACTTGACTTCTTACAAACAGCCATTTCGTATAATTTTGACGCAGTTATTCTTCCATATCGCAGCTCAAACCAAAGGGAATCTTCACTTTGTGTGTGGCTCAACTTAGATATATATATAATATAGCTCAACAGGCCTTAAAGGCCCATGGCTTGGAACTTCTCCACGGTTTTTCTCCATTTTCTCCTGTCCATGGCCGCAGTTCTCCAATTTGATATCCCGATTGTTTGCAGGTCTTCCTTACATGCTTCTAGCCACTTTTTCCTGGGTCGTCCTAACCAACTTAGTCTCTTTGTTCTGACCATCTGGCTTATTTCTGGTTTCCGGTACAGCTCTCTGATCTCTGCATTTGTTCGTCTCCTCCAAATGTCTTCATCGTTTTTTACTCCCCCGAATATCTTCCTTAGGACACTCCGCTCCCAGATGTTCAGCATATTTTCTTGGTTTTTGTTCATGACCCATGTTTCGCTCCCGTAAAGAACTGTGGGCTGGATCACTGTTCGATAAAGTCTTAATTTTGCCTCTCTGGAGATGTTTTTGGCTCTTAGTAGTTTGTGTAGGGCTCCGACTGTCTTTCTTCCTCTCGAGATTCTTTTTTCGATTTCCTGGCTTTCTTCCCCTTTACTTGTTAGCGTTACTCCTAGATACTCAAACTCCGTCACCTTTTTGAAGCAATACTCTTTATTCTCATTGTTTGTGGTAGTTTTCAGTTGTGTGTCTTCATTTGAAGTCTGTCCCATTTCCATATACTTTGTTTTTTGCTCATTAATTCTCAGTCCATACTGCTTAGCCTTTACTTCAAAGAGTTTGAAAATCCTCAGCAGTTCCCTTTCCGTTCTTGCCATTAGCACTATATCGTCCGCAAAGGCCAGAACCTGGTTTCTGTTGTCAAAGATCATACCTTTCGTTCGTATTCCACTCTCTCTCAATATTGCCTCCAACAAGAAATTGAAAAGTACTGTGGACAGCGGATCTCCCTGCTTTAATCTCCTTTTAACTTCAAATTTTCCTGATAGGCTTCCTTCTATCCTTACTCTGTTGTCGGTCTTCACTAAGGCCATTTTTACGAGTCTGATCATCTTTTCCGGAATTCCAAGTACTCTTAGGGCCTGGTACAAACGCCTTCTTATCACAGAATCGTAAGCTTGTTTGAAATCTATAAAGAGGAGGTTTAACTTTAACTGTTGCTCGTATGTACTGCTTTGAATCATTTTCAATATGAATATTTGATCAATGGTGGATCTGCCCTTTTTGAATCCTCCCTGGTATTCACCAACCTGCTCGTTTAAGTGCCTTTCCAGTCTGCTTCTTACGACTCTGGCGAGTACCTTATATGTTACGTCTAGGAGAGTGATACCCCTATAGTTTTCACACACTGCTCTATCTCCCTTCTTATGAATGGGACATACTATGGCCTCTCTCCATACTTCCGGCATTTCCTCTCGCTCCCAGATTTTCGTCAACAGGCTACATATTCGCGTTATAAGTGCTTCTCCCCCATGCTTGATTAATTCTGCAGTAATACTATTGCTGCCTGCACTTTTGTTGTTTTTCATACTATGTATGATTTCTCTTATTTCTTCCACGGTTGGAGTCTCTACTGTTTCCGCCGGGCCTCTGACTTCCTCTACCATTTCCTCTTGCTCCTCATCACTCCCATCAGGTTCTTCATTAAGTAGCTCTCTAAAATGCTCCTCCCATCTACTTAGCTTCCCCTGCTTATCTCCTATTAGGTGCCCTTCCTTGCTCTTGTAGTAGTTCTGTTTTCTTACACATTGGTCACTGCTGCTTTTCGCCTCCTGGTAGAAGTTTCTTACATTTTTATTAATATAATGCTCTTCAATCTCTTGAAGCTTTTTATCCATATGCTCCCTTTTCTTACTCCTACACACTTTCTTCGCGCTTTCTTCTCGCCGCTTCATATTCATTCCTGTTTTCTTCACTTGGTTTATCCATATATTTTAGTCTTGCCTCATTCCGTGTGTTAAGACTTTTCTTGCAATCGGTTTCAAACCATTCTTTGTCGCTCCCCTTTTAACTTGACCCAACCGCTTTTGAGCTGCTTCCTTCATTGCGTCTTCTATTATTCCCCACTCCATTTCAATGTCACCTTGCTCTTCGCTCTGAAGTAGTTTTGCTGTCACGTCTGTCTGGAAGTTTTCGGCGGTTTCTTTTTTCTTTAGTTTGGCAACGTCATATTTTTTATTTATTATTCTCTGTTCTCTGACCTTTGGGATAGTTTCTCTTATTTTCGTAATCATTAGTATGTGATCGGAATCTGCGTCTGCTCCTCGGTAAGTTCTAATATCTGTTATTAATTTCGCGTGCTTACTCTCCACTAGGACGTGGTCGATTTGGTTGCGTGTTCTGCCGTCTGGAGCGATCCATGTTTCTTTGTGGATTTTCTTGTGGTCGAAGTAAGTACTGTTCTTACGATGTCAGTTGGACCAGAAGCATTTTTGGGGTCCGGTCAGTAATTCTACGAAGAGCATAGAAATAAAGATAAACCATATAAACATTTGCTTGCTTCAAAATTGATCACTCCTTGTATTAGTCCACATGGACGCGGGTGTGGCTTTTTACATTCTAACGTATCTTATTGGGCAATACTGAAGAGTAATTGGTCAAATTGTTCGGAAGTGCTTAGGCTCAAATCATATCGTTATCTGGTTAAAATACCTTCTCATGTTTCAAAGGCGGCAAGCAATATAAACACTAAATAAACAGTGTCGTCATAACTTACAATTATTTTATTTTTATAATACATTTTTTGTCTCATTTCTTTAGTACTTAAAAAATGAATAAGCACATTAAATTGCATTTGTAAGTATTATATACTTTTAATGATCAATTTTAAATTTTAATAACTGTATTGTTTATTTAGGATGTCCCATATATTATGCGAGATTTAATGACGTCAATTTGCTCAGTCCGCTGATTGTATAATGTAATTAATGGAATTTTTCATGTTTCATATTTTTATTTTTTCCAATTTTCCTTTGTATGTGTCCATGTCTAAGAGCCATATATGAGGAGAGGGAGTGTACATTGATTGAAGACTCTTGATTTTAGGTATTGGGGGTATTTTTTTTCTTTAGAATAAAAGACAGTTTTCCGAGTGATGCCCAGGCCAATCTTATTATTTTTTTTTATTTCTTCGGTCTGATTTTTTTTATTTAATTTAGTGATTTGTCCTAGAATATCTCTTTTACTTGCTTTATTCTTGTTTGTGCCACTTTAATTATTGGTTCTCCTTGTTGATTGGTCATGGCTTTTGTTTTACTGTAAGCGATGTTCAGTCCCATCTTTGTCGATTCACTATCTAGTGCTTCCATCATTCTTTGTAATTCTTCACTATTTTCTGTTTTAATACAATATATATAGTCAAAAGTGACATTTGCAAAAATTGTGTAGCTCATGTTCAAGTAAAATAAAAATATTATCTTGCTTTGTCACCAATATGAATGTCTTCTTCTTCTTTTCCTTCTTCTTCTTCTTGTGTAGACATGACTGTCTGTTTTTCAATATGCCTCCAGTAAGTTGTCATTCCATTGTTTTCGTGGTCTTCCCACTTAGTTTTGGATCCCGCATATGAAAAAAAAATTGATTAATAGCAAGCTGAAAATTTTTTAATGGCTTAAGAGTGTCTAGTTGGATATATGGGAAACTTTGATATATGGGAACACTGGAACAGGGGAAGTTTTAATTGTGCAACAGGTTAAAAATTTGGAACGGCCAGACCACGAAAACGGCACATGTATTTTGTCCGACAGAACAGACTTAAACTCTCCGAACAGAGATTAAACTCCCATGCAAAAATCAGCCTACTATTTATCACCAAATGGGCGTTTTAATGAGTGGAACATGTAGAATATGTCAAATGACAGGAATTATGACAGGTGATAAATAGCAGTCTGATTTTTGCATGAGAGTTTAATCTCTGTTCGGAGAGTTTAAGTCTGACCGTTCCAAATTTTTAACCTGTTTCACAATTAAAACTGCCCCTGTTACAGTGTTCTCATATATCACAGTTTATCCGACTAGACACCGTTTAAGCTATTAACAAATTTTCAGCTTACTATTAATCAACTTTTTTTTTCATACGCGGGATACAGACGTAACTGATAGGTCTGGATCCCGCGTATGAAAAAAAAGTTGATTAATAGCAAGCTGAAAATTTGTTAATAGCTTAAGGGTCTCTAGTCGGATAAACTTTGATATATGGGAACACTGGAACAGGGGAAGTTTTAATTGTGGAACAGGTTAAAAATTTGGAACGGTCACACCACGAAAACGGCACATTTATTTTGTCCGACAGAACAGACTTAAACTCTTCGAACAGAGATTAAACTCTCATGCAAAAATCAGACTGCTATTTATCACCAAATGGGCGTTTTAATGAGTGGAACATGTAGAATATGTCAAATGACAGGAATTATGACAGGTGATAAATAGCAGTCTGATTTTTGCATGAGAGTTAAATCTCTGTTCGGAGAGTTTAAGTGTGTTCTGTCGGACAAAATAAATGTGCCGTTTTCGTGGTGTGACCGTTCCAAATTTTTAACCTGTTCCACAATTAAAACTGCCCCTGTTCCAGTGTTCCCATATATCAAAGTTTATCCGACTAGACACCCTTAAGCTATTAACAAATTTTCAGCTTGCTATTAATCAACTTTTTTTTCATACGCGGGATCCAGACCTATGATCGTCTTCCTATTGGGGAACCGTCTCTCGCCGTCCTTACTACTTTGTTTTTTGTCATTTGGCTCATGTAGTTGTTCCATTATACTCTTCTGCTTTTTACCCAGTTATTAATGTTGTCCACCTTGCATATCTGCCGTATATCTGCACTTCTAGCTCTTCCCATATCCCATCGATTTTTCAAAGTATTTTCATCTCTGCTGTTTCTAGCATTCTTTCTGTCCTTTCTGTATCAAGTCGTGTTTCTGCCGCGTATTTATGTCATTATTGGTCTGATAACTGTTGTGTAAATTGCGCCTTTCACTTCTTTTCCAATATTGGTGTGGTAGTTATAAACACAACAAGTGTCGAATCAAGTTCTGAACACACGCATAGTGATATATTTCAACTTGTCAAAAATATGTCCCATGTATTACAGTAGTAAAAGTGATCTCTCCATTAGTCATGAATTAAGACAATTCGACTGGAAGACGAATTGTTCGTTTTCATGTATTTTATGTGTATATTCAAAGTGTAGTCTTATTTCTTTGTATTATGTATTTTTAATTATCTTTGGTGTCAATTTGATAAAGAAATGTGAACAATTAACAACATTATTACTGTTTAACAAATATTGAACCATAATTTAAAAATAAAAGTTTACTCATTAATTTCTATTGCGCCGCCTATGTTTTACAAACGGTGCCGACAATCGGTATCGAATTTTGTTTTTATACTGGTCCAATTGACATCGTAAGAACAGTACTCATAATTCTCAAGTTGTTCTCTTGCGCAAAGCCTACCAGCATCTTCCCATTCTCGTTACTTTCGTCATGTTTACTTTTACCTCCAGTAGTTTTTCGGTACATCTCTTCATTCCCCACTTTGGCATTCAAATCACCTATTACAATTTTAATATCATATTTTGGAATTTGATTATATATAATTTCAATATTACCATAGAAATCCTGTTTAACATTTTGGTCTTTATTCTCTGAGGGAGCATGCACATTTATTAGACTTAGTTTTCTAGTCTTACCTCTTAGTCTCAACCTACAAATCCGTTCAGATATGGGCTCGAACTCCACTATCGCACTTTGCAGCCGGTCACTAACTATAAAACCAGTTCCCAACATCCGGTCTTCGCCACCACTACTGAAAAAGCTGTAGTTGTCTATCATTGTTACCCCAGTTCCCTTTTGTTTTGTTTCTTGCATTACCAGGATATCCAGTTTGTACTGCTTCATCACTGACACTATATGTTTTAGGGCGCCTGCTTCATAAGTACTTCTCATGTTCCAGGAACCTATCCGGAGTGTGCTTAAATGACCTTTATTTTTTCTTACTTTTGCTTCCCCTATTAATAATCCTTTCGTGTCCTCATTCATTGCCATAGTTACATTATCCTTTGATCCATCCCGGCTGCTCAGCTCTAGTTTGCTGGTGGGTCCAGCTTTCCTTTTGTGCGGTTCCATCTCCATACTCTGCCATCTATTGTGATCTTCCGAAACCCCCTTTTTACTGTTCTACCTTCCCTTCTGGCCTCTTGTGCTTTTTCCTTTATTTCCTCTTGCATTCTTTTCTCAGTTATTGTCAAATCATCGTTTATGAAAATTCTTTCTTCTTTATAATCTTTTAATTTTCTTTTATTTCTCATTAGCTTCTCCTTTTCCTCTTGGTTTTCTAGCTGCAGCAGGCATGTTCTCTCTCCTATCTTAAGAGCTGATTTAATTCCTACTTGTATATGTAAAGTTTCTTCTATCTTTTTTCCCATAGCCAATTTCAGCATCTCTGGCTCCTCAGCATCTATATCCAAACCGGTTACGATCACGTTATCCTTTTTTTTCTCTTTCTCTAGGTAATCTAGTCTAGTACTTAATTCTCGTACTTGCTTCTTTGTCTGCTCACTTTCCTTCCTAATAGCTTCATTTTCTTCCCTCAGCTTATGATTTTCAGCTCGTTAACTCTTTTAGCTCTTCTGCGTAAATTCTTTGCTCACTTTTAATATCCTTCACATCCAAGGCCAATTGTTTTAGTATTTCCATCATCTCATCTTCTCTTTCGACTCCGCTTCCTTTTCTTGTAGTTGTATCCATCTGTCTACTTTTCTTCACGACCCCTTTCTCCCCCTCTTCATCTCCTTTTCGCTTTCTCTTGCCCTCGTCCTTCAGTTCGTAGGACGACATTTTTTATTTTTGCTCCGCTTCCCCCCAGTAATAAGTCGTTTATCGAAACTAGCGTAGAAAGTATATTCTGCTTCGTCCGCTCAGAGACGAAACCCTTATCCACCTATCAATACCAGTTCTTTTTGAATTGTGCGTTATACATACACCGCGCTAAGTGCCCCGTCCCGGTCGACCCTTCAGAGACGTGACCCCTCTCAGTGTTGTTGAAATTTACCGTTTTAAATTAAAAAATAAATTTTTATTAATTCCCTATTATTTTGGAACGTTAGGTCCCACCTCTATATTTCAAAAGACCAAATTATCAGTTCCAGTTTTTACGCTAATTTGGATTTTAACTGTATAGGTTAAGCATAATGATATTGTAAGTCTACTTACAGTAATATAATTACGAATCCTTAATTTTTTGTCTCTTTCTATGCACTGCCGCCACCTGTTTTCACTAGACACCACTGAATTTGAAATTTGCTTGTGACAGCCCAAAAATTGAGTGAAATCACGCAGCTATTTCCAAACACGTTTACCTGTATCACTGTTGGTAGAGGTGTGCTTAACAGGTTGATAGAGGTGTGTGTGTAACTTAGATAGTTTTTGTATAATCTCTGGATTTACATTCGTGTTTCAAAAATTGACAAAACTGTCAGCTGTTTGTCCTAAATTACTGCTCATCAATTCGATCATTAATTGGTGGATAGATAATTTTCTTACATTAGGAAGATCACCATAATGGGCATTTATTTATTGGACATTAATAGTTTGCTATTCTTGTACTTTCTAAAACATCTTAAAAAAATCCTACAGTATTAGGAATGGCTGTGGAGTTTTTCTTAATCATGTTTCCAATATGTACAGGGTTTCTCATTATATTTTGACCCCCACTTATTTTCCTTAATTTCGGGAATACAAAAAAAGTTTCAAATAAAAGTTGTAATATTTTATCTGTACCGACCAACAGTGTAGCAACAGACCAAATTTTGTATACAGGGAGTGCCCACTAAAATGCATCTTCAATATTTCAAATGGGACACCTTGTATTTTTTTATAGTTTTGAGTAGAACTGCATTTCCTGATTACAAATATATAACATAGTGTAGCATTAGTTTTGTTCTATAATGGCGTATGGTACTACAAAAGGGTAACCTTAGGCTATGCAACTGACATTTCAAAATGAAACAATTATTAATTTATTATAAACTGTCAGTCCTCATACCGAAATGGCTTATACTGCAGATATATTACTTGTGATATTACTTTTTATATAACTTGTTATATTCAGTTATATTACTTGTGCATTGATAACAATGGAGGGTACTTTGAGCATCTATTGTAATCTTAAATGTAGTATTGTATCTTAAATGTAGTATTGTAAGTCATTAATTTTGTTGACTTTCTAAATATATTTTTTTCTTATCTTAGTATAGTATAGTAGTGCCATACGCCATAATAGAACAAAACTAATGCTACACTATGTTATGTATTTGTAATCAGGAAATGCAGGGCTACTCAAAACTATAAAAAAATACAGGGTGTCCCATTTGAAATATTGAAGATGCATTTTATTGGGCACTCCCTGTATACAAAATTTGGTCTGTTGCTACACTGTTGGTCGGTACAGATAAAATAATACAACTTTTATTTAAAACTTTTTTTTGTATTCCCGAAATTAAGGAAAATATGTGGGGGTCAAAATATTGTACAGCTTCAATATATTTTTCATCAGCTCCAACTTATGCTAATGTGGCTTTCTTCCAGTAACATACAACTTCTGTGGGGGCAGGCTCCTCGGATCGTCGGTGGAGCCACATTAAGAATGCAATGGCATGTTTGCATACCCCAGAAGAAGCTACACAACTGATGCATGACACTTCCAATATTTTCTCAACTGCTTCATTGATGACAGCATGTACAAAATAAGGCTTGTCTCTAATCTTATGTTCAGGACATATTCTTGCTTTTACCATGCACTTATTTTCTGTCCTCTTTACTTGGACATATCCAAAGGCTGAGTCCCCATAACTTTCTCTAGCAGAGCTAAAAACAAACATTTTATTTATTACAAATCATTAAGCAGCATTATTATTATAAAAATGATCTTATTTTTGCAGTTATGTACATTTTACAATAATAACCTTTTTCATGTAAAGGTATATTCTCTATTCATAGGTTTGTTAATAGTTTTTTATATTTCTGGACTTCGGAGGTAAACTGCAGTACATCGACATGGTGTTATTTGAATCAGTTCCTCTAATCTACTTATTTTATTAGTTGGATTATCTAAATTGGTAATATATTATCATTAAAATATGGTCATATCGTCTTTCAACCAATAGGGAACTTGCACAATTTTTTTTATTACATATTAATGTTCAGTTTTGCATACAAATGAGATTTCCAAATTTCACGCTTCAAAAACTTATAATAACTTAGAAGCACAAATTTAAAGTCTTCTGTATTTTAAAATAGTTCAAACGATCCGTGACGTCACATAGTTTTACTAGATTGTTATGTTTATGGATATATTTAGGTATATTCTTCTTCTCCTTCTTTAGTTTATTGGCCTCCACCTACGTGGGTATTTGGCCAGTTCATCGTCGCGGAATAAAGGGAAAATATTTATGTTGTAATGGCATTTATCGTATGTCATTGTAATAATATATACCAGTATGTTGAGATTAGCGTTTGATACAGTTTTTGAAGGAAATGAAAGAAGATTTACTATGGAAAATAGAACCATTTTGTAAACGTACAGGTTTTCTATGAATAGTTCAAACGATCAAAAACACTTGTAACGTCACATAACTGTATTTTCTACTGACGTTTATAATGTCTAATTTAAAATTATATACAATTGCGTTTACTTTTTTTTGCGGAATGTAAACATATAGCCCGATGACGTCACGACCCGTTTTGGGCTGGCTGGTATAATTTGAATTTTTAATCGTCTTTAGGAGCCAAACGAAAGACAAACAAAACTTTTTTTTCTTTGATACATGTTTTAAATTATGTTCTGTTGTGATTTATAACATTTTTTTCGAATTTAAAATTTTATGCAAGTTCCCTATTATGGCATATATCAGATTTTTATTAACATCCTAAGTGCTCTAAACTTTGTAGCAAACTCAGGCTAAATACACTTGCTCAAAGTGACAGTGTAGTTTACCTACGAGGTCCAGATTTGGAACAAATAAAACTTCAAACACAATGTTTATATCAGAATTAATACCCCAGGCTGTGGGTGAAAAAACGTGATATAATTCAGGAATTTTTGAAACCTATCAGGTGTTGTAAAGGACGATGCCAGGAATAACTTCTATTAAAATGCAACCAAAAATATTGTGCGCTTTTTTTTAATTGCGATTTTCATTTGTTAAATTTGCAATTTTTAAAGATTTTTAATTTTGCAGCGTAGGATATTGATTTTAGAGAAAAACTTTTTAATAGAAAGTTGTAGTAAATTAAAAAACCTACAATTTGAGCTATGGTAAGTTTAATTTCGTTTATTGGTTATTTCAAAACAGCCTGCGAAAGGTCCAAAATGGCCGTTTTTTACAATTGCATTATTTATTGTACAAATAATTTTTTTTATTTTTTAAAGCTTTAAAATGAAGACCTTGCAATTCCAAACATAAAAAAAATTGTAAAGCCAGATTAACGAATTTGTTGCTTAGATATTATAAATTGTTTATCCCAAGAGGTCAAATGTCGAAGGCTATAACTTTTTGAAAAAAATCGTAGAGAGTTGGTGAAACATTCAGTCTCCTTCTAAAGAGTTATATTTTCATATTCTGATGTAAATAAATGTGTAAAACATTGTTAAACCTCTAATTTTTGGGTTTGAAAATAAGGGGGCAAATTTCGCTATAAACATTTAGAGCTGAAGCGACCCTGTACATCCTATGAGTTTTTAACTTACAGATTATGTTGCTGAAGACGAAACGAAGATTTATAAAACAATAAAAAATTTCTACGACCAACTGAAGCCGAGATAATTTTTGGGTTTGAAAATAAGGGGGCAAATTTCGTATAAACATTTAGAGCTGAAGCGGCCCTGTACATCCTATGAGTTTCTAACTTACAGATTATTGCTGCTGAAGATGAAACGAAGATTAAAAAAAAAAAAAATTTTCTACGACCAACTAAAGCCGAGATAATTGTTTTTTTTTTTCTTAAATTGTAGTGCCTTTATTTATAACAATTAAGAAATTATTTTACAGTGATTGACTAAAGAAAGACTTATGTTATCTTAAAATAAAAATTATTATAAAATATAATTACATTTAATTATTAAAAATTCTTTTTAAAATCGGTGCTTTTGCGAGCGGCCGAATTTTGCAAATCGCCCGGCTCGCTTCAAATCCACGCGCTCGGAAAATTTTTACGTAACTTTGTATTAAATTTTGACAGAAAACAATTTAATAATATTACCATTACAATATACAGTCTTTACCACTGTATTTATTTTTCTTGATAAACTTTTATATGTGAAGTCTCATTTCTGAAGAAATAATATAATATTTTTAATTTTTTCATTGTTATATAAAATATAATAATAATAATGTTACTTCTTATTATACAATATAAAACTTTTTCTTCTTGTAGTGACTATCCGTTTTGGATGTTGGCGACTATCATGGCGATCTGTACTTGCACACTAAATCGGTACTGCTGCTCTAAAAAGATTTGTAGTTGTTATGTTGAACGACGTACGTAAATTTTCTAACAAGGTAATCCTTCGCCTTCCTGGTTTTCAGTTTCCTTCTACTTTTCCCTGCAAGATGTGACCGAGGTATTCAATTCTGGCTGTTTTTATTAGGGTTAACAGCTCTTATTCTTTTTAAATTCTCAACAAAACACCCTGATTAGTAACGTGGTCGCTATAAGAGATCTTCGCAGGATTCGACGATAAAGTCACATTTCAAAAGCCTCAATTTTCTTGTAGGAGGCGTCTGTGAGAGTCCACAACTCAACTCCATACAACAGTATATGAAATATATTATAACATCGTAATAACCTGATTTTTGTAGGTACTGATAAATCATAACATAATGAATAACTTAGCCATTTTGTTGAATGCAGATGTTGGTTTCTCTATCCTACCTTTCATTTTTCTATGGAATAGTCCCAATTTTCATTAACGTTAGTACCAAGGTGGTGTATGTTTTTGTTCTTTCTGACTGACATTTGTGATTGTGTTCATTTACTCTTAGAGGGTTTCAGAACTGTCAGCGAATACCACCGTGTCGTCTGAATATTTTATATGTTCTTGATACATTTTCCGTTAATTCGAATTCCGCCGGCTTCAACGTCATCCACTGCTTTTTGAAAGATTTACTTAGCGTGTACATATGTTAAACATCCGTGGTGGTAGTATATGTATATCCCAGACGGACCCCTGTATTTTAAGAATTATCAGTAATCTGTATTGCAATCAAACAGTGTATATCCAAGCAGAGGCAGGAGAATCCGACGTCATCAAAATTAAACCTGGGGTTTGCCAAATAATTGCCATGATGGTCGCCAACATCCAAAACGGATAGTCACTACAAGACGAAAAAGTTTTATATTGTATAATAAGAAGTAACATTATTATTTTTATATTTATATAACAATGAAAAAATTAAAAATATAGTTATATATTTCATTTATATGTATCATTTTCGCAATATTATTTCTTCAGAAATGCGATTTCAGATATAAAAGTGTATCAAGAAAAACAAATACAGTGGTAAATAGACTGTATATTATAATGGTATGTAATATTATTAAATTGTTTTCTGTCAAAATTTAATTTAAGTTACGTAAACATTTTCCGAGCGCGCGGATTTGAAGCGAGCCGGGCGATTTGCAAAATTCGGCCGCTCGCAAAAGCACCGATTTTAAAAATAATTTTTAATAATTAAATGTAATTATATTTTATAATAATTTTTATTTTAAGATATTATAAGTCTTTCTTTAGTCAATGACTGTAAAATAATTTCTTAATTGTTATAAATAAAGGCACTACGACTTAAGAAAAAAAAACGATTATCTCGGCTTTAGTTGGTTGTAGAAAAATTTTATTTTTTTTTAAATCTTCGTTTCATCTTCAGCAACAATAATCTGTAAGTTAGAAACTCATAGGATGTACAGGGCCGCTTCAGCTCTAAATGTTTATACGAAATTTGCCACCTTATTTTCAAACCCAAAAATTATCTCGGCTTCAGTTGGTCGTAGAATTTTTTTATGTTTTTATAAATCTTCGTTTCGTCTTCAGCAACAATAATCTGTAAGTTAAAAACTCATAGGATGTACAGAGCCGCTTCAGCTCTAAATGTTTATAACGAAATATGCGTCCTTATTTTCAAACCCAAAAATTGGAGGTTTAAAAATATTTTACGCATTTATTTACATCATAATATGAAAATATAACTCTTTAGAAGGAGATTGGATGTTTCACCAACTCTCTACAATTTTTGAAGTTATACTTCTTTACCGGCGATAGAGGGTGAATTTTTATATGGTAAAACCTAGCGACCGGGCGCATGCGCATTATAACTTTGTTCTGATTGGATGTTCAAATGACATGTCAAAAATTATTCAATATGGCGGCTGTGGCACAGCTGTAGTTAGATTATTTATGGTTGTTGCGTTTTAAAATTTGTGTGAAAAGAAACAACAAACAAAAGTTAGTTAATAGTTATACTGCCTTTTTAAATAGTTTTCATATACCTATATTTTTGGACTTCTGGACTATTTTGGACAAGGAAAACTCATTCTAATTTGGTAAGTAGTTTTTATTATAATCATATTGTAATTATACATTTGGATTAGGTTGAAATACATACATTTATTTTCTCAAGAATGCGGATTTTAGAGAGAAATCCCAAATTAGGTTCGATTTTTATTTTTAAATTATGATTTTTTGGCGTAGATTTATTTATCTAGTAGGTATGTAATGCTTTTATTTACATACTTAATTTGATTACCAACAAAAGTTCTACCAATCTTCATCTAATATATTGTTTTCTTACTGTTTTGTTATATTTTTATATTTTCTTCCACAAAATTTAAACTACATAATTTAATTTTCAAAACAACTGTCAAACAGTAAAACGTTCAGTTACCGTATTTTTCCACATGATAAATAATGTGGCATTGGATGAGTGAGTTGAGCCACGAAATTCACGGGTTCAATTCCCGATGCAAGTTTTATTTTTTTATGCATGTTATGATTGTAAGTATATTTGTTATATAATTTTTTTTTTTCAGAAAATGCGTATTTAAAATTTTTGCCAACAATTATTATCGTTCAGAAATCATTTTTTCTTTGTGGCATTTTTCAATGTGTTTGTGTGCGTTTTATTCTTTTATTTTTTTAAATTTTTGGTATTGTCTTAAAAATCACATAATATGTAGTAGAAGTGTAACTTCTTACGTGCGTACAAAGTACACACACATTCTTTTTTTTTTTTTCAAAAAGTTATAGCCTTCGACATTTGACCTCTTGGGATAAACGATTTATAATATCTAAGCAACAAATTCGTTAATCTGGCTTTACAATTTTTTTATGTTTTGAATTAAAAGATCTTCATTTTAAAGCGTTAAAAAAATAAAAAAATATTTGTACAATAAATAATGCAATTGTAAAAAACGGCCATTTTGAACCTTTCGCAGGCTGTTTTGCAATTGCCAATAAACTAAATTAAACCTACCACAGCTCAAATTGTAGGTTTTTTAATTTACTACAACTTTCTATTAAAACGTTTTTCTCTAAAATCAATATCCTAAGCTGCAATATTAAAAATTGTTAAAAATTGCAAATTTAACAAATGAAAATCGCAATTAAAAAAAAAGCGCACAATATTTTTGGTTACATTTTAGTAGAAGTTATTCCTGGCATCGTCCTTTACAACACCTGATAGGTTTCAAAAATTCCTGAATTATATCCTGAAATCGACCAATTTTTCACCCACAGCCTGGGGTATAAATGTTATATTTGAATTGCCTAAAATTTGTTTTAATAAAAAATGTCTTTAAGGTATAAAAATGACTTGAATACAACTATATTTCAATGGCAATAAAATCTAATTAAAGGTATAATGATGGATTTTGAATGGATAATTATTATTTAAAAGTAATATTCACTGGCTGGTTTAGGTTCCACTACTCTGTGGTTGATTTATTTCCTTACAGGAGGCCAAGAAATCAGACACCATTGTTACGTCTACAGTCGGTAGATTATGCGAATCGGCTTTTTGAAAACCTTCTTCCATTTTATTTGCTTATTTGTACCACCCAAAATATGTCCTTACAAACAGTCTATACACTTTAAACTAAACAAATTCACTATTAAACTCCATTTTAATCCTGATAAAACAGCAAGAGAACAAAATAGAATGACCTGAGCTAACGTCAAACAGCTAAACAATAACACTGGGAGGAATGGCGCGCGCTGGGGTATACTACTAGTGACGTCAAGCCAATAGAGAAGCGTTCTTGAAATTTAAAATAATGCTAGATTTCTACTCAAGATTTTTTATAGACAGGCTTTTTTATTCTTTTAAAATTTTAGACTAATATTCCTAGGGTGTTTCTTAATCGTTTTACATGTTTGAAATGCCTTTTTAATTTTTTGTGAACATCCTAGACAAGGCGAAAACGGCGGATTCGTTGGAAAAAATATTCCCATGAGATTTTTTTGGATAATCACATTCGTGAGACATCCCAGAATAAGATTCAAGAAGTCGCCCACATGAAAAGTGGTCCAAATTTTTTTTTAACAATTTTTTTAATCAAATTGCAAAAATCAATATTTTTGGCCCGGATCAAAATTTTTTTTAGATTTTTTGGACCATTCTGGACAAAAAAGGTCTCTTATAATTTTTCTCTAAAGTTGATCTTTTTCGAGTTATAAGCAATTTAAAATTTGAAAAACGCGAAAATGGCCATTTTTAAGACTTAATAACTTTGTTAAAGATTATTACTATGAAAGTCAGAAAATGACTAAATCAAAGTTTAAAGCCTGTAAAGCCACTATATGATCCTGAAGAAATATGTGTCATTAATTTATTACTAAGCTGTTATTTTTAATTAATAACAATGAGCGGTTAGATCGTATTGACGCAGCTATAAATGTGAGTGCGAGTAAGATGCACAATTGGACTGCCGGAATGGCATCTCTCTCGCACTCAGCATTTACGTCCGCCGAACACGTGCATGGCGCTCATTATTATTACTTAAAAATAACAGTTTAGTAATAAAATAATGACAAAATTTCTTCAGGCTCTTGTAGGGGGTTTTAAACTTTTGATTTAGTCACTTTCTGACTTTCATAATATGTAATAACTTTTAACCGAGTTATTAAGCCTTGAAAATCGCCATTTTTCGTTTTTTTCAATTTTAAATTGCTGATAACTCAAAAACGATCAACTCTAGAGAAAAATTATAAGAGACCTTTTTTGCCCAGAATGGTCCAAAAAATCTAAAAAAAAATTGTCAGGGCCAAAAATATTGATTTTTGCAATTTGATTAAAAAAATTGTTAAAAAAAATTTGGACCACTTTTCATGTGGGCGACTTCTTGAACCTTATTCTGGGATGTCTCACGAATGTCATTATCCAAAAAAATCTCATGGGAATATGTTTCCCAACGAACCCGCCGTTTTCGGCTAGTCTATACATATTTTGATAATAATATATTATAATCATCAACTTTGAAATGAAATACGCCATGGACCTGCTAATTGAAATAATATTCGAAAATATTACCTCAATCATCCAAGATAGCCATCGCTACACCCTTAGCTTACCTCAGTCTCTTAAGGTGTGTGTTCGTCTTGTCCTAGTCTTAGAGATGAACTGTGAAAATTCGGAATAAAAGCAAACAAAACAATACTTTTAACTAATCATGTTTATTGTTCAATAAAGATACAATAAAAATATGACTTATTATATGCATTAACAAAAATATTCAAATTCTTGCCAAAAACTAACAATTCTTGGATTATACTTATGGCTTTGGTATCTGGTTCGATGGTAACTTCTTGATGTCGAATGGTACTGATGTAGACTTCTTATAGACCTGGGCAGATGTTCGGCCTCAGATCCCTGCACCTAAAGATGTTGGGCGCTGTAGTCTGGATGTCATGGTCTCATTCTTCGCCTTAAACTTGCGTCACCGGTGATGTGTGAGGCTTAGGTTCCCGAAGAGGGAAAGGTTGATTTCGTTCCAAAAACTATAAGATAAAGACACATTGATAAAGACAATTTGATTACTAAAAGCACATCAATAGATGAAATGAAATATAGAAACCAAACACATGGTCGCACATTTGAAGGTTAGGTAAAAAAATTATAAAAAATTAAAAGTAGACTATAAAAAGCTTAGAACAAAACTCACCCCAAGAGAATAGTAAGTGTTGATGGAAAATAAATCTAATATTCAAATTACATGCCTTTTTAAGCAATAATTCTTCCCTTCCAGTTTGTGTCAGGGAGTAGGGATGAAGTGACACTGTCATTAAAAACGACATTTGAAATGATGATCAAGTACGAACGTATGAAGTAGCAGGCATGTTCCGTATTGAAAGATAGATAGATAGATCTTTATTTAAATAGAAAAAACCTAATATACATACAATATAAAGAAAAGAAGGTACACTATAAATTTTTGATATGTTGTTTAAGCAATATTTTGATTATTGAGACTAGTACATTTTTTTGCAGCTGTAGGTAACTGATTAAACTTAAGGAAGCTTTTAAAAAAGAGCGATTGATCGTACTTTTATACATATTTCTAGGTATACATATGTCATATAAACCTCTGGTATTATAAGAATGAATATTTTTGTTAAAAGAAATGAATTCTTGAAAATATTCAGGTGATAAGCCATTTACTATTTTGAAGACCAAAATCATGGTGAAATAAAACAATCTATTTTCAACAGAGAACCAGTTTAAGAGTATTTAAGATCGTCCTAATTGGGGTACGACGATTTGTTTGAAGAATTATTCTCATTCCACGGTTTTGTAATTTTTGTAGCATGTTAAGTTTATTAAGTTTAAATAAATATAAGATTGATGAGCAATAGTCAAAATGAGGTTGAATAATTGTGTTATATACTGTAATTTTTGACTCCATTGACATATTTTGAGATATTCTACTCAGAAAGTATAGTTTTGTTGATATTTTTGTATGAACATACTCGAAATGACTGGGTTCTATCTAGGTTCACTAGTTACCGCAGATAACAATGTCAGCGAAGAAGTTAGGAGAAGAATACATATTGCTAATAAAACATATAATGGACTCATTAAACATCTAAGATCTAACAACGTCACGAGAAAAACCAAATGCAAAATTTACAAAACCCTGATAAAACCGGTTCTTATATATGGATCAGAGACATGGACACTGTCGAAAAGCGATAATAACTTTTAGGTACGTTTAAACGAAAAATCCTTAGACACATATATAAGGGGGTGAAAGAAAATGACGTATGGCGCAGAAGATATAATTTTGAGCTATACGCAGCATACAACGAACCCGACGTCATAGCATCCATAAAGATCGGACGTCTGTGCTGGATGGGCCATGTTGAACGAATGTTGGAGACCGAAACACCAAAACATATAATGAAGCAAACACCAGTAGGGAGAAGGTCAAAGGGAAGACCCAAACTTGGATACATGGAACAAGATCTGAAAACACTTAGATTACCCACTGGAAGAACAAAGCAAGGAACAGAACAGAATGGCGGAAAATCCTAGAACAAGCCAGGACCCAAAAAGGGTTGTCGAGCTACTGATGATGATGACTCGAAATGACTGTCAAAATTCAGAATATTGTCAAGTTGGAATCCCAAATATTTAGCTGTTGTAATCACTTCAATTTTTTCATTATTAATATTTAAATTTATGTTCTGAGAATCAAGCAAGCTATATTTATGTTTAGTAGTGAAAACCATTGCCTTTGTTTTTTAACATTCAACTTAAGTTTATTAATTTTCAAGTATTATTTGTTAACCATATCTAAAATAGTATTAATTTTTTGAATGGCTATATCAAAATTTTCATCACTACAACAGATTAGAGTATCATCGGCAAAAAGGTTAATAAATTCACAATTTACAAAAATATCGATATCGTTAATGTACAGAATAAATAAAAGAGGACCTAATACACTGCCTTGAGGAATACCTGTATTACTATCCATTTCAGATGATAATTGGTCTTTAAAACGTACTTTCTGTTTGCGATGTTCTAAATAATTTTCTAACCACGCAATTACTGTACCTCCTATACCATACTGTTTAAGTTTTGATATCAATATTGTCCTGTCGATGGTCTCAAAAGCTCTTTTTAAATCTAGAAATACACCGACTACGTAATTATTTTTATCTAAATTACTCTTTATGTGACATGTAACTTGTAATGCTGATTCATAAGGCAAGCCGCACACCAAAGAAACATGAAACGTAAAACACGTTTCATGAAAATAAAACACAGGTAAACAAATCTTGAAGTCCGCCTACCAATGAAACGAGAGTGATTAATGCTCATAAAACATTTTTATTTTCGGAGAGTTTCATAAATGGCCGGACGTCTATTTGTTTAGCAGTGTTTTATTTCCATGAAACGTGATTTACGTTTCATGTTTCTTTGATGTGCGGCCTGCCTAAGAGAATTGTTTACGAAACCCTGATTGATTATTATTAATTAAAATTTTATTTTTTGTTACATGTTCCAATAATTGTTCATAAACAGCAATTTCTAATAGTTTTTCTATAGGAGGTAAAGTATTGATTGGTCGAAATTCTTCAGCTTTTGTAGTATTGGGTATTTTTTGTATAGGGGTGATTGTACTTATTTTTAATACGTCAGGAATTTTACCCGTAGCAAGAGATGTATTAATTAAATTTAATATAACGTGCCCAATGGTTTTAAAAACTTCTGCCATTCCGCAATTTAACGTTTCGTGTAGTGAGAATTTATTATCCAAATTGACAACAATTTTTCTGTATTGAAAGCTCTTCAAATTTATCAAAATTTAAATATAGATTATTATTTACATTACACCATGTTTCAGAATTCTCAATACTTTGAACAATACTTTCAATGTTGTTAACCGTTTTGGGCATGTAGCAGTTTTAAAGATTACAGAGTTTGGCATCTCTCGGCTATTATCATTGATTAATTTTTTTAAAGTTTTCGACATTTGTTTTGGATTGTTTCTATACCTGTCTATTTTGTTAAAATAGAATCGCTCTTTTTTTAGCTTTAACATATTTACTACCTCATTCCTATGTCTCTTAAAAACTTGCCATTTATGTTGTTTTTCAATGACGTCAATACATTTTTTAAAATCTTTATAAGCCCTATCACGCTGTTTAATTTGTTTAAACACCTTATAATCAAATCAAGGTAGGTAATTTAGATTGAAACTGATATGTTACAATTGGTATTATGCCATTGATTACATTTTCACAATTTTGCAAAATTTCCTGGTAAATGATATTAACAGCCGAGATGTTGAATCGGGTTTATGTCTTAGCGTAGTAAAAAAACAATTAATAAAAAATAATAATAAAATAAAATAAATAAAAAAAATAATAAAATAAAATAATAAAAAAAACAAATTAAAAATAAAAAAAATACAAAAAAAAAATAATTTACAGGAAAAAAATATTTACAACTAAAACAGTGTATTATTTAGATAATAATAATTTAGATAGTAATATGTTAGTTTGTTATGGATTTAGAGTGTATCAAATTCACAAAAAAAATCAACAGAATCCAAATTAAAGTGACACATGATAAGACTAGTTTTGATTTTATCCAAGTTTTGATTATATAAATTTCTAAACTTGGATATATTACCATCAGATATATTATAACTATTATTATTAGAGATATTTACTGAAATAACGGAATGATCAGTAATTTTTGGACAGTCGTGAACACAAGCACTTATATTATTTTGATTAGAAAGCACATAATCTACCAAAGGTTTGCTAGTGCCAGTAATACGAGTAAGGTAACTAATGCACTGTTGTATCCCATAAGCCGAAAACATTTTTATTTTTTTCCCATAGAAATTACTAGCTAACAAGTTATAACAAAAATAAAGAAAACTTCTGTTGGAGTGAAAGTAAACTCCAACAGAAGTAAGGGAAAAAAATAACTAACTGTATACTAGTGGGACAAAATGGGACAAGAATGAAGAGAGATTGGATGTAAAGAAGGAGTGAAGCTCTCTACGTTGAGAAGCTGCAGTAGGAAAAAATACTACTTTCCAGTAGTATTAGTGGAGGAAAGTGGAAGGATGTAGAAGTGAAGAGAAGGGCATATTAAAAGGGATAGAAGTAGAAGTATGGAGATACAGAGGCAAACTGAATAGAGTTGGCTAGCAAGAGATGCAAGAGAACAACTTGACACTCAAGGATGGATGCGGCTCGTTTGCATGCCTGTCGAAGAACAGTAGCTTTAAGTAGATAGTAATGATGACTAAAAGGTGAAATAATAGAATAAGAATAATGTACTGAAAATGAATGAAGATGAATAATTTCTCAAGGCGAACAAAAGAAATAAAACTAACAAATCATGGGCGCCATGAAAATGATCTTCGATCATTCTCCCAGGTATCTTACACTGCTGTCAAATATTAAATATATGAGTAAATGTAAATATAAAGGGAATAAGAATAAATGATGTACAAAATAAATAAACATTTATTAAAATTAACTACCAGATTTTTAACAATCTCCGAGCTAGACAAAGCATATACTATGAGTCTACCATGACCAAAGTTATACAGAGGTTATATCTAAGATAATAACAATAATGTTATCGGTTACAAAATTACATAAGTACCTCTCACTTACATATAGGGTACAACTCACATGAGTCTTCTACCAAATGGTTATAGTATGCTTGCTACGTACCACTAAATTAAACCCGAAAAATATTGAAAATATATAAATAAATAGGCACAAGCCTGACGAAGAGAAAATACAATGATGAATTGAACAAGTTAAATATACAATGAATGAAATAGAAATGAAGTTGAGATAAATACCGAAACGATGACCTAAATTAACCGAGAAAATGCAATGAAATAAAGTAACGACGAATTAACCGAACAAACGAAATAAAGCGAATAAATAAAATATTTGGGGAACAAGCAAGTAATATTACAAAATAAATATCAAACCAATAATAAAGTATAACAACCTAATTTTCTAGGCTTATTACCTTGTGTACACAAGTAACTTACCATAGATCGTAAATAAGTTTGGGAACCTAATACAATAGTATACAAATATGTCATATAAAAAAAACCAGAGGTAAACTAAATCTGAAAAAAAGTTAATAGTGCATTAAACCAAATGTCTGAAACGTAAAAACCAATAGTTACTTAAAGCACACTAATTGTTCCCAAACAAACCCAAACGACTCCTAAAGAGGTTGCTGCTGCATCCTCAGAAATGAGCATCAGGATGATGCGCCCCATGCCCTCCGTAGGCCCAGGTGCCTACTTATTCCCCAAAATGACTTACTCCCAGATTGACTTGGCTGTGGCTGGAATCGGCTCCTTCCAGGTGGTCGAAGGGTCTACATAGTAGGGTTTAATATTCTTCCCAAATGGCTAAAACAAACATTTCCGAGTCTTAGTTTCAATTTCCCATCGGACATGTGTGAGTAAAAAAAACAACAGAAGAAGTAATGAAGAAGAGGTTTTTAGAATGAACAGAAATAAAAAACATCAATTAGCAAATGTAAAAAGGTATGAGTTTAACCTTGAGGTACAATTTGGACACAGAATATGATAGAATAAAATATTATAGGATAATTATATTTCCAGTGTGATATGAGTATAGCATTAGATTTTATTTTTATTCACAATTTATCAGATATTGGGTGTGGACAGATTTTAAACTTTACTAACCAAAAATTGCGACTATGAGAACTTTCTCCGAACACATATTGTACATAGTGGAATGATTAAGAGAAAATAAATTAAGAAAGAATGTTTTAAATGAAAAACTAGTGTTAATATCCAACCTAACCTTTATATTTCAAAAAAATATATATTTACCGGAATCTCTTTTATTGGTTACTGTTTTTCCTCACGAACACGCTGGATGGATTCTGCAAACCCCTGGGATACCATTTACACTTCCCATTTAACTGTATTTCCCAATGAATGACTTAAAAAAATGAGACCTTCCGCCATTATGGAACCAAAAGTTCGTCGATCGAACCGACTTCCAGCACACTTAACAGCCAAGTAAAGGACGATCGCCTTGTCAAATTTTCAGAACATGCAAGAATATTTCTCGCTACCAACTCACGAAACTCACAGCAGTTTTAAGCGTGTTGTGGTATGGCGTCATACAAGGCAACCAGTGATACCACACATAATTAGGTGTGGCATCGTCGCAAGAAATTTTAAATATAAATATAATAATCAGAAATGGTAAATTACGCGAAAATTAGGGAATTTAATTAAGAGATCACGAGAAAATAATTATTAAAAAATTATTAAAGCGCTAAAAATGATATTATAACGGGTGGACCGTTACAATCCCCTCCTACTCGGGAAAAAAAATTTTTATCAAAAAAAAATTTTTTTTAAACTTCAAAATATTAATAACTAAATTTACAATAGTCTAACAATCCACGTTGATTCGCAAGGTTACCACTAAGTATAAACTAATGATCAAGGAAAAATATATTACTCAAACTCATACTAAAATGTTACTACGTTACTCTCTGCTACCAAATATTGACATAATATTGCTCAAAAGTCAAAACAAAACTAAATATTGTACTAAAGTTCATAATAATAACTGAGTGTCGAATTGGGCACTAGAACCAAAATTGAACTATCCATGGACATCAGATTTATAAAGGGTATATCCAAGGACGGAACAACCAGGAAAAGGTGTGAGCCAATTCGCACAATATCACAAGTAAATGTAACAAAGTGAATAAAAAAAATCAGTAACTAAAATAAGTAAAGAATTGATCACTTAATCCAAAATTGAACTATCAATGGACACCAGATTCATAATAGTATATCCAGAGAAGAACAATCAGGAAGATTTAGGGAACAATTCTCACCAATGCCAAATAATACCAATAATAAACATACCAAAGGAATCGAAAACTCAATAACCAAAATAAATGTGAAATCGGACACTTAATCCAAAGTCAGACTATCAGTGGACACCAGGTGGTCACGAAAGTCACAGCAGTTTTAAGCGTGTTGTGGTATGGCGTCATACAAGTCAACCAGTGATACCACACATAATTAGGTGTGGCATCGTCGCAAGAAATTTTAAATATAAATATAATAATCAGAAATGGTAAATTACGCGAAAATTAGAGAATTTAATTAAGAGATCACGAGAAAATAATTATTAAAAAATTATTAAAGCGCTAAAAATGATATTATAACGGGTGGACCGTTACAAAGTCTATATTAAAATCACCAACTAACACACAACGATAGTTCGTAGTAAATGAAGCATCACATATTTCTTCCAAATCTTCAATGAATTGAGCATCAGAACTGGATGGTAAATGGTATAAACACCTCACCAAGTAGACAATGGATTTAAAATCAACTTTTATTACTTTGAACCAATAATTATTACGCAATTGAAATGTTTTAAAATTTGAAAAATCATAATGTTTGTTGATGTATAACATAACACCTCCAGTATGTCTACTCGTTGAGTCACAGCGAATATGGCAATAATTTTTAAAAGACAGATATTTAGAGAGTAAAGCTATACGGGGTACGTTCAGTATGTTCAGTTGATGATTTAAATAAAAAGAGATATAGGAAATAGAAGATAATAAAACAGGGCACCAACGAGTTTTCAACGAAGAAAACTGGTAAAACAAATACATAAGATAATTATTAATGAAATATTAAAGAAAATAAAGTAAAATATTTCTTTAAAAATAAAATAACAAATATGTGCCGTTTGTAACGTTACAACTTACTTTATAATCATCTGAATTTTTCCAAGTTTCATTGAATTTATTTTTTAGCTATGGAGATTAAAGTTACAAAGAAAGAGTTTGCAGAATATGATCATAAAGATAATAATATAGAGAATAAACTATCCACATCAATAGATCTTCAAGACTTGAAGGATGAACCAAAGGAAGATCATCCAGGTGAGACGAGAATTAATAAAAAATAATGTCATATAATCATTTAGTTAATTACAGTAAAACCTTGAGCCAAAAGACCCTTATATAAAAATATATTTAAAATCAATAAAAGAAAGTTTGTTTTTGAGAATATTTACTGTATTTAGATACACTGTACAAGTACAAATCTGTAAGTTAAAAAAAGAATGTATGTGTACTTTGTACGCACGTAAGAAGTTATACTTCTATTATATGATTTCAACGAAATCAATATAGTGTAAACAGTTTATTTATATTTTATTTAAATATTAAACTAATTTCAATACTTACTACTTTCCAAAAATTTTTATTAAAACAATACCAAAAATTAAAAAAAATAAAAGAATAAAACACACGCAAACACATTGAAAAATGAAACAAAGAAATTATTTCTGAACAATAATAATTGTTGAGAAAACTTTTAACTAAATTCGTATTTTCTGAAAAAAAAAATATAATAAATATACCTACAATCATAAAATGTATAAAAAAAAATAAAAACTTGCATTGGAAATTGAACCTGCGTCTATCAGGTTGTTAGATTATTTTAAACACACCCCACGCAGAATTTAACTACCGAGACATGTGAATGAAGTGGGAAGATATAGCAACTAAACGTTTTAAAAAAAATTTGACAGTTGCTTATTCTCTTAGTTTAATCAAATAAGTTTGATTCTTGTGGAATTAAAATAAGACAAAATATCAAATTATGTAAATCAAAGCATTATCTACTAGCTAGGTAGGTACATTTTCCAAATAGGTATGTAATTTGTAATTTTTTATTACAATACTGAAACATTTACAATAAGGTACGTACCTGTTGCTTTTAAAAGCTATTTAAAAAGTCACTACAATTATAAACTTGCTTTTTGTCTCTGTCCTCACAACAATAAAAACTAATATACACAACATTTTTATCCATAATCTCCATATTATTGAACAATTATTGACAGATGATTTTAACACCCAATCAGATCCCGTATAACGTTTGAGCGACTAATACCATACTACGTGACCATACTGTCGGTGTGCGCATGAGCCCGGGAAAATAAAAATTCACCCTCGTGCCTAAAGAAGTATAACTTCAAAAAGGAATCAAGTTTTGTTTGCTACTTTGTTACTTTTCTACTTCATCTAAAAACTTTCTGCAAGGTACTCCTTTGGTTGCCAAAATTATACGCTGATCCATGGGTTGAATAAGCTATGTATTTTTTGGCAAAAACAGACAGTTAAGGTTGCCATCCTCTGAATGTTAAATATTTTAAGGAGGATAAGCAGGAGCGTTGTCTAAAATCAACAAAAATTTCACCTCTTTCGGAAGTATTTTCAGTTTCTTCTCCTGAAATATTCTCACTGTAGGTACAAATTCCTCAAAAAACCAATTTTGAAAATATCTGTGGTGGACCATACCTTATTAGAGCTATAATTATAATACGAAAGGGGAAGATGATGCATTTTATCTTTGACAACTCTGGTTTTATGAGATTTGCCAACAATTATAGCAGTCAATCCACGAGATCCACCGGCGTTAGCACAAAGCAGTGCCGAGATCCCGTCCTTGCTGATTTTTCTTCCAGATTTTCAGATTTTTTGTCTGTTATATCCAAAGTCAATAGAGGTCCGTTCTATCGAGGTTTTACTGTACTTTTTCAATTTTCATTAAATTTATTTTTCAGCAATGGAAATGAAAGTTGAAAAGGAAGAGTTTGCAGAATATGACTATAAAGATAATAATATAGAAAATCAACTACCCACATCAATAGATCTTCAACACTTGAAGGATGAACCAAAGGAAGATCACCCAGGTGAGACGAGAAGTAATACATAATAATGCCATATTTTAATCATTTACTTAATTTATGATCATTTGCCCTTCTCCAATTTTCATTAAATTTATTTTTTAGCTATGGAAATTAAAGTTGAAAAGAAAGAGTTTGCAGAATATGACCATAAGATAATGTACAGAATTAATTATCCACATCAATAGATCTTCAAGACTTAAAGGATGAACCAGAGGAAAATCAACTAGGTGAGGGATAAAGATAAATAAATAATAAACATCCTGCAAATTAAGTTAATCCTGATTTTTCATATACACAGTGAGTTTTATGTATGGAAACCCTCAATTATACTACATTCGCTCTCGCGAGATTTTTTTTGACACTGACGTTAGTAATTTCTTTTTTGAAAAATTCAGTTGTCAGAAGTGACTGGAAATTACTACAAAACCAACGCACCTGCTCATATCCAATATTATTAATAGTAAACAGACATAAAAATAACATAAACCTTACGCCAATCAATATTTATTTATTTAAACCATTATAATGTATTGATAGCAAATGAGAAAATTGTTTATTGTACAAAATAAAAATATTTTGTAGAAATAAACTTCACAAAATTTTATGAGATTAGTAGACACTCCCACTATTTCTAATAATTCTTCTTTTTTTAATGAAAGAATAAGTTGATTTGAGTTGATTTTAGCAGTTAATAGTGTGAGGTAGGAATTTTTGTGTTGTACGTTTCCTATTCCGAATGTCTCAAAAAAAATCTCGCGAGAGCGAATGTAGTATATCTCGGAAACGGCTTGCACAATTTTTATAGATTTTGGTGGTAGGGGTTTTCTAATCCGGCCGATATTATAGTGATAATTACATTGTTTTCAGATCTTCCGTTTTTCTGAAAATCTAATTACTTTTATTATTTCAAATGGAACACCCTGTATATTTTTTGCGTTTTGAAGTCCTTAAGAAATACTGATTATTTTTCATGTTATATTCCCTATACCTAAAGGCCATAATTTTGGAGCTATTGCTACATTTATTTAAAAAAGAAATTAAACAAATTATAAAAATCAATTTTTTCGGCCCGGGTAACATTATTTTACGTTCTTTGGACCATAGGAAAAGGTTTTTTGTAATTGTTCTAAAGTTAATCGGTTTCGAGTTATAAACAATTTAAAACTGAAAGAAATCGAATAATGACGATTATTAAGATTCAAAAACACAAATCAAAAGTATTATTTTTGAAACTGCGAAGTACACAAATTCAAGTTCAAGCCTTATTTTATCAGCTACCATTAAGTAATTTGAGCTTGTTTCATTCTAAAATATTGTTTTTTAGTTTGTAATGGCGCCCGATCGCCCGTCCTCTCATATGCACTTCATTAAATTATTAAAAAGAAATGTTTTAGAATAAAACGTGCCAAAAAATTTTATAGTGAGCCCCTAGAAGAAGGGTTTAGCTTGAATTTGGGTACTCTGCAGTTTTAAAAATAATAGGTATTTTTTATTTGTGTTTTTGAACCTTGAAAATCGTCATTATTCGATTTTTTTCAGTTTTAAATTGTTTATAACTCAAAAACGATTAACATTAGGAGAAAAATTACAAAAGATCTTTTTTGGTCCTGATGATCCAAAGAACGTAAAATAATGTCTACACGGACCGAAAAAATTGATTTTTATAATTTGTTTAATATATTTTTTTAACAAATGTAGCAATAACTCCGAAACTATGGCATTTAGGTATAGGGAATATACATGAAACATAATCAGTATATCTTAAGTACTTCAAAACGCAAAAAATATACAGGGTGTTCTATTTGACATAAGAAAGTTCATTAGATTTCCAGAAAAACGGAAGATCTGAGAACAATGTAATTGTCACTATGATATCGACTGCATTAAAAAATCCCTACCCAACAAAATCTATAAAAATCGTGCAAGCCGTTTCCGAGATAATTGAGGGTTTTCATATATAAAACTCACTCTGTATTTTTGGTAATGATTAGCTTTAAATACCTATTTAACTTTATGTACTGCCTGTAGCGGTACAGGCGAATTTGTTTTATACGAAAGAAGGGGTGGTGTCTAAGAGACACAGATTATATACACTTCTCCAAGAAATTAACGCAAATATTAAAAAATGGGTTATTTTTGATGTCTCGAATTTTCTAAAGCTGTTGTCCAATTTAAGTGATTTTTAATGTTGTCTAAGAGACACAGATTATATACACTTCTCCAAGAAATTAACGCAAATATTAAAAAATGGGTTATTTTTGATGTCTCGAATTTCCTAAAGCTGTTGTCCAATTTAAGTGATTTTTAATGTGTTATAGCCTTATTCTTTAACCATTTTGCTGTAATAATATTGTTTCTAGACAGGTATATTGTCATTTTCTACCAATCAAACTGTATTTTTTTCTCAAAGTTCGCAACACTCTATGGAATATTGTAACATTTATAAAAAACTGAAATTAAAACCAAACTATAGCCTCAGGTTTGCTTAACATTTTGTTTTTTGATTTATTAGCTTACCTTGGATAATAAAAAGTTACGTAGTTTAACAACTACTAGTTATGCTTTTTATCAATATATCCTCATTTTCTGTATAGTTTAATAAACAAGCCTAAAGTAGGCTATGAGGTATTAATAATTTGATGGATGTCAAATTGTTAACAGTCAAAAACTGTCTGATTTGTTCTAAAAATTAGTAGGTTTATTATTTTTAAAGTTTCAATGTAGTCTGTATTTTTTTTGTTTGGTGGAAATGGAATGTGCTACAAGGAATTTGACCCACAATGAGTGTGTTCTAGCAGTGACCTTACATAGCGAAGGACTAGATACCATGCTATCAGCTCATTATATTGGTAACAATTCACAGTAAAGCAAGACCCCATGTTCATGAACTGTAACAGAATGTTTACAACAGGTAAATCTTCGGACTTTGAATTGGCCACTGTGTAGTCAAGATCTTAACCCAATCGAACATTTGTGGGACATAATTGACCGAAGACTACAACATCGCTTGCCATCTCCTAGAACCTTACAAGAGGTAGAAACAGTAGCTTTCAAGATTTGGAATAATATTGATCAAGACCAAATAGCAAACCTCATTTGTAATATAAAAGTACATATCTCTTTTATTATCGAACATAAGCAAATTAATCAAAACACATAATGTTAAGAAAGCCTAAGGCTACAATTGAGTTTTAATTTCAAAATTTTATAAATGCTAGAATATTCCAGAAGGTCTTCCAAAGTTAGTATGATTTTTACACCTAGTATACAATGACATTTACCTATCTAGCAACAACTACAACATTATTACTGTAATAATAATACTCAGGTATTTATTAAATATTATATTTAATAAAAGTATAAGATTTACAATATCCACGTTACATGTTTATATTCTAACGTGCTAACCTATATCTAACTTCATTGTGCCAAGTCACGCCTCTTCTTCTTTATCATGGCCTATTACTACATCTCCCCCTTTTCTATTTTTTTACAAAACAGCGAACTTTAATTTAAAAAGACTATGCTAATACAAAGTACAATCAAAGTAAACTATACTAATACAAAATATAATCAGAATACTTAGCAGGCTGTATGATAGTACGTGATGGTCTCAAGCTGATGTCACACTCTGAACTGCTATAACTCTGATCTTTACTACAACTAGGTGTATCATCATTGTCATCACTTAAATTCTGAGTTTGCCTAATATCATGATCAATTTTTGACTTACGCAAGTGGTAGCTGTTTCTTCTTAAGATATTTTTACCATTACAATTAAATAAGACCTTGGAGCCTCATGTTTATTGACAATAACAGCCGGTATTCATTGATTATTGTCCTTGTATACCACATTTTCACCTTACTTATATTCGGGCATATTTCTTGTCTGCCTATCATAATATTCCTTATAAGTATTATTTCTTTCTTCTAATTTTGACCTAACTTCTTTGATATTATCATTGTGCTTTTCAACAAATGGTAATTTAGTTTTAAGTTTTCTGCCAAATAAAAGTTCAGCTGGTGACCTCTTGAGATCAGTAACAGGAGTATTACGATAGTTCATTAAAGCAACCCACATGTCATCTGATATTTTAATAATATTTTTAGATATCTGTACAAACCTCTCAGCTAAACCATTCGATCGAGGTTAATGGGGGCTACTAGTTTGAAATTTAAACTCTTTATCTGAAAACTTTTTGCATTCGTACGATCCAAAAGGCATATTATCAGCTATAATTACATCTGGTATACCATGTGTTGCAAATATCTGCTTGAGTGCATTTATAACATCAGACAATTGTTTACCTCTTATAGGGATTATTTCTAGCCACTTCGTTAAATAATCAGCAACAACCAAATATGCTTTGCCACCATGTTCCATAATATCAGCACCCAATTTTTGAAATGGCAATTCCGGTACATCATGAGATATTAATGGCTCTTTACTATTTGCATATCTATACTTTTCACTCATCCCTGGCCAAAATAAGACATATTTTGCTCGATCTCTGAAGCATCTCGTTTCGCAAAACTTTAGGTACAACAATTCTATCATTGAAAAATAAAAGATTATCATTAACAAACAACTCAGTTCTTAACTCGTGAAAAACTTTCATCTCTCTTTTATACTTTGTATTCTTCCACACTCTCAATGACTCAATGACTTTACTCAGTACATTATCTTTTACTGTTTCTGCTTTAAACTGAATCTTTCTAGTATCACTCATTCTTAAATGCTTTTCTAATGAATGCACCATTTCATTCGTATCAACATCATTCTCCGCACTTTCATCACTTACGTTTCTAGACAAATAATCAGCAATATGTAAATATTTACCAGGTACATACTGAATTTGTATATCATATTTCAGTAGCTTCAGTTTTAGCCGTTGCAACCTAGAAGAACTAATTTGACTTATTTGCTTACTCATGATACTTACATTAGGTTTGTGTTGACCATAAATATAATTGTGAAATTTTGGACATGCAAACACTACAGTTAATAACTCTTTCTCTATAACAGCATAATTTTCCTCAGTACCTGTTAAACCTCTAGAAGCATAAGCAACAGGTCTTCCATCTTGCATTAGACAACATCCCAAACCAAACTGGGACGCATCTGTTTGAATAACAATATCTCTACTAGAATCAAAATTCTTTAGAGATATATTTTTAGGAAGTTCCTGTTTTATCACCACCAGTGCTTTACTGTGAACTCCAAGCCATTGAAACATAACATTCTTTTTCAGTAACTGATACAGTGGGCTTGCAATCTCACCCAATTTCGGAACAAATTTTCGTACATAATTTATCACACCCAGCAGTTTTTGAAGCTCTTTCTTGTTTGACGGATTTTTTAGCTCATTTATAGCCCTCAACCTTTCATTATCTATTTTCATATCATCTTCACTAAAAATGTGTCCCATATATTTCACTGTCAGTTGTCTAAACTGAAATTTTGATTTCTTAAACTTTACACCCTTTTCCCGAGCTCTATCAAACACTTTTTTAAGTGTTTTGTCATTCTCCTCCATGGAATCAGATGCAATTAGTAGATCATCAAAATATATAATAACATTTTCAATGTCACCAAAATTTTTACAATTTCATTTTTGAAAATATTCTGGGGCCACATTTAGACCGAATGGTAATCTAAGAAATTTGTAACACTAAAATGGAGTTGCAAATGTTGTTAAGGAACTAGATTTTTCATCTAATTTAACTTGATAAAAACCATCTTTAAAGTCTAATATTGAAAAATATTTTTTTCCTGACAGTTTCGAACTTATTTCCACTAAACTAGGAATTTCAAAATATTCCCTAACAATACATTTATTAAGCACTTGAGTCTTGAAGACTCAAGTGCTTAATACGTAGACACAGACGCAGTGAACCATCTGGCTTTTCAACTATAACTACAATCGGAAAAATGAAAGAATACTCATGAACGATCACATCAATCACTTATTTTGTATTTGCTGTCTTTTTCTATAAATAACAAACGTTTGTTTGGGCAGCTGTACTAGAACCCCAAAAAGGAGGACCATATCGAAGGTGAGACTCGAACAGCATAACAAATCGATATGAAGGGATCATTTTGAGATTGCTGTCTAAAAAATACCAAGAAATTTTACAGAATCAACGGTAGAGATCTGGATGTTATTAACAAGCTGGGGTTGAAGATCACTTTTATAGGATAATGCTACTGTCTTATCCACGTTAAAAGAGAGTAAATTAGGGTCAGACCAGGTTTTTATCGTAAGCAAATCAGAAGTTATAGTTGCATGAAGAGTTGCAGTAGTTGAGTTGCTCCAAGTGATACTGGTATCATCAGCAAAAAGAAAAAATTTTCCATCGATTTTTAAATTAGTGATGTCATTTATACAGATAAGGAATAGTAGAGGACCCAAGAGCTGGGGGAAGATGGAGAAGAAAATGAATTAACTAGACCCCCAACGCTAGAGGAGGTCCAAACGGCAATCCACATACAAAAAAGCCATAAAGCACCGGGAATAGATAAAATACCTGCAGAACTACTCAAGCAAGGAGGAAGGAATTTGACACAACAGATGTACCAGCTAATACGAGAGATATGGATAGAAGAAGAAATCCCCCAACAATGGAAGAAAAGTATAATCTGCCCTATTCATAAAAAAGGAGACAAACTGTTGTGTCAGAATTATAGAGGCATCTCTTTACTTTGTTCGGGATACAAAATATTCACAAACATCCTTAATCGAAGACTTCAACCTCTCACGGAAAAAATCATCGGGGAATATCAAGCAGGGTTTAGGCAAAATAGATCTACCATTGACCAACTATTTACAGTTAAACAAATACTAGCCAAAGCATGGGAATATGACATGGACGTTAACAATCTCTTTGTAGATATTAAACAAGCCTATGATTCAATAGATAGAACAATTCTACCTAATATACAGGGTGTAACGAAAATACAGGTCATAAATTAAATCGCATATTCTGAGACCAAAAATATTTCGAATGAACCTAATTTACCTCAGTACAAATATGCACATAAAAAAGTTACAGCCCTCTGAAGTTACAAAATAAAAATCGATTTTTTCGAATATATCGAAAACTATTAGAGATTTTTTATTGAAAATAGACAAGTGGCATTCTTATGGCAGGAACATCTTAAAAAAGAATTATAGTGAAATTTGTGCACCCCATAAAAATTTTATGGGGGTTTTGTTCCCTTAAACCCCCCCAAAATTTTGTGTACGTTCCAATTAAATTATTATTGTGGTACCATTAGTTAAATTCAATATTTCTAAAACTTTTTTGCCTCTTAGTATTTTTTCGATAAGGTAGTTTTATCGAGTACGGCTTCTTTTTTAATATGTTTACATAAAAAGTTTATGGGGGTTTTGTTCCTTTAAACCCCCCAAATGTTTGTGTATGTTCCAATTTAACTTTTACTGCGGTACCATTAGTTAAACACAGTGTTTTTAAAACTTTTTTGCCTCCTTATATTTTTTCGAGAAGGCACTTTTTATCGAGATATTACTTCTTTTTTAATATGGTTCAAAATATACCTAAAAATTTAAATCATAAATAAATTTTCATATTACAGTGGAACCTCGATAAGTCGGATTAATCGGGACCGCTGCCAATCCGGGTTATCAAAAATCCGGGTTAGCCGGAGAATATGGTAAAAATTAATAAAATACGGTGTACTTACAGATAAACTCCATTATAATTGCCAAAACATGAAATACATAGCAGAGTACATCGAAATTACGTACAATTATAAAAAGTATTGTTCTTGTCTTGTAAAAAAATCAGTCAAAGTGAAAAAATGTTTGTTTTGTCTGATGAAAATCGGTCCGGATTAGCCGGACTTCCGGGTTATCGGAGGCCGACTTCTCGGGGTTCCACTGTATTACCAAGTCTCCATAATCGTACTTAGCCATATACAAATATGTGGTGGATTTGATAAATATTCAAAATATCTCGATAAAAACTGACTTTTAGAAAAAGTACTAAAGGTAAAAAAGTTTTTAAAATATTGTGTTTAACTAATGGTACTACAATAATAATTAAATTGGAACGTACACAAAAGTTTGGGGGGGTTTAAAGGAACAATACCCCCATAAATTTTTTATGGGGTGTCCAAATTTCACTATAATTTTTTCTTAAGATACTACTACTATAAGAATGTCACATGTTTATTTTCAATAAAAGATCTCTAATAGTTTTCGATATATTGGAAAAAATCGATTTTCATTTTGTAACTTCAAAGGGCTGTAACTTTTTTTATGTGCACATTTGTACTAAGGTAAGTTAGGTTCAAACGAACTATTTTTGGTCCCAGAATATGTGATTAAATTTATGACCTGTATTTTTGTTACACCCTGTGTTGGAAGAATTTGGCATACCATCAAAATTAATACGACTAGTGCAAATGACAATGACAGAAACAGAAGCACAGGTATGTATTCAAGGACAGATCACTGATGCGTTTACGATAACGCAAGGACTGAAACAAGGCGACGGACTGGCTCCAACGCTTTTTAATCTTGTTCTTGAATATGTAATTAGACGGTTGACGGTGAGAGGAAATAACATGCTTACAAACAAATCTATCCAATTAGCAGCATACGCAGATGATATAAACATAATGAGCAGAACAATGAATGCAGCGGTAGAAACCTACTAGTCCAGGGCGCATCTGTTTTGAGATGGACGTTGAGAGGTGACTCAAATTTTTTTGCAGAAATTGCTTGAAAATAAATCAGATAATAATATTTGAGTTATCCTCCCTCTCAAAAAGGTCCGGAACATTGTTTAAATAATCAAAATGTCAAAAAATAAAGAAAAAATTCGATTTTTGTCTTCGTTTTTTGATTATAACTTTAAAAGTATTCATTTACGAGAAAAGTTGTACTAACATAAAAGTTGCGTAATTAAATTTCCTATAACATAGAATTAGTTAAAAATTTAAAAAATAGTCACCCTAGTTGCAAAATAGCAATAATTGCGAAAAAACCATACAAAAACAAGTATTCGCATTTTACTTTTTTCAACCATTTATGCTACACTTAGGACCTTCACATTTCACTCAGAAAAACTTTATAATACAGGTAAACAATACTATAAATTTCATTAAGCTCGGTTCAATAAATTTTGCAAAATAAATTTTGCAATCCAGCTTTCGCAAAAAAAATCATTTTTTCAAAATGTTACAGGACTGAAAATAAAGCAGATAGCAAGTTGAAATTTTTTTTGCTTATAGAAGTGTACTGTACCTTTCATTTGCAATTTACAAAATTAAAACCGATTAATTACCACGGCGTCAGGAAATTTTTTAAATAAACATTAGTTTTTGGTGCTACGCGCAGGACAGCTGTGTTCGATTCACACAAGTTGATTTCCACCAAAATTTCTTCCAATCTTTATCTAATATATTATTTTCTTACTCTATATTTTGTTGTATTTTAATATTTTAATTCCACAAAAATCAAACTAATTTTATTATTGTTTGTGAAATATTGTTTAAACAATTGCATATTATGTTTAAAAATAATAAACTTTTATTCTCTTAGTTAAAATATATGAACAAAGAAAGTTTTTGCTAATTAAAGTGTTATTTCAAAGGATAGTGTATGTGTTTTTATTTTGCAATAAACAAATTTATTTATTTATATCGAAATGTAATAAAAATTAAAATGTATCAATCATTATCAACGGTTATTGGAATGTCCAATCAGAGCAAACTATCCGCTGGCCTGCGCGTAGCACCAATATTTAATGTTTATTTAAAAAAAATCCTGACGCCGTGATCTTAATCGATTTAAATTTTGCAAAATTGCAAATGAAAGGTACAGTACACTTCTATAAGCAAAAAAAATTTCAACTTGCTATCTGCTTTATTTTTAGTCCTGTAACATATTGAAAAAATGAATTTTTTTTGCGAAAGCTGGATTGTAAAATTTATTTTGCAAAATCTATGAAATCGATCTTAACGAAATTTACAATATTGTTTTGCTGTATCATAAAGTTTTTCTGGGTGAAATATGAAGGTCCTAAGTGTAGCATAAATGGTTGAAAAACGTAAAATGCGAATACTTGTTTTTGTATGGTTTTTTTCGCAATTATTGCTATTTTGCAACAAGGGTGACTATTTTTTAAATTTTTAACCAACTCTATATTGTAGGAAATTTAATTACGCAACTTTTATGTTAGTACAACTTTTCTCGAAAATAAATACTTTTAAAGTTATAATCAAAAAACGAAGAAAAAACTCGAATTTTTCCTTCATTTTTTGACATTTTGATTATTTAAACAATGTTCCGGACCTTTTTGAGAGGGAGGATAACTCAAATATTATTATTTGATTTATTTTCAAGCAATTTCTGCAAAAAAAAATTGAGTCACCTCTCAACGTCCAAATGTACTAATATTTTTACAGATGCGCCCTGGTCTATACGTTGAGTTGAAATGAGTTGAAACAGAGTGCAGAAGCAGTAGGGCTAGCAATAAATACAAATAAAACAAAACTACTCATACAAACCAGATCAAATAGACCGGCGCAACAACACTTTATTGACGATATAGAACATGTGAATAGATTCACGTACCTAGGAATGGATCTGGTTGCAAGCAATGAAGAAGAACCGGAAATAAATAGAAGGCTTGTGCTGGCAAATAAAGTCTATTTCGCGATGGGCCACATATTCAAATCGCGAGACGTACACCGGAAAACAAAACTCCGGGTATATAAAACAATAATCAGGCCCATAGTAAGTTATGGCTGCGAAACATGGGTGGTGGTGGTGACACAGAAATCTGCCAATGCATTAGATGTGTTTGAAAGAAAAATATTACGTAGGATACTGGGCCCAATAAGTGAAAATAACAACTGGCGAATTAGGTATAATAGAGAAATATACGAGCAATATAGCGAACTAACTCTAGCACAATACACTAAACTGCAGAGATTACGGTGGGCAGGGCACGTGGTCCGCATGCATGAGAATAGAATCCCCAGAAAATTGCTAAATGCAAGAATGCAGGAAAAAAGACCTGTTGGAAGACCTAAAAAGAGATGGGAAGACGAAGTCGATGAGGATGCCAGGAACTTCCTGGGAACGCGTTCATGGAAAAGAACAGCGGTAAATCGAAATGATTGGAGAAGCTTGTTGAAGGAGGCCAAAGCTCGATTTGGGCTGTAGTGCCATTGGATGGATGGAGAGGACCCAATATTAAACCTTGTGGTACTCCACACACAATGTTTTTGAGACTAGAGTCAGTATCATTTGCTCTAACTAGTTGTTTCCTATTATTCAAGTAAGATTAGAACCAATTCAAAGAAATACCTGGAATTCCATAAAAATTTAGTTTTTTAATCAAAATGTGATTTGCACAATCAAAAACTTTGGCATAGTCACAGAAGTCACAGTTTGGCAAGAAGAAGCAGCAGCTGTACCATGCTGAATATTGTAAAAAGTAATACGATCTCTCTTCTTAAGACGCATAGAAATGGGTGACATATTTAATATAGCAAGTAAATCTGCATCATTGTAGTCGTCCAAGATGTTTAATTTGAAAGCATTCTGTTTTAGAAATGTATGTTCAACACGACATAAGGTATCAGTATGCAAACCATTAAAAGGTGACCATATACAGGACGCATACTCAAGATGGGGACGGACAAGAGAGCAATAAAGAGTTTTTAAGGCAGTAATCCCAGTAAAATTCTGCGTGCTTCTTCTGATAAAGCCAAGTATCTGAAATGCCTTGTTGACTACATTATTTAAGTGATCGGAAAGTTGTAGGATTGCATCCAAAGTGACACCTAGATCCTTGATGAAAGATACAGTGTCAAGGCAATGCTGACCAATCTTGTATTCAAAATTGAATGGGGATCTAGACCGAGAAAACGTAATAGCTTTACATTTAGATGGATTCAGACTCATCCCATTTCTTATACAGAAAATCCAATCCAGTAAGTTAATTAGCTCATATTGAAGTTTATCAGTCATTGGGAGATTTTAATCAGACAGCTCAACTTTAAGTCATCAGTAAACAGCAAGAAAAGGAAAAAAGAAAAACATTTGTGAATATCGTTTATAAAAATGTTACAACAGAAGAGACCCAAGATGTAAGCCTTGAGGAACCCATGTAGGAACAAGAATTGTTTTGGAAAGAAAATTACCAATTTTTACTGTCTGCGTACGATTAGACAAGTAGCTGCTAAACCAAGAAATCATTGGTTCATCAACACCAATCATTCTGAGCTTGTGGATCAACATACCATGAGACACCCTGTCGAATGCCTTGCAGAAATCAGTGTAAATTGTATTAATTTGATACCCTTTCTCCAGGGAGTCAAACAGAAAATCTTCTTCTTTTTCTTATACTTGTTGTAGATCTGTCGATCTGCTAATTCCGACGTTGAAGTATTTCTTGAAAGGTAGACCGCCAGCTATCTCTCCCATCTTTTTGGTGGTCTCGCCGGTGGACGCTTGCCTGCTGGTTTTCCTTCTAGCGCAATTCTTGGTAGTCTGTGCTCCTCCATTCTTTTTACATGACTGAACCATTCTCTTCTTCTTTGCCTGCCTCATCTAACTACATCTTGCACGCTACATTGTTCCCTGATGTTGTTGTTTCGTATTCTATCTCTTCTTGTCTTCCCTGCTATTGCTCTTAGTGTCTTCATTTCGGCTGTTCGTAGCATGCTTTTGGTTTTATTGGTGTCTTCTCTTGATTCAATGCCGTAGGTCATAACAGGTCTGATGCAAGTTTTATAAATTCTAACTTTGCTGTCCATTCTCATATATGCGTTATTCCAGACCACATCTCTCAAACATCCCGACAAGCTTGTTAATTTGTCCTCTTAGGTCTCTGACTAGGTCATGATAACTTGATAAGTCTACACCTAGATATTTGAACTGGTTTAGCTGTTCTATGGGTTTCCCCTCTACCACGAGCTTGCATCTAATTGGATCTTTCGCAATGGTAATGCTTTTTGCTTTCTGCGTGGATATGTTCATGTTGAATCGTCGACAGGCTTGGTAGAATCGATAAATTTGTCTTTGTAGGTCATCCTCATCCTCTGCAATCAGGGCTGCATCATCCGCATAGCACACTATACTGATTCTACTGTGGCCGAGTCTGTATTCTAGTTGTAGTGATTTCCTGCCTGATTCCCCCTGGTATGTTGGCCGTAGTGGTGTTGTTTGATTAAATTTTTTTCGTGTTGTTATTGTTAATTTGTTTTATGACTTCAACAATGTTTGCCGGTATCCTTTTTTGCTCATTTTCTTTATTATATCGCTAAGTCTGACTCTGTCAAATGCTTTCGTTAGGTCTACGAAGCAAATATATGCGGGTTCGTTATATTCTATCGACTTTTCTTTCACTTGTTTTATAACAAATGTTGCGTCCGTCGTCGACCTGTCTTTTCTGAATCCTTGCTGTTCTTCTCTGTTCTTTATCTGTGATTCCAAGTTTTCCTTGAGTATGCCTTGAGAATAACTTCATTGTCGTATTTAAGAGAGTTATTCCTCTGTAGTTGTCCGGACATGATCTTTGTCCTTTCTTAAAAATCGGTATTGTGATACTGGTGTGCCAATCTTGTGGTATCTCTGCTCTCTCTAAGATTTTATTAAACAATGTTGTGAGACAATTAGTGAGTTTCTGACCGCCGAATTTCAGCAGTTCGTTCGGTATTCCATCAGTACCTGGCGATCGTCTATTCTTTAAGATCTTCATTCTCGCTTCTACTTCAGTTTCTTTAATGATATACCTGTCTTCTGTTTTGTAATCGTGTTTGTCATTGGCGTCTTCACCTTTGTAGGGTTCTCTGAAATATTTTCCCCATGTCTCAGTTGGTATCCCCTTTGACTGTACAAATTCATTTACTGGTTTTTTCTGTTGTTTAGCATTATCCAAACATTTCTCTGTGCGCCATAGATGTCGTGATCCATGTCACTTGTGAACTTGATCCAATGCTCTCTTTTTATTGCTCTTATTCGCTAATTTATTCTGTTTCTAAAAAAAATCTACATAAGGTAATAAGTTCAGCTCAGTAGATTTATGGGGTCTAAATCGTTAAGTTTAGACTCGAGTAAAGGAGTTAAAAAGTCACAAACCAGACTCTCAAACACTTTGGGTATCACACCAAGGATGCTAACAGGACGATAACTATTAACAAGAGACTTATCCCCGTCTTTAAATATAGGCTTAAGACAACTTTCTTACCAGTAATCTGGAGAAACACCAGTTTGCAGGGAACAGTTAAATATGTGATACAATGGCCTGGAAAGGTTAAAACTACATTTCTTTAAGAAGAAAGGAGGTATACCGTCAGTGCCTGGGCCCATATAGTCCGATTGACATGAAATTTGGCATACACATAGCTAACAAGTCAAAGAAAAAAAGTGATATTGTGCCGATATGTGCTTTTGCCCTGGGGGTGGTTTTCACCCCCTCTTGGGGATGAAAAAATATTCGTCCAAAGAAAGTCAAGAAATGGATAAGCTGGCTAATTTTAAGTAACTTTTGTTCTATAGAGTTTTTTCACTAAGTCAATACTTTTCGAGTTATTTCTCAGTGAATATGTTCATTTTTTCAACAAAATAACTGTACAATAAATATATTATACACGGCTCACTAAAATAATTAGTTACGCCCCTGTACTACTGATTACTTAAAATTCAAGTAGTATTTATGTAGACCTTTCTGGAAACTCCAGGTTATTGTTGAGACTTGCATTTCAACCCCTCGCCGCAGCAGATCGTCATTAGCTTCCAAACGAAAATCATCTCTCTCTACTTTACGTATTGCCTTAACAATAACCACGCTTTTAGACGGTTTTTCGCAAATAACTCAAATAGTAAGTATTTTGTCGAAAAAACATTCTTAGCAAAAATATAGCCTGTAAAATTTTTTAAAAAATGGTGTATATATCACGTCTCTACACCTAGTAGAAGCAGAGTTATAGCTAATAAAAAATAGGTTCATATTCGTCAAATTCCAAATGGAATACTTTAACGTGAAATAACCAAAAATGAAGCACATTTCGGGGAAAACTCATTACAACTTATTTAAAGTGTTTAAAAAAGCTTTATTTTTGTTTTATAAAAAAAATTTCTAGCATCAAGATTAAACAAGTTACGCTCAAAATAAAGTTAGTCCCTTTTGGTTTTGGTAAAAAAATCGAGAAAATCACCCCCTAATTAGTATCTTAAATGAACTTAATCGTTACGACTTCACAAGTTTCTTGACTCGTGTATATATTGTTTATATGATCTGTAAGTTTCATCGGTTCAAAGTCCTTATTATTGAAAGGGCTGTAGTTACAAGGGGTTGAACGAGTCACTTATCACGAATGTATGCAAATTTAGAAACACCAAATCTTAATCAATTTTTGTCTAACAGAAAAACAAAAAAATACATGATATTTAGAAAAGCAAATCTGTTTTCGAGATTTGCTTTTTTTATTTTTCGAGATTTTTGGTATCTAACAATTTTTAAGTTATTTTGAAAAAAAGCATATTTTTCAAAATTTAAATTTTTAAAAATTTTACTTTGAAACCAAATTTTTTCAAAAATAAGCACTTTGAATCGATGAAACTTACAGATCATATAAACACAACATAAGTAAAATAATTTGTGGAGCGGTAATGATTAATTTCATTTAAGTTGCTAATTAGAGGGTGGTCTTCCCGATTTTTTTTTTTTTTTTTTTTGAAAAAACAAAAGGGACCAACTTTATTTTGAGCGTAACTTGCTTAACTTTAATGCTAGAAACTTTTTGTAAAAACAAAAATAAAGCTTTTTCTAAACACTATAAAAAAGTTATAATAGGTTTTCCCCAAAAAGTGCTTAATTTTTTGTGTTAAGAATCGTTCCTAAAAAATGTTGACTTTACTAACAGAGAAAATAGTGCGTAATTATTAAACTGCGTAGAACGTCAAGATCATAGTTATTGTATTCATTCTGTTTTAGAACGTCGCGAAGAACAGTCAATTATAAAACAGGTCGCTGGGACTTTTCTGTTGGTTTATGTTGTAATTGTTAGTTTTATTACAACAATAAAAATTGAAAAGTATATTGGCTTTAATTACATTCATTGTGCAATCAATAGCGGGACCAAGTCCCCAACATAAGTGGTCCTTCGAGCCGGATGGTAATAAGTGGTCCAAACGAAGTCGGATGGTAATAAAATTTTAATGGTTTATGGTTTTATGGATTTCAAATGCTGATGAAGTTATCGACTTTTTACAACTGTTTTGTGCAAAGCTGGTTAAAATTGGAGATTGGTGAGTCGTTAACATTTCCTTATATTTTTATTATTTCCTGTTACATAAACATATTCCCAATATATTTGAACTAGTTGGTTTTGGTTTAATAATTATAATAGTACAGGGTTTACTCTTTTTAAAGTTTAAACTATAATTCTATTATTAATAAGTTGACGGAAGGTTTAGTAAGAAAGAGAGGGACTATTAAGGGAAAATTAACTATTTTTACAAAATTTGTAGATAGTAGTAATATTGTTGAGGGGAAAATTAATGACGAACAATTTCTTATTGAATTTGAAAGTAGATTATCTAGAGCGGAGAGACTGTTGGATGAATTTGAAGAAATTGAACAAGAAATGTTGGTTTTAGATGACAAATATAATGGAGAGTCTGAATTAATAAATTTTGAAAACTTATTTTATAAAATTATTTCGAAAGCTAGAAAGATTGTGAATGACAGTAGATATCCTGGTAATGCTAATGATAATCAAAGTTTGGTCAGTGACGTATATGGTGGGGGGGCTAAGATTAGGTTACCTCCAATTCCGATAGCAAATTTTGACGGTTCTGTAGAAAATTGGTTAGAGTTCAAAGATTGCTTTGAAAGTCTTATCCACAATGATAAAAGTATTCCTGATATTCAAAAATTTCATTTTTTAAAGCGAGCGTTACAGGGTGATGCCGCTAAAGTTCTGCAGAAGCGCCAAACGTCAGCAGTTAGTTATAATATTGTCTGGAAACTTTTGTGTGACAGGTATGACGATACTCCCATGTTGGTTGATTATCATTTAGATGCATTGTTGTTGTTTCCAAATATGGTAAAGGAGTCAGCTGATCATTTGAGAAATATGTTGGATACTATGACAGAAACCCTGTTAACGTTGGAAAAGCTTGACATTTCAGTGGAAAATTGGGATCCAATAGTTATACACTGCCTAACAAAAAAAATTTGACGACATTACATTTAGATGTTGGGAGGAAAAGCGGCCAAAGGGAAAAGTGGCTACTTTGGATGAATTCAAAACGTTTTTAAATGAAAGGGTAGATACTTTAAAGAATATTGAGAGGAATTCAAAAAAGGTTAAGGAAAATAAGGAACATAGCGCTGGTAGCCACAATAACAGAGGACATAATAAATGGCAACGACATAAATCATTTGTGAACACAGAGTCAAACTTAACAGAGACTAATACATTCAGTGTAACAAGTCAAGATCCGTTTTGTCATTATTGCAAAAATAAACATTACATTAATAACTGCGTGGAATTTGGGAAATTAAGAACTTTTGTGAGGTACGAACAAGCAAAAAAGTTGGGCCTTTGTCTAAATTGTTTAAAAAAGGCAAATCATACAAGTAAATACTGTAAAGCAGGTAACTGTAGGAAATGTGGACAAAAACACAACACGATGTTACATTATGATGTAAGACCAAATACAGCTACGGAAGTTGGTCGACCTGGTGGTAACAAAGAATATGATGGAGCGAAAGCTGGAGAAGCTGGTAATAGTGGTGGTTTGCAAGTTGGAACGTCTTCTTCACAGGCGTTAGAGGTTACACAGCATGTTGGGTCGGTTGTTTTGGATAATGGGATAGAGGTACCAGGAGAAATACTATTAGCAACCGCATTAGTACAGGTGATGGCAAAGGATGGCTCATGGCAAACATGTCGTGTTTTATTGGATTCTGGGAGTCAGCCAAACCTGATTACTTCTGAGTTAGCTGGTAAGTTGGAACTTCAACAAGATACAGTCACAATCAGAATTTTTGGTATCAATCAAAAGTCTTCTGGTGTTAGTGGCAGATGTATGGTTTCATTTAAGTCATTGCATAATAATTTTCAGAAAACAATTTCATGTTTGGTTGTGGCAAAGATCTGTGGTTTGATACCTAGTCAAAATCTAAATATATCTCAATTAGATATACCCCCTCATTTACCGCTAGCTGATGCTGGATTTGGATTTTCTGGTAAAGTGGACATGTTACTAGGTGCCGAGATGTTTTATAGTCTTCTTTGTGTGGGACAGATTAAATTATCTGAGTTTCAACCCGTGTTGCAGAAGACATTGCTGGGGTGGATACTGGCTGGACCGATGCAGAATCCACAGACGTATAACTCAACTATGTGTAATTTAAATGTAGTTGACATTCAAAATCAGTTGGAGAAATTTTGGGCCGTGGAAGAAATTCCTCAAGAGAGGCAGTCATTGTCTGTTGGTGAATTAGAGTGTGAGAGTATATTTGTGGAAAATACCAAGAGAGAAAAAGATGGTAAATTTATCGTTAGAATTCCATTTAAAGGAGAGTTGGAGCATTTGGGGGATTCTAAACTTGAAGCTAAGAATAGATTTTTAGCGTTGGAAAGAAGGTTAGAGAAAAATGTCGTTCTGAAGGATATGTATGGCTCCTTTATGAATGAATATATATCACTGGGTCACATGTCAGTGTCAGAACCTTCAGAAAGTGAAATAGCTTATTACCTTCCTCATCATGGAGTGTTGAATGAAAATTCAAGCACTACTAAGTTGCGAGTTGTCTTCAATGGTTCAATGAAAACAAATACGGGCGTGTCTCTTAATGATATTCAGCATGTTGGACCAAAGCTTCAGGAAGATCTTTTGTTGATTTTGTTGAGATTTAGGCAACATCCTAAGGTGGTGTGTGCAGACGTAGCAAAAATGTACCGAATGATTTGGGTATCACATAATCAACGGTGTTTGCAGAAGATATTTTGGAGAACTTCACCTAGTCAACAGCTGGAAGAATATACCTTGAACACGGTAACGTATGGAACGAGGTCAGCTCCATATCTTGCAATCAGGTGTTTGCGACAGTTAGGTATGGATGGTCAAAGGGAGTATCCTAAGGCAGCGGAAGTAATTTTAAGAGACTTTTATGTTGATGACGTGTTAACAGGAGCAGAGACAACAGAGGAATTATTGGAATTATGTACCCAGATGGTGTCAATACTAAAAGCTGGAGGTATGGAATTACGGAAGTGGGTATCAAATGATGAAGAAGTGCAACGGAAGTTAGACAGTTCAGTCTTGGTTGATCAGGTACATTTTGGAGAGAAAGAACAAAACAAAACGTTGGGACTCTATTGGAAATTTAAGCAAGATGAATTGTTGTTTGAAATTAAGTTTTCAGTTGAAGATGGAAGGCACACAAAAAGAAATATTCTGTCGGATGTATCGAAAATATTTGACCCGTTGGGGCTGGTCGCACCTAGTGTGGTTCTAGCCAAAATTATTTTGCAAAAACTGTGGAAGTTGGATTTGAAGTGGGATGAGTCATTACCTTGTGAGTTGGATGGTGAATGGTCTAGATTAAAATCGGATTTCATTGTATTAAATAAGTTAGCAATTCCTAGGCAGGTAGTATGTTCTGGTGTATCAGTGGTTGATATTCATGGCTTTTGTGACGCTTCTATAAATGCTTATGGTTGTTGTGTTTATTTGAGAAGTGTAAATAAATGTGGAGATACTTCAGTACATTTGTTGTGTGCAAAGGTAAGGGTGGCACCATTAAAAAGATTAACTATTCCTAGACTGGAACTATGTGGAGCCCTGTTATTAGGTAAGCTGGTAGCTAAGGCAAAACAAGCAATGACTATAAACTTTAGAAAAACAGTCTTTTGGTGTGATTCTACTGTGGTGTTGAGTTGGTTGAAAATGTCACCCAGTGATGTTCAGGTATTTGTGGGAAATCGTGTAAGCCAAATTCAGGAATTAACGGACCCAAAAGAGTGGAGACATGTTAGGACGGATCAAAACCCTGCAGATATCATATCTCGAGGTATTTTTCCATCATAACTGATGGAGTGTCAAAGATGGTGGTATGGCCCAGATTGGTTAATGTTGGATGAGCAAAAATGGCCTATGTCCGTTCCTGAACCAATTAGTGATATGCCCGAGACTAGAGTGCATGTTGGAACCTGTCAAGATGCTAAGGACATATATAAGTTTCCATTTCATATATTCGGTCACATAATTAGATTAAAAAGGTCTTTGGCTTATTGTTTAAGATATTTTACAAAACTTTCACATAAAGAGACAGTATTGGGTGTTTTAACCCCTGCAGAGTTAACACATGCTATGAATATTTTGGTTAAGTTGGCGCAAAAGGAATCATTTTCGCAAGAGATTAAAGAATTGTCTAGTAAAGGGCAATTGTTGTCTAATAATACCCTACACAAGTTAAGTCCATTTCTTGATGCGAATGGTATCCTCAGGGTAGGGGGTCGACTACAGTTGTCGAGTTTGGAGTATGCGAAGAAGCATCCAGCTCTATTAAGCTCTAAGCATACATTAACAAAGTTGTTGGTTGAATGGGAACATGAACGTCTGTTACATGCTGGTCCTCAGGCCGTTTTGAGTTCAATCCGTGAACAGTTCTGGATAATTGGTGGTAGGAATCTGGTACGATATGCCATTCATAGGTGTGTGCAGTGCTTCAAGGCCCGGCCAGTTCCACTGTCTCAGATAATGGCTCCTTTACCTAAAGATCGGGTAACGCCATCACCTCCATTTTATGTAACGGGGATGGACTATGCTGGTCCATTCCAAATTAAAAATAAGTATGGGAGAAAGTCTATACTTTCAAAATGTTATGTATGTCTGTTTGTATGCTGCTCTACTAAAGCAGTTCATATTGAGTTGGTGTCGGACTTGACAAAAGAGGCGTTTATCGCGTGCTTTCGTAGATTTGTTGCACGTAGGGGTAAACCATTAAAGGTCTTGTCCGACAATGGTACCCAGTTCGTTGGGGCAAATAACGAATTAAAACTATTGGGAGATTTTTTATTGTCTTATTCACAGTCTTTAACAAATTCAGTCAGTAGTGAAAGTATTAACTGGAACTTCATTCCAGCCAAGTCTCCAAACTTTGGTGGTCTATGGGAGGCGGGGGTAAAGTCCTGTAAAAAACACTTAAAAAGAATTTTGGGCAATGGTAATCTTACATTTGAGGAGTTTTATACCATTCTAGTTCAAATAGAAGCTGTCCTAAACTCAAGACCTTTATGTCCTTTGTCCTCAAGTCCTGATGATTTTGAGTCCCTTACTCCCTCTCATTTCCTTATTGGACGACGACTCACCTCATTACCGGATCCTGATGTACGAGAAATACCTATAAATCGATTATCTAGGTATCAACATATGCAAATGCTTCAACAGCACTTCTGGACGAGGTGGTCTTTGGACTATATTACCGAAATGCAGCAGAAGGTTAAGTGGTTTACTGAAAAACCAAATTTAGAAGTTGGACAATTGGTGGTGCTGAAGGAAGACAATCTTCCTCCTTGTCAATGGAAGATGGGACGTGTACAGGAAGTGTATGTCGGCCCTGATAACAAAGTGCGGGTTGCGCGTATTCAAACTGTAAATGGCGAATATAAGCGATCAATTTCAAAGTTATGTCCCTTACCAATTGACAATGTTTAAGAAAATATACTCTTTTTTTTTATGTATTCTTTTTTATGTATTAATTTTTATGTATTCATTTTTATGTACTCATTTATATGTAATCATTGTTATGTATTCATTTTTGTTTGTCCAATTGGGGATTTACTTGTCTTATAAATTGTTTAACTTTATGTTTATTGAAATAATATTTCAAGGTGGGGGAATATGTTAAGAATCGTTCCTAAAAAATGTTGACTTTACTAACAGAGAAAATAGTGCGTAATTATTAAACTGCGTAGAACGTCAAGATCATAGTTATTGTATTCATTCTGTTTTAGAACGTCGCGAAGAACAGTCAATTATAAAACAGGTCGCTGGGACTTTTCTGTTGGTTTATGTTGTAATTGTTAGTTTTATTACAACAATAAAAATTGAAAAGTATATTGGCTTTAATTACATTCATTGTGCAATCAATAGCGGGACCAAGTCCCCAACATTTTGGATATTTCACGTCGAAATATTCTATTTGAAATTTGGTGAATATGAATCTATTTTTCATTGGCTATAACTCCGGTTCTACGAGATCCAGAGACCTAACGCGTACACCATTTTTTTTTTACTTTTTTATAAGCTATATTTTTACTAGGAACATTTATTTCGACAAAATACTTACTTTTTGAGTTATTTGCGAAAAAGCGTCTAAAAATAGGGTTATTTTGTTGAAAAATGAACATATTCACTCGCAAATAACTCGAAAAGTGTTGACTTGGCGAAAAAGCTCTATAGAACAAAAGTTACTTAAAATTAGTCAGTTTACCCATTTTCGGACTTATTTTGGACATATATTTTTTCACCCCCCAACAGGGGGTGAAAGTCACCCCCAGGGCAAAAGCACACATCGGCATAATATCACTTTTTTTCTTTGACATGTAAGCTATACGTATGCCAAATTTCATGTCAATCCAAGCGGTTCTTTAAAATTTAGAGCAAAAACCGTGAAAGAATGGACTAATATTAATATCAAGAAAAGAGAGCTTGGTGTATATTTCTGATAATAAAATTTTATGATTAGTGATATGAGTAGAGAGCGGAATATATGCAACATAACATTACCAAAATATGCGCATATATATGCATTACTTTTACTACAAATATGCAGGTATTTTTTCTAAATTTGTCTAAATATGCAAATGCATATTAAAAATACTCAAAAATAAAACAATATATTAAATATAAACATTTATGTTTAAAAAATTCAACCTACATTTATGTTTAATACATATTTATTTTTCACATAAAATCAAATGAAATGACACACAAAAACTGATATTATAATTAAATTAAGAATCTAAATTATAGTATGAATTTATAATCAAATATTTTTCAAAATTTTCAACTAGCAACTTTTGCCTTCTATCACTAAAAGCGTGTTTGGACACAGAAAAAGTTCGTTCTACATCTACTGATGTTATAGGACAATATTTTAATTTAGGCAGTAAACTAATTTGCCAAGTCGTAAGTAACAAAAGCGGAATTGTCTACAATTTGATGGATTTTTGTATTTTGATGCTTCTCTCTATGTCCGTCTTTATAGAAGTAAAAGTCGAATTTGTCGAATAAAAACACTCTTTCCAGAAAAATTTCTTTTGTGGGACATGATGCTTTTGTTTGTCAGTTCCTCATTTAAAAAATGAAATGTGAAAATGAATGTAACTTACGATTTTGGAACAGGCCTTGCAAAATACTTTGTCTCCACTTAGCTTTAACTCGGGAAAACACTTTATCCAAGCACTTTTTTGAATGGTAGACATATTTAAATTTAATATATATCAATCACTTCAAAAACACTAAATACGATACAACGTTTACTTTAAACAAATGTTGGCCGGAAACTGACAAAATAAATATTAGACCCTTAAAAGCAGGTAGGTACCTACGACTTGCTACGCTAATAAAATAATATTTTTCTGGGAACACCCATAATTGTTAAATTCAGGTAGTAATGGGAAAGTCCAGATAGATAATAATGAGCGATAGATAGATAAATAACGAGCTCGTTCATATCGAAGTTATAAAATTCCAACTAAGAGGAAAATTTTAAACTTTTATATAATTTATTTTTAAAATATGCAAAATAAATCGTGTTTAGCTTAAATATGCAATGTGTTTGTTGTCTGAAAATATGCAATATATGCATCTATAAGCACTTTGCATATATTCCGCTCTCTAGATATGAGTATTGGATAAAGATATCCAGTGATCCAAAATTATTGTTATCATAGTGGGCTCTGAAGGACAGATATGTCCTTGTGTACAGTGCAGGTCTATGATTAATTAAGATATAATTCAGTTTACGTCAACTTTGACTATGTTCAGATATACTTGTCAGTTTACGTCAATTTTGACTTTTCAAGTTTTAGTATACGCTCTGAGCTTCGCTGGTGGCGCTCCTAGCGGATTACTGGAATTATCTTTCACCGGTAATTTTTAAATTTATTATTTAATTGTTATCGCTTAACATTTACAACGCAAAAAATTAATTAAACTGTAATCGATTTTTTTAAGATTTTGCTAATCATTTTGACGTTCTATTGATAAAATATGAATTGCTTACTTCGGATACTTTCACAATTATCGTGTAGATGGCGGTAAGATTTTTAGATTAAATTGTAATTACATATTACGGAACATTAAAAAAACTTAAATTCAGTATTTAAAACGTAAGTATATTTAAGGTAAAAATATATACCACAGCTTTGACCAACTAATATTTTTTATAATTAATGTTTTTAATTTTAATTTTACATTAATCACTTTGACATTTATGTCAAATTTCCGGTAAACGTTTACAGACTTGCCACTACTGGCGCTCGAGAATTTGTAAATATCCCCTCTACGTACGAGCTCACAGCGGATAGAAATTTATTATTAAAAATGGTTTTCAAGGATGACTAAAAGCGATATATGCTCGAAATGTATTCTAAAGTTGCAAGAAGCTTTTAATTACTGTCTTAATAAGGTAACCAATATTTTTTTCAATTTGGCAAAAAAGTTAAATACTGATGAAGTATATATAGTAAAGTGTTTTGAATCGTCAACAATAGATGGAATAGTCCATTTATTATTATATACTCCCGTTAAAGGAGAGGCCGTATACTCGTACAAACCTTGTTTAATATATACAGGGTGTAACAAAAATACAGGTCATAACTTAAATCACATATTCTGGGACCAAAAATAGTTCGAATGAACCTAACTTACCTTAGTACAAATATGCACATAAAAAAGTTATAGCCCTTTGAAGTTACAAAATGAAAATCGATTTTTTCGAATATATCGAAAACTATTAGAGATTTTTTATTGAAAATGGATATGCGGAATTCTTATGGCAGGAGCATCTTAAAGAAAAATTATAGTGAAATTTGTGGTCCCCATAAAAATTTTATGGGGTTTTGTTCCCTTAAACCCCCCCAAACTTTTCTGTACGTTCCAATTAAATTATTATTGTGGTACCATTAGTTAAATTCAATATTTGTAAAACTTTTTTGGCTCTCAGTATTTTTTCGATAAGGCAGTTTTTATTGAGTTGCGGCTTCTTTTTTAATATGTTTACATAAAAATTGTATGGGGCTTTTGTTCCTTTAAACCTCCCAAATGTTTGTGTACTCTCCAATTAAACTATTACTGCGATACCATTAGTTAAACAAAATGTTTTTAAAACTTTTTTGCCTCTTTGTATTTTTTCGAGAAGGCAACTTTTATCGAGATATGGCTTCTTTTTTAATACGGTTCAAAATATACCTAAAAATGTAAATCATACATAAATTTTCATATTATTACCAAGTCTCCATAATCGTACTTAACCATATACAAATATGTGGTGGATTTGACAAATATTCAAAATATCTCGATAAAAACTGACTTTTCGAAAAAGTACTAAGAGCCAAAAAAGTTTTAAAAATATTGTGTTTAAGTAATGGTACTACAATAATAATTTAATTGGAACGTACACAAAAGTTTGGGGGGGTTTAAAGGAACTAAACCCCCATAAAATTTTTATCTTCTTCTTCATGTGCCGTGCTCGATTATCGAACGTTGGCTATCAAATTGGCTATAGTAATTTTGTTAACGGCAGCTCGGAATAATTTTTATAGGGTGTCCAAATTTCACTATAATTTTTTCTTAAGATGCTACTGTCATAAGAATGCCATATGTCCATTTTCAATAAAAAATCTTTTAATAGTTTTCGATACATTGGAAAAAATCGATTTTCATTTTGTAACTTCAAAGGGTTGTAACTTTTTTTATATGCACATTTGTACTAAGGTAAGTTAGGTTCAATCAAACTATTTTTGGTCCCAGAGTATGTGATTAAATTTATGACCTGTATTTTAGTTACACCCTGTATAATCCGGTTCTCTTCTACTGCGAGGTGTAGGGAACCTTTTTGAAGTTGTTAATAAATTATTGCTTTCAAAATATACTCAAATTGTATTTTTAAACATCTTATTTATTTTATATAGGTACTAATTAAATTCACTACCTATCAAAAATGTCAGTTATATTTTATTAATACCTAATTTAAAATTTAGTTTGACAAGCAAATTCATATCGCCCTACAAGCCTACTCCCAATAATGTCGAAAGTATTAGAACGGCTACTATTACATAAAATCGAGCAAGTTGTCCCCATGCGATAAACGAAATTATACCACAACACCAATTCGGATTTAGACGTGAACACTCAACCATCCAACAATGCCACAGAATAGTAAATATAATTAAAACAACTCTTGAAGAGAAAAAGTTCTGCGCTGGAGTGTTTCTCGATATACAACAGGCATTTGATAGGGTATGGCATCAAGGTCTACTCTATAAACTGAAATTACACCTAACAGACCAACTATACTTTATTCTAAAATCGTATCTTACTGACCGATACTTCCAAGTCAAAATTGAAGACAACTTCTCAAATTACCACATCAGCCAATCTGGCGTACCACAGGGTGTCGTTCTTGGCCCATTTCTGTATCTGATATTTACAGCCGACATCCCAACCAGAAAAGATACCTTCTTAGCTACTTTTGCTGATGATACGGGAATCTTAGCAGTGGATGTCGACCCTAATGTAGCATCACAAAAAGTACAAAATCATTTAGACCAATTACAAAACTGGCTCAAGCGATGGAAAATAAATGTTGATGCCAGCAAATCAGTACAAATTACTTTTACAGCCAGAAAATCTACATGTCATCAAGTTTCTATAAATAATACTCCGATTCCCATCAAACCAGTTGTAAAATACTTGGGATTGCATCTGGATGAAAAACTCATATGGAAAACGCGCATTGAAACTAAACGTAAACAATTAGACCTTAAACTAAAAAATATGAACTGGCTATTTAACAAGAGGTCTCAGTTATCTCTTGAAAATAAACTTCTTCTGTACAAAGCTATACTTATACCAGTTTGGTCATAAGGAATAGAACTATGGGGCTGCAGTAAACCTTCAAATACGAAGATGTTCCAAACATGCCAGTCCAAAATACTCCGTATGATAAGTAAAGCTCCATGGTACGTATCCAACCAGACACTTCACAATGATCTGGACATCCCACTAATCAAGGACTTAATAAAAAATCGTTCAATAAAATATAAAAATCGCACAACTGATCACACCAACGAATTGATAAATAATTTATTCACCCAACCACTTGCTGAAAGAAGACTAAAGAGAATATGGCCAGACGACCTACCACAATAATAATTAGAGAACCGTCACTGGACGGTACCTAACTCATGTTAATTGACTTACATACCATTTACTTATTACTTTTTATATAGAGTAGATTGTAAAGATGCAGTGTATCAAAAAAAAAAGTTTGACATTGACGGGGTGTCAAACTCAAATGTAAATATTTGCTTAATTTGCTTCTATGCTTAACAAATTCATATTAAAACAAGAAATACGTAATTAGTGCTTGGATAGCTTTGATGAAAATAATTGTGGATCGCTCATTAGTGTCTAAATAAATTTGTCTGTATACTAAAATGTGTACATTTTGTTTATATTTTAGGTTGTTTACGCAATAATAACATAGTGAAAATGATGAAAACACCTGAACATTCATCTCATAAAGAAGGAAATTTGGGTAGAAACATTGAAGAGAAAACATTAAGTAAACATATGAAAGTACAAACTGAAAATGGGCCTTACACGTGTGCAATTTGTTTAAAACAATTAACATGCGATAATACATACTGGAGAAGAGCCTTTCAAATGTGAAATTTGTTTAAAGCGGTTTACTACAGCAAGTAATTTGAAATACCATTTGAGAACACACACTCGAGAAAAGCCTCACAAATGTGAAATTTGTTTGAAACAATTTACTGCAGCATGTATTATGAAATCACATATGATAACTCACACTGGAGAAAAACCACACAAATGTGAACTTTGAGACAGTTTACTCAACAAAGGACTCTGCAATTACACATGATGACTCACACTGGAGAAAAGAATTACAAGTGCGAAATTTGTTTGAAACAGTTTACTCAAACTAGTAATTTGAAATCACATATGATGACTCGCACTGGAGAAAAACCTCACAAATGTGAAATTTGTTTGAGGCAGTCTACCGAAGCGAATAATTTGAAATCACATTTGAGAACACATACTGGAGAAAAGCCTCCATAAATCTGAAATTTGTTTGAAACAATTTACTGCAGCATTTACTCTAAAATCACACATGATGATTCACACTGGAGAAAAGCCTCACAAATGTGAAATTTGTTCTAAGCAGTTTAATAAAGTCGGTAATTTGAAATCCCATTTGAGAACACACACTGGAGAAAAATCTCATAAATTCGAAATTTGTCTGAAGCAGTTCCCTTTGGCATGTACTTTGAAAAAACATTTGATGATACACACTGGAGAAAAGCATTACAAGTGCTAAATTTGTTATAAACAGTTTACTCAAGCCGGTCATTTGAAATCACATATGGTGACTCACACTGGAGAAAAACCCTACAAGTGCGAAATTTGTTTCAAGCAGTTTACTTTAGCATTTACTCTAAAATCACATATGATGGCGAAAAGCCTTACAAGTGCGAAATTTGTTTTAAACAGTTTACTAAAACCAGTCAATTGAACTTTGAAAAGACACCATTAGACAATTGAGGGAGTCAGACGTAAAAGGGATAAGTGCAATTTTGATAGTTCTGAGATAATCGGCAGTTTTGTGGTAAAATGATTCAAGCGCACATAAACCCGTTTACTACTACTTGTTTTTTTACATAATACTAAAGCTAGTTTTGTGGTAAAACGGTTCAAGCGCAGGTAAACCCGTTTACTACCAATGCAAACTGCAATTGTATTCATTAAATTAAATGCAATGGCGAACTGTAGGGCGAATTATGCTTGAATCCTTTTACCACCAAGTTATAATACCATTTAAGTATGCGAATCTGTACTTCGAGCATGTTTTTAGAAAAGTGCACTTACACCCTTTTACTTCTAACCCCCCTCAATTATAAGAGCTTTATAAGTATTGTTCTGAAGCTACTTTCTTGTTGCACCTTTGTAATTTACTATTTTTCTTGGGAATAAGCGACAATTGTACTTTAAAATTAAATTTATTTGACGTTTTGATTTTCAATTCGGAAATCGTTCTCAAAATACAAAACATTAATAAATTAAAAAAAATTGTTTTTGTTGCTTGCTAAAAAATTAAATTTTATCTGTCTCATTCATATTGACAATTCAGACATATGAGTGGCCTCATGTGTCTCCCATGACATGTGTCATTCGAGAAAAATTGAGATAAATTAGTTTTTTTGTACAATCTCACTTCCTATAGTTATAGTTGATTTGTTGATTTCGCAGTCATGTGGTCACAATACAGCATTCTCATTGGGCTCTTGGGGAGATGTCCGTTTTTGAAATAAACCTTCATAACAGCAGTCTGTTTTTGAAACAAACATTTAACTTTAAAGCTAGAGATAACGTATTTTTCGTCCGTGTTTGAAGGAAACTATTATCACCGTTGAAAAGAACAGGAAAAATCCTATAAGAAACCACTACTAACTAAAGTTTTTTACACATGTCCGTTTTTGATATGAAGCCACTCATATATTATACAGTTTAAAGTAGATACCTTTAAAATGATATTGCCAATACCTATTTAATTAATTTTGCGAGTAAAATAAATGTAAGACCAAATACTTCTATAATATATTTTTTCCTCATGATTTACTATGAGGTCATTAACGGGAGAATTTTACTGTCATCATTACATATGGTTTTTTTAAGACAAATCACATGGTATGATTGTTCTGACGAATATTCTTCAGTTTAAGTTGACTTCATGTAATCATGTAACGTAATCTTACAATATAGTCGCCCCAGCAACGCAGCTTAAAAATATTGGCAATATCATTTTAAAGGCATCTACTTTAAAATGTATAATATATGTCTGAATTAGATAAAATTAAATTATTAGAACTTTTTGACCAAGCAACAAAAACAAAAGTTGTTTATTTTATTAATGTTTTCTATTTTGATAACGATTTGAGACTTGGAAATCTAAACGTCAAATAAACTTAGTTTTAAAGTAAAATTGTGGCTGATTCCCAACAATACATATAGTATTTAGCCTTTATAAGTGTGAAATTTGTTCTAAACAATTTGCTGTTTGTCACATATTGAATATAAAATGTCATTAAAGTTATTAAATCGTTTGCTTTTTCCTCCTTATTTATATTTTCTTTCGCCCCAATAAAAAAATGTATTTACGAATAGTTGTACAGATCTTTATTGCGAAAATTTGGTACTAAATATTCAATATTTAAAAAAAACGGAGGCTCATGTCTACATAACCACAAACTGAAAGTCTCTTTTACTTATTACATTTATATCTTCTACACTTTTGTTACTTTTTATTTTTTTATACAGTGATGAGCGCGCTAATAACCGGCAAAATAACGCAAATAATGGAAAACAATACACGTTAAGGAACAGAGAAAAGAGATGAAATTAGTAGAGGTGTAAAATTATCGATAGGGACATACACATTTACAGTACATTATAAAAATTTTTAGAGAAAATTTTTATAAAATTCTCTCGTCTCTGACAGTAGCAGTTGTCATACTCCTCCGATACATCTAAAGGTGGGAACGTATGTAATGTAACGTAGATTTCGATGGTGAAAGTTCCCAACCTCCTGTGTCAATTTTTGGCTATTTTGTTTTGTTACCTTAAATTAAAGAAAAAATAATTTGTTTTTACTATTTACAGCTCCTATGTCGTTATTTCATTCATTGGCTTATAGATGGCCATACATGAATTAACGACATAGGAGCTTGTAAACAGTCAAAATGCATATTTCTCTTTAATTTTAGGGCAACTAAAAAAATATCTAAAAATTGACATACGAGGTTGAGAACTGTCACCATCGATTTATATGTTCCTATCGATAATTTTACACCTCTACTAGTTTCATCTCTTTGTATTTCACAATGAGTTATGTTTTCCATCTTTTGTTTTTTTTTCGGTTATTAGCGCGCTCATCACTGTATATAGTTTCTACATAAATTTGTCTGTACACTAAAATGTCTACATTTTGTTTATATTTTAGGTTGTTTAGCAATAAGAACATAGTTAAAGTGATGAAAACACCTGAACATTCATCTCATAAAGAAGATTTGGGTAGAAACATTGAAGAGAAAACATTAAGTAAACATATACAGGGTGTCCCCGAAAATAGTGCGTTCCTTTAAAGTATGGATATAATACACAATTTAGAACAAAAAAGTCCTATAACATTTTTTTCTAAAGTTAACCGTTTCCAAGAAAAAATTACATTGTTTGCCATATAGGTGAATTTTTATTTTCATAAATTTTAATGACCTGGCAACGTGGCGAAGAAGACCTTGTTTATAACTGGAAATTTAACCTAATTCAACCCCTTGTTTATTTACAATAGGGAACTTGCATAAATTTTTAAATATTAAAATAATATTAAAAAACATAAGGTAACATGATCTTAAAACGCTTGCATGCGAAAGAAACAAATATTTTTAACCCGTACGCTAATTACGACGTTTTGAAAATGCTATAAAATTCAAATATCTTAGGGAGGCTCTTGAACGTCCTTCTATTCATCTGACGTCAGAGGCCACGGTCAACCGGGCTAGCTAGCAGTCGGAAACAACGCGATTAGGTATTACGGGTATATTACATTTTAATCGTATTTAAATGGAAATTACCAGCTATTATTTGTATTCTTGCATAGTTCTACAATCAGTTTATTTACTTTAAAGTGAAATTTATAAATCTTTAGAAATTACTAATGTGTTTATAACGTATAAGTACTATTACTCACGAGGGGTTTTCAAAAGAAAGCGATTAAGTACAATAGTACATTTTAATCGTCTTTAATTGAAAATTCCTAGTATTTCGATCGTATTTTCCTTGTATTTCGATCACAAAATCATTGAGTAGATATACAAAAAAATCAATTTAAAATTACTTTCCCGATATTACTCCTGACTGTAAATTTATGAGTGCACAAACAATTTTTGTTATATTATCTGTATGTGATATCAATTTGCTATCAATACAGGCATGGGGGCTAAGCAAGCAAATTCTCTTAATCTACGTATAACTCGTTCAATGTGAATTATTAAACTAGCTACTCTTTTTGTTTCAAATACTTCACTTTTTGTAAGTTTTGTACTTGAAAATACACTTGGTGGTCTAATTAATTGGCAATCTCTGCTAACTAACAAATGGTCTATGTGTTTAAAACCCCTGTCAGCCATTACCGCCACTTTCGGTGGAAGAACATTTAAAAAACCACTGTGTTCAAGAATAACTGCATCCGACGTTCTTCCACCGAAAGCAGTAGAAATAAAATTAATAATCCCATCAGGAGTGCAAGCAATTAAATATTTTAGAGTATTGCACTTTTTGTATTCAGACCATGTTAAGGACTGTTTAACAGAATCTGATGGTTTTTCAATTTCTAAGCAATCGATAATACAAAATACTTTACTATAACGAGCTCGAAATGCTAAGGGTAAGTTTAATTTAACTGAACTCACTTGGGGATTAAAAATACAAGATCTTAAATATTTACTAAGTAATGGAACAGATTTTGCAAATATTCTCGATGCATTGCTTTCGCTTATGCCGAAATCATCTCCAAGAGACATAAATGTTTGTCCTGTTCTTATCTTTTTAAGAGTTAAAAATAGATGCATTGTTTGAGTCTAACAATATTTTTCCATTAATTGAAACGTGTAAAATGCATATTCTGGTAGCCCCATATACAGTCTAGGTCTATATTGTAACTTCATCACTGTACACTTCAAAGACAAACTTTTAAATTGTTTTGCTTCCACTTCTTTCGTATCTTCATCACAAGATAAAGAATCACTTTCATTGTACCAACAGTCATCACTACCACTATATTCACTATACTCTTCAAATACAGAACTTCCTGATTCACTTTTTGTATCTTCAAATATTTGCAAGTCTTTTATAGGTGAAGTTCCTGCATCCTTATTATGTATTTTCAATGGCGACAACCCGACTGTAACACTCCTTTGAAATTTGCACTGAATACCTTTACTTCTTATTTTGATGTGAGTCTGTGTGATTCAGTTTTTGAGGTAAAGCTGATTGGTTTAATTCAGGTCCTGATTGTACTAAGTTTGTGAAACTAGGATCACATTGTCTCTTATCATCATTGTCCTCTAAAACAGACTTAGATGTAGAAGCGGCATCTTCAAGAAGCTGTCGTTTAACCCTTTTAAGAAAAAGCTCCCTCACAGGCTGAGAAAAAGCTCGTTTTCTGTCTGGTTGACAATCAAATATGTGCGGGACAACACCTGACTTAATAATTTTGGGACCACCCATAATCTTGAATTTTATATAGTTATCCATATCTTGTTCCAACTGCAACAAATAAACAAGTATAAGTGGGCACTTTTCATGAAACGATAACTAATATTTTTTTAAGTAGAAAATAGGTACCTAATTAGATAAATACTTACATCAAAATGATCCTCACAGACATAAAGACCTACGCTTTTTTGTGAAATATCCTTTTTATCTCGCCTGCATGCCTTTAGCCATTTTAATCGACGTTTTGGTTCTTTTGGTAGAGTAAAAAAATGTTTGTTGGATGTTCTGACAGTTGTGCTTTTGCATCCCGGCACTATACAGTACTTAATATTGCGCAGATTTGTTTTCCATTTTGATAAAGTATATTACACAATAAATACACTAAACTACACTAAATACACTAACATAAATACCGAGCAAACGTCACAGTTATTCGACACGCACAACTGGCAATGGCAAACTGCATTCAAATCAATAGCCCACCGAACGGGCAAAAACGATAAGAGTGGCCTGTGACGTCAGACCCAAGCTCGCGCTTTTGAAGTTGTTTGAAACGGAAATTTTAGGCGCAGAACTTTGATCAGATGTTGTACGTACACTATTCATTGTTAAGACGTAATATTTTGAATATAACATTTTTAAACATAAATTAACAATTTTATGCAAAAAAATTTTTTAGTGCAAGTTCCCTATTGGTGTGATTTTTGGGGTTTTTGACACCTATAACGTACCTGCAATTCTTATCTATGAATTACACGAAATAGCCAATGTCAAATTTTTGGTTTGTTTGATGTGAGGGGCGACCATCCCTGCAGAAATAAATATCGGTTTGGTTGATATTTACATTATTTTACCTACCACTAACTGACCTACAAACCTAGATACTATTTTTCTACCTTCAGATTTTTAAATTGTGCGTTGTTGCCAGACCTCAATTTGCATATCAAAATGTATTTTCGTTTTTTGGTCAAACGGCTGAATTTAGAAAAAAATTTTATAATACTTTTTTGCTCTACATTGTTCCTTCTACCTATACCTTTAAGGAACACACTATTTTCGGGGATACCCTGCATATTACAGTACAAACTGGAAATGGGCCTTACACGTGTGCAATTTGTTTAAAACAATTTTCCCGTCGACTTAATCTGAACAAACATTCGAAAATACATACTGGAGAAAAACCTCATAAATGTGAAATTTGTTTTAAGCAGTTTAATGATAAAAATAATTTAGAAACACATTTGAGACTGCACACTGGGGAAAATTGTTATAAGTGTGAAATTTGTTTTAAGCAATTTGCACAAGTAAGTAATTTGAAGTACCATTTGAGAATAAAAACCGGCGAAAATCCACACAAATGTGAACTTTGTTTGAGACAGTTTACTCAACCAAGGACTCTGCAATTACATATGATGACTCACACTGGAGAAAAGAATTACAAGTGCGAAATGTGTTTGAACCAGTTTACTCAAGCCAGTAATTTGAAATCCCATTTGAAAACACACACTAGAGAAAAGCCTCATAAATGTGAAATTTTTTTGAAGCAGTTCCCTCTGGCAAGTACTTTGAAAAAACATTTGAGAATACACACTGGAGAAAAACCTTACAAGTGTGATATTTCTTTAAAACAGTTTACTCAAGCCAGTAATTTCAAATCACATATGGTGACTCACACTGGAGAAAAACCCTACAAGTGCGAAATTTGTTTCAAGCAGTTTACTTTAGCATTTACTCTAAAATCACATATGATGGCTCACACTGGCGAAAAGCCTTACAAGTGCGAAATTTGTTTTAGGCAGTTTACTAAAACCAGTCAATTGAACTTACACTTGAAAAGACACCATTAGAGAATTGAGGGGGTCAGACGTAAAAGGGTTTAAGTGCAGTTTTGATAGTTCTGAGATAATCGGTAATTTTCTGGTAAAATGATTCAAGCGCACATAAATCCGTTTACTACTAATGCAAACTGCACTATTGTTTTCATTAAATTAAATGAAATGGCGACTGTAGGGCAAAATATGCTTGAATCCTTTTACTACCAAGTTATAATACCATTTAAATACGCGAATCGGTACTTCGAGCATGTTTTTAGAAAAGTGCAGTTAAATCCTTCTACTTCTAACCCCCTCAATTATAAGAGCTTTATAAGTATTGTTCTGAAGCTACTCTCTTGTTGCACCTTAATGTAATTTACTATTTTTCTTGGGAATAGGCAACAATAAGTTTATTTGACGTTTCGATATAAATTGATTTTTTGTACAATCTCGCTTCCTATAGTTTTAGTTGATTTGTTGATTTCGCAGTCATGTGGTCACAATACAGCATTCTCATCGGGCTGTTGGGGATATGTTAGTTTGGGTCCGTTTTTGAAACAAAAATTCAACTGTGAAGCTAAAAATATCGTATTTTTCGTCCGTGTTTGAAGGAAACTATTATCGCCGTTGAAAAGAACAGGAAAAATGCTATGAGAAACCACTTTTTTTTAATTAAATTTTTATTTTTTTACACATGTCCGTCTTTGATATGAAGCCACTCATATACCGGGTGTCCACTTATATTTTCCCCCATTTTAACTGCCTATAACTTCTAAACGGCTTAAGATAGAAATATGCGGTTTTCGATGAAATGTTTTATTTTAGTAAAAGTTTTGTCTGAATGGATTGAATTTTTTATATCGCTTTCAAATACGAAAAGAAAAATGGCGGATTTTTGAAAAAACGTTGTTGACTTTTTTTAATGGAATACCCAGTATATTTTTTTGTAAATTGAAAGAAAGGTCATTCACCTATCCAGCGATATAAAGTTTTTCAAAATCGGTTGTCAAATCACTGAGTAATTAATTTTTAAAATGAGCGGTGCCACGTGGATATTACATACCTAAATAACAAAACTAAGCAAAATGATATTATGTTATGTGATTTCCACATTGCATCTTTCATTCTAAAAATTATTTGCTCAGTCATTTGTCAACCGATTTAAAAAAATTTAATATCGCTGGATAGGTAAATGACCGTTTTTTTAAGCTACAAAAAAATATACGGGTGTTTCAATAAAAAAAGTCAACGTTTTTTTTTCCAAAAATCCGCCATTTTTTATTTAAAAGCGACATAAAAAATGGTCATTTACCTAAAAACTTGAAAAAACGGTCATTTCCCTATCCAACGATATAAATTTTTTTAAAATCTGTGGTTGAATGACTGAGCAATTAATTTTTAAAATGAGAGATGAAATGTGGAAATCCATAACATAATATCAATTTGCTTAGATATGTTATTTAGGTATGTGATATCCACGTTGCACCTCTCATTTTAAAAATTAATTACTCAGTGATTTGACAACCGATTTTGAAAAACTTTACATTGCTGGATAGGTGAATGACCTTTCTTTCAATTTACAACAAAATATACTGGGTGTTACATTAAAAAAAAGTCAACGTTTTTTTCAAAAATCCGCCATTTTTCTTTTCGTATTTGAAAGCGATATAAAAAATTCAATCCATTCAGACAAAACTTTTACTAAAATAAAACATTTAATCGAAAACCGCATATTTCTATCTTGAGCCGTTTAGAAGTTATAGGCAGTTAAAATGGGGGAAAATATAAGTGGACACCCGATATTATACAGTTTAAAGTATTTGGATACCTTTAAAATGATATTGCCTATTTAATTAACAAACTAAGTTCTCAATCCAGTAGTACAGAAAACGACAATAAATATCGTTCTTATACCACTGATCATACCGCAGATTAACAACAGATGGAAACTCTCTGGTTACTACCTCCGCGGCTTTCAAAAATTATAAGCCATACGGGTGCCGAGACGAACATTAAGATGAGCGAATTTTAAACAATTCACGTCCCATCTGCTCAGCGTGGTAAAGTTCCAACGAGAAGGTTTCCTAAGTACTCCACAAAAGAGTAAATGGATTAAAAATGTATAAACATTTTCAATTTCTTTGCAACTTGAAAATGCAGCAGCACCACATTCTAGTTAAATCGGAGAGTGCATAAAGAGTCTATACCGGTTTTTTTTTTGCCCTATCATCAGTACTCCCATATCCTCTTCTCCAGTGGTGTAGTGGTAAAATTAGCTGTGCCGGAGCTATACCTCTACCGGAAAATTTTTGAAAATTAGCCTACTACCCAAATCGTGAGTTTTAGGCCCTTTGGCAAATGTTTTGAAAAGTTTAATAATTAAACTAATTAATGATCTTTTAGAGTGATAGTAGTTACAGTAGGGCCTCCTACACATTCTCCTCCAAAGAATAATTTTAACTTAAAATATGGTAAGACTTTCTTAAGGTAGATTATTACAGTTTGATACCTTAAAAACTGTTTTTAAGGTATCAAACCATAATAATCTACCTTAAAAACTCTATAATTTAAGTTGGAAGCCTTGCTGACATTGCAGACGAGACGCAACTACAACTGAGCAGGATTAGCATGGCCGGGTGGGCTGGAGATGCGCAGTAGCTACGGAGTGGATTTCAGTGGTGGGGGAAGCGACTCCGGCGACTCAGTCTGTTGCCGCTCTCACTGCCGTGTGTATCGCTCCAGTCTACAGTGTACAGGGCCAGCTCGCTCCGCTACCGCTCCTCGGGCGGGGCGCGGGTGATCGGAGCGTCGAGTGAGCTAGAGAGAAATCGAGGGGGAGAGGCGAGAGATAAGAAGGACACAATATTTCAATATTGTTGTGGCTATTCCTCCTTCCGTGGTGGGGGGAGGGTTGTGGTGACACGGACACGGTAGTGCTGGGCGCGGACCGCTGAGATGTCTATCATGTCTATCCATCAACTATCCCGTCTGCCAGTCGCTCGCTCAACTTTTGCGCTTACAATTACGAACTACCTAATCGTAGCTGCGTATGCCTTAACTGATTAACCACGATAACTAACGTGTAAAAATTACTTAGTAAAGGACAAAACAATATTTTCTAAATAAAACAATTTCAGATCTATTTTTGTCCTATATAAAAAATTCGATTGAAAAAATCGTAGCCGGAGCGCCGCTCCCCCTTCAAAAGCTGTGCCGGAGCGACGCTCCGGACCGCTCCGGCTCCACTACACCACTGCTCTTCTCTCCGATTCAACCAGACACCTCGATGCGTGCCTTCCCAGATTGCAAAAAAAAAAAGAAATGTCACGGATATTGTAGCGACATCTACTAAGAAACAAACTAAGTTCTTAATCCAGTAGTACAGAAAACGACAATAAATATCGTTCTCATACCACTAGATTGACAACAGATGGAAGCTCTCTGGTTACTACCTCCGCGGCTTTCAAAAATATAAGCCATACGGGTGCCGAGACGAACATTAAGATGAGGGAATTTTAAATAATTCACGTCCCATCTGCTCAGCGTGGTAAAGTTCCAACGAGAAGGTTTCCTAAGTACTCCACAAAAGAGTAAATAAATTAAAAATGTATAAACATTTTCAATTTCTTTGCAACCTGAAAATGCAGCAGCCAGGGCTGCTTTATCCATTAGGCCTTAGGCAATATAGGCAGTTGCCTAGGGCGGCAAATTATGAGAGGGCGGCAAAAATACTGTACAAAATATATTTGTATATAAAAATTAAAATCGAATAACATTTAAGTACATCTGTACATCCATCAATGGAATATAAGTGGGCATTCATTTCTACAAAACAAATTGCATTTTCTTAACACTATTCATTCAAAAAGGACAGAAGTCGTAAATTTAGGGATTATTGGGCCGTCGTCGGCAGCACCGCAAAGGCGGCGGGCGCACTGTTCTATATTTTTTTGAAACTGAATCCTTTTGGGTTATTCGTCGTTGAAAATTTGCCATTTTCATTGAAAAATGTCGCCTTTTCGGACGGTTTTTTGCGATTACCTTAAAAATTATGCATTTAACAAAAAAACTATATATAAAACATTTTTGTAGCTTTTATGGTCGATTTTAAGGGTATAATGCTATCAATATCTTGTGTAATTACTGCCTAAAAAGACCTTTAAAATGACCGCACTGTTAAATTTCGATTACATTCAAACTAAGCGAGATATGGTGCAACAAAAAAGGATGACCAATTTATTTTAAGATAAAATGCGAAATATGTATATTTTAACCCCTCATCCGCCAGATTTAAATGCATCGTTTTACTTCTACAATACATTTTACTATAGTGTTATTTCTATGTTCAACAAGTTGGACGGGTTTAAAATGTATGGTTTTTGAAAAAAATAAGATAAAATTATAGAGCATTTTTAATTTTTTTTTAATATTCCTTTTTCTCCATGTAACTCGAAAATGATAATGAGATACAGTAATGATAAAATTGTTATCTAAAAGAAAACCTACATTTTTGTAAGGTATTTTTTTTATGTATCTCTTATCACTTTCGAATTATATGGAGAAAAAGGAAGATTTGTAAGGAAATTTAAAAATACGCTCTATAATTTGATCTTATTCTTTTCAAAAACCATTCATTTTAAACCCGTCCAACTTTTTGAATATAGAAATAACACTATAGTAGAAGGTATTCTAGAAGAAAAACGATACATTTAAATTCTGGTGTATGAGGGGTTAAATATACCTACTTCTCATTTTTCCTTAAAATACATTAGTCATAATTTTTTTGCACCATATCTCGCTTAGTTTGAATGTAACCGACATTTAACAGTTCTCGTTGTAAAGGTCTTTTCAAGCACTACAAAAGGTATTCGTAGCATTATACCCCTAAAATCGACAAGTTCTGTTATTTTAAGTTGAATACGCACTAAAAAAATCTTTTTTCACCTACCATCTCTTTTTTTATTAAAACTAGAAGATTTATGAAAAAAGGAATCTCTCTGATTTTTCATAAATTACAAAAATGTTTTCTATAGTTTTTTCGTTAGATGTACAATTTTTATCGTATTCCCAAAAAACATTCTCCGAAAAGTGTCATTTTTCAATGAAAATAGCAAATTTTTAACCACGAATAAAAAAGTATCGAGTTTTCAAAAAAATTTATAAAACAGTTATTGCTTAGAATTTGGTTCTCTGGCCACTTCCGATGTTAGTTTGATAAAAAAAAATTCCACCCCCGAGAACGGGTGGGAACCACCCCTAAGTTAAAAGCGTCATAGGATATAGCGTAGAATTTGTTTCTTGAGCTATTCCCTACTTACAGTGAAAATATCAAGTAAATTGATGCAGTAGGATGAAATTCGGAGCCAAATACCCTCACTGATTGCACTACATCATTCATACATGAATGCATTCACTTAAAGGTGCATTTGGATACCACAATAAAATCACCAATCACCAATAATTGACATATCTAAATATTTAAAGAAGAGTGGATTGAAAGATATTTTCGCTAATTTTGATATTACTTGGCGCATTTATTTGTGCCTCTCAGTTGCCAACCAACGTCAACGTGTCCGCTGAAAGGTCATTTTCGAAAATGTCAAGAATTTAAAATAGTCATGAAAATAATTTCCGATCAAGTATGACGCAAGAAAGTCTTAACAATTTGTCGATTTTGTCTATAGAAAGTGACGTAACAAAGGCGATAAATTATGGCGACATTATAGATGATTTTTCCAAAGAAAAATCAAGAAAGAAATCTGATGTGATCGAACTGGAATGACAATTTTTATGCATTCTTGTTTAAATAAAAAAATCTGCTTGCATTTTTTTCGCAAAAATGGTACATGCTTGAAGGGCGGCTACTAGAGAATTGCCTAGGGCGTCAATTGACCTAAACGCGGCCCTGGCAGCAGCACCACATTCTAGTTATCGGATAGTGCAGGAAGAGTCTATCCTGGTTTCGGGCCTTTTTTGCCCCATCATCGGTAGTCTCATATCCTCTTTTCTCCGATTCAACCAGACACCTCGATGCGTGCCTTCTCAGATTGCAAACAAATTTCCCACCTATTTAATTAATTTTGCGAGTAAAATAAATGTAAGACCAAATACTGGTGATATATTTTTTCCTCATGATTTACTATGGGATCATTAACGAGAAAATTTTACTGTCATCATTACATATGGTTTTCTTTTTAAAGACAAATCACATGGTATGATCGTTCTGACAGATATTCTTCAGTTGAGTTCATGTAATCAAATGAACTATCTTACAATACAGTCGCCCCAGCAACGCAGCAAACATATTGGCAATATCATTTTAAAGTCTTCTACTTTAAAATCTATAATATATGTCTGAATTATTATCAATATGATTGAATTAGATAAAATTAAATTATTAGAAGAACGTTTTACCAAGCAACAAAAACAAAAGTTGTTAATTTATTAATGTTTATTAATGTTAAACTTAAAGTAAAATTGTGGTTTATTCCCAACAAAATAGTAAAAAGTATTTATAAGTATAAAATTTGTTCTAAACAATTTGCTGTTTGTCACATACTAAATATAAAATGTCATTATAATTATTAAATCGTTTGCTTTTTCCTTATTGATTTAGTTTACTTATTACATTTATATCTGCTACACTTTTGTTACTTTTTATTTTTTTATACAGTGATGAACGCGCTAATAACTGGCAAAATAACGCAAATAATGGAAAACATAACACGTTGAGAAATAGAGAAAAGAGATAAAACTTGTAGAGGTGTAAAATTATCGATAGTAACCTATAATATTATTTTGCATTACACATTTTCTCACCTTTAGACGTCTGTGACAGAAATTTTTTATAAGATTCTCTTCTCACAGTATAACGATCGGATGGACAAGAGGTCATGAAGGCTGAACCAGAAGGATTAAGGTGATTTTATCCTTAGATGGAATAAGTAAGGAATGGCGGAAGATGGAAGGTCCAATCGCTTACATTGGAGATACGAAGGCCACGTTGCTCAGTCGGAAGAGATGGAGGCGTGATTCTTTGGATTGGGCTGATGTTGCCATAAAAGATGTTAAATAAATAAATAATGCTATGCGAATAGAGCTAATGAAACGGTAATAGACAAAAGATGTATAGATAACCATTAACTGATAGTTTTACACTTGGTCTTTCAAAGAAAACGAGACTACTGAATACATAACATACAACAAAAAAATGGGCGCCAGGAATTTTGACCAATATTAAATTCGCAAGGGAGCAATCAACGAAACGTAACACAACGACAAAGAAATTAGTAACACTACTATAACAAAACACAAATGTTCCAGTCTTAAGCTGTAAATAGATAATTAAAAGTTTGTTCCAACACAACGAAAAACCGTCATGAAACGATCACGAAACTGCGCAGTAAACAAAATAACCCGTAGAACGTATTATTTTGCTATCTGCGCGCAGTTTCATGATTGTTTTATGACGGATTTCGTTGTGTTGGAACAAACCTTAAATAAAATGCGACACTGTACACTTTACTAAAACATTTATTAAAAAACTCGATAAAATCTTAATATTTACATAATATGTACAAATGCAATGTAGGACCGTCAACAACAAAAATAAGAATAAAAAAATAATCAGTTGTTAATCTACAAAATATATGTTGACGAAACAAGCAATATAGTCTAAGAGCTAGTGAACCCGACTAACGGTCTTCCTGTAGGGCTAGAAATTTGTATAGTGATAATTAATAGCACACCAAGGCTAAAAACCATGACCTGACAGGCATCAGCCCTGCACGTGTATCTACCAGGTGAATCGAAAAGTGCATAGTTTAGGCCCCGAACAACCCGAAGGCACAGTCGACTCGGCGGGAAGGATTCGCGCATCTGGTTTGCGCACGGCCGGCGGCCATTTTTTCGACCCTCGGGTCCGCTGCTGACACGATCAATTTGTGATTGTTGTTGTCAGATCACGCTTGTTTCGGGGATACTTTGATTTTGTGTTGTTCTGTTCGGTGATTTTGTTTTTGTGCAATAATAATTATGGATGTGGACAAAAAGAATGGCAGTTCGAAATCAGTCTGTGCAGCGATCAACTGTAAAAACAGGATATCAAATTGCAGCTATAGTTTTTTCCGTTTTCCAAAAGACGAATCAAGGTAAGCATTTTTAAATGCACAATTTTTTTATAAATGTGTATAATAATTTACCCTATAGGGTAGGTACTTGAAAATTTAGTTTTAACTATTAAACTTATAATTTTGTGTTATTTACACATATGTTTACTCTTGTAAAACCTATCTATTACTTATTTAATTCCTCATTGAGTAATGGCATCTTTCCTGATTTTTGGAAAACTAGTTATTTAACACCAATTTTCAAGTCTGGTAATAAAAATAATATTGAAAATTACCGAACTGTGTATAACATATTTATATATTTTGAAAATTATACCTATTTTGATGTTATGACATTCAGGTAAAGAACATATTCTAACTATACGCTAAAATTATACTTTGTATAACGTATTTGCTTTGGCCAATCTTGTTTTGTGACACGGTGACAGAAAAATACAGCGTGTTTTATATGTTCATTCATCATGGGTAATCTTTCATTTTTCCTACTGTATATATTTTGATAACGAAATCTTTTGAAAACATATTTTGATGTTATGACATTCAGGTAAAGAACATATTCATTAAATAATACAAAATAATAGTTGTTTAATCCAAATTTTGTACATAGCCGCGATCTAAATTACAAATATATTTTTTAAATGTCGATTACGATCACCATTACTGGTGAGTTGAGAGAAGTAGTTATATACATATATTTTATACATCTCAGATAATGAGTTACAATATTCTTGGAGCTTGATAAAGGATGTATCTTTGTCCCAATTTTTTTTGCTTCTTTCAGTTTTAACATTTTTATTTGTTTTATTATGGGTTATTAGCGCGCTCATCACTGTATATGTATACTAACATTGAATACACACAGTGATAGATTTTTAACGATTTTTAAAAGTGCGAAAATAAAATTTTAAACTCAAATACTGTGTTTCTTTTCTGCCAACCTTAGTGACCACCCCTCTATTTACCTATAGCGGCTGTTCAAGAATTAAGTAAGCATTCCTAGGCAACCAAATAACGTTGAAAAGACGTCATAATTGTCACCAAACCACGTCAGTTTATCACGTTTTTTCGACGTCGAATTAAAGTCACGTGAATTTGTTCCACCATAATTATTGATGTCATTTTTATCACTTTTTAAATACGTGATATCAAAAACGTAGTTTTTAGGTCGTTTTTTTAGATTTATTTTTCATTTTATAATTTTAAAAATACACAATAATTATTCGTATGGGCATTTTTGGTATTGCAATTTTTCCATTTCACTGTTTTAAATTTAATGAAACAACATTTGGCGTGCATACAGGATATACCTATCTAAAATGTTTATACCCGTATGCACGCCAATGGTGAATATAAAATTCTTAATTGTATGCCAAAAAATGCGCAATAACTACCTCGTACTAAAAAATCTACCAAATTTCATTTGCATATCACAAACCGTTTTAGAGCAATAAATAAATCGTCAGTTTGTAAGAACAATTTCAACACCCCCTATCTCGGAAACGAAGCATTTGCGGGCATGCGTTTATAAAGCAAACTGTCATTATTTTATCATGCAGAATTACCCCTTAAAGTTTGCCGTACTTATTTAAAAACACCCACCCTGTATTGATGAAAAACAGGGGTAGTTAAAGTGCCTAACTTTTTTATTATCTAACATAAGCGAATGAATCAAAAAACAGAATGTTAAGAAAACCTAAGGCTATAGTTGGGTTTTAATTTCAGTATTTTATAAAAGCTAGAGCATTCCACAGGGTGTTCCAAAGTTTGAGAAAAAACAGTTTGATTCGTACACCCTGTATACAATGACAATATACCTGTCTAGCAACAATATTATTACAGGGATATTGTTAAAGAATAAGGCTATAACATATTAAAAAAATTACTTAAATCGGATATCAGGTTTAGGAAATACAAGTCATTAAAAATGGCCCATTTTTTAGGGTGTCCGTTTTTTGTGCCGGTGAGTGTATTTAATTATGGACTGAAACTTCCAAGTGAAATATCTAAAGTTAATATTTTGATATATTTCTTCTATTGGCAACAATGAAAGTGGTATCTAAAATTGCACAGAAATAGCTCTTATGTAAAAAGGTCAGGCTAGGCAAGAGATATGCCATACAAGACGGACTTGCATGGCCTTGATGTAAAGCTGCTTTTATAAGGATAGCTTAAGGCCTTTATTTTGAATACGGATAACTTGAAATTGGACATTAAAAGAATGATTATGATCTAGAAGGTAAAGTGTGTGCGTAGAATATGTTTTTATGTTACTGAAAGCCGCTTGTGTGCTGCTACAGTGGCGTACTGAGCATGGCCCGGGACCCACAGGGGCCCGCTTTAACGCGCTTTTTGCTTCTTTTGTTTCTAATTTGATGGGGACATTTTGAACTACGCACAAGTAATGATGTAAGAAAAGAATATTCTCGGCCAGAAAATTCTCGGTGAGAATTTTCTATATTTACAAAAACCGAAATAAAAATAAAAACTAGATATGAGTCAAATTATTGTAATTTAAAAAATAGCTGGGACTAGGGCAATCTGAAGTAGCAGCTAATTGAAGTAGCTGGGGCTAGGAAATCCCATGAACTACTAGCTGGGGTGTTTACAGTGTTAGTATTTATTGTTATGGTGCTATATTAACGTGCAAATATTTAGAATGGTGTTCCATTTAAGCAGAGAAAAACAAGTTGAGGGAACTGAATTTATAGATAATTTAGCGAATTTAAAATATAGTGATGACTATGCTGAAATAATGGCATATTTAGCAATCCGTCTAAGGAGGGATTTTTTGAAAAACCATACGTTGCAAAATCAGTCGAAAAACTACCCAACCATAAAATATGGTGGAAAGGTACATGTTTCAGAACAAAATTAACTAAAATAGCAGTTGATATATTAAGCATGCCTTCATCCAGTGTAGTGACTGAAGTTTCAGTTTTTATTTAATCGGCCACTCCTCTAAAAGCAACCGGCTTACTGCTGAACAGGCTGGTAAGGTAACTTTTATTGCTCACAATTTAAAATTGTTAGACGTAGACCAATGCATGACTGAGCTGGCCACTCGTGAAAAACCAAATCACACAACTCATCACTACATTGAAATGTAGAATGTAGATGACCAGGATGAGCTAATGATAGAAATAGATTCTGAATCTGAGGCCTCGTCTTTTTCAGATTAGATCACCACATCCATTATTGGCTGTTAAGAAGAAAAATTTTTTATCAAATAAATTTTGTGTTTTCTCTCGTTTTAGTATTTTTTTTTATAGATAAAGAACACTGTTGTTTCGTCTCATAATTTTGTACACAATTTCATGATTTTTAATACCCTATTTTATCTTTAACAATATCACTAAACGCGTCATAGGGTCCATTCTTAGAAAATTCTCCATATCGAGAATATTCCCGAGAATATTCTCCGATTTTTCATTCTCGAGAATTTTCCAACACTACGCACAAGTACACACATAGGAAATGTAACTGCTTAATATATTTTACTTTTTGTGTAGGTACTTATAAATAAAAACAAGGACCTATTCCTCAAAAAATTTGAAAACAAAATTTATTGAAATACAGGGAACGCTGTTGTAAAGGTTCCTTACTCATTTTACCTGCTTTCCAAAGGCCATGTTTCAACACTTGTAAAGACTCAAGGCCGCGTCTCACCATCAAATAATTTGATCAAACAATTTGAGCAAACTCCGGAAGTACGTCAAAGTGACGTCACAATTGAAGTTTTTTTGAAATTCTAAAAATATGTGCTTTCACTATCAGTCTAGTTTGATCAAATTTTTTGTATTGAGTTGTCTAACTTGTTTGTACTTTATTTAAAATTAAAATTTTTCATTATTATCCACAATGAACACTCAGGATGTGACGTCACTAACTGTCACTTTCAGTTATTGCTGAAACCAGTTTGATCAAATTATTTGATGGTGGGACGCGGCCTTAACCGCCAGGGCCTGCCTACATGTGATATCTCAAACAGTTGTATTTTTATATTAGCAAGATTCATGAATAATATGTAGGTAAACTACAAAGTTGCAAATGTCATAAAAATAATCCCAATACAATAGGCTCGATACTCGTGTTTATAGAACCGTCATCATTCTGACTGTACTTTTATAATATAGGTAGGTAATTCTTTAAATTCTAAATATAGACAATAGCAGTAAGGATAACAAGACACTATAATTATATTGTATTATTATATACAGAGAGAGTCTGTAAAGTGGAATAAATTCAATATCTCAAATACTAATTGTTTTTTTGGAAAATGCTCAGACCCGTCGATTAGTATTTCAAATTGTCCTTTTTGACATTCAATAAAAATGTATACAGGGTGTTCCAATTTAGAGATATGACGTCATCGTCGATTTTCTTAAATGGCAACACTGTCATTTTGATAGCTAATTTGATAGGGTTTGTAAAGTTATACATATAACTGCAAAATATCAAATTTTTATTCTCTACCATTTACAAGATAATAGAAAATAACAAAGTTATATCTGTAATTTGGAATATATTCAATAATTAAAATACTAACTGTTTTTTTGAAAAATGCTCAGACCCGTCGATTAGTATATCAAATTGTCATTTTTGACATATAATAATAATGTATACAGGGTGTCCCAATTTAGAGATATGACGTCATCGTTGATTTTCTTAAATGGCAACACTATCATTTTGATAGCGTGTGTAAAGTTATACACATCTGAAAAATTTCAAAATTTTATTCCCTACCATTTACAAGATAATAAAAAATAACAAAGTTATGAAGAACAAGAAGTAATCAAATAATAATTGATTTTATTTATTTCAATTAAGCAAATGCTCATGACGTTGCCCATTGACAATTTGACAATAATTGAGGGCAACATTATGAGTTTTTGCTTAATTTATTGAAATAATTAAATTCAATTATTAGTTGATTACTTCTTTTTCATAACTTTGTTATTTTTTATTATCATCTAAATGGTAGAGAATACAAATTTGAAATTTTGCAGTTGTGTATAACTTTACACACCCTATCAAAATAGCTATCAAAATGACAGTGTTGCCATTTAAGAAAATCAACGATGACGTCATATCTCTAAATTGGGACACCCTGTATACATTATTATTATATGTCAAAAAGGACAATTTGATATACTAATCGACGGGTCTGAGCATTTTTCAAAAAAACAGTTAGTATTTTAATTATTGAATATATTCCAAATTACAGATATAACTTTGTTATTTTCTATTATCTTGTAAATGGTAGAGAATAAAAATTTGATATTTTGCAGTTATGTATAACTTTACAAACCCTATCAAATTAGCTATCAAAATGACAGTGTTGCCATTTAAGAAAATCGACGATGACGTCATATCTCTAAATTGGGACACCCTGTATACATTATTATTGAATGTCAAAAAGGACAATTTGAAATACTAATCGACGGGTCTGAGCATTTTCCAAAAAAACAATTAGTATTTGAGATATTGAATTTATTCCACTTTACAGACTCTCTCTGTATATTATAATGTTGTATATTATATAGACACTAATTTCTTTTCAAGAAAATCTCGTCGTTTGATAAAAGATATCAACCCCACCGTTATCCAAGGTTTTTTTTGATATTTTTTTATTTAAGCGTTTTATCTCCCTAAGAGTCTAGAGCAGGGGTCACCAATTGGCGGACCGCGGTCCGCATCCGGACCGTAGGCTAGTTTTGTGCGGACCGCGATTAAATTCAGAATATTTAGTGTTTTCAAATTTTAAAATGTTTGGCCATGAAATTGTGTATGTACTATGTTTGGCTCAACTTATGTGTGCGAAGCAGCTTTTTCAATAATGAACTTGATTAAAAATCGGTACACATCTCAGCTATCAGATGAATATCTCAGCTCCCTAATGAGAATCAGTTGCAATAAACTCATTCCAAACTTCAGACAGATTGTACATTTTTTTACACAGGAAACAATTTTTTTAAACAAATTCAAAATTACCTTTTGCTCCAAAAAATGTATTTTTAGGTTTTTTTGGTTAATTGTAAACTAAAGTGGTCTCTTGTTATTTTTCACAAATGTTGATAGTTTTCGAGTTATAAGCGATTTAAAATCTGAAAAATGCGAAAATACGCATACTCATTTTCGAGACTTGACACACACTTCATGTGTACATTATTAGTGTTCAGGTTGACAAGTGCCTAAATTGAAGCTTATACATTTAACTTCAAGATTATAACTAGTAATCGGGGCTTATTTCAATTTAGACATATTATACGTACTTATGCGAGATTATAATATTATTTACGTACTTATGCGAAAATTTAATAATATATTATTAACATAGTTTTTTTTAATAATTTATTTATTTATTCAGTTAATTATTGCCAATGTGCTAATTAAATACGCCAATCATATAGTGTGATGCGCCGCCGTGGTGGCTTAAGGGTCGAGTGGACGCCCATGATTAACAATTAAAAACAACGGTTTAAATTCAAATAAGTCCCGATTACTCATCAGAATCTTGAAATTGAATGTTTAAACGTCAATTTAGGTACTTAACGACCTCAAAAATAATAATTTACACGCTTAAATCGCTTAAAACTCGAAATCTATCAACTTTTGACAGATCTTTTTTGTTTAAGATGACCCCAAAAATGCTAAAAACATATTTTCGGGGGCAAAAAAGGTGATATTTTGAATTTGTTAAAAAAATTATAAACCATTTTTGTCCAAAAATTTTGCCCGGTACCCTTCTGATTTGTTTAAAGGGGATATTTTTTAACAAGAATCCACAAATAAACCGAATCAGAACATCCAGATACAGGATACAGGTAGCATTCAATCCGGACCCCGCAAGTGTCATAGGTTTGCGAAACGGACCCTCAGACAACATAATTGGTGACCCCTGGTCTAGAGGTTTGTATGTAATTATTTAACTTATTCATAAATGTGTCTTATGCAATTTGAGAATCTATGTTGTTGATATAAATTTCATTCCAATGTTCGTTTTTTAAAAGCTGTATTAGTTTTCCGATATTAAAGTTTTAATTATGACTGGAGATTTGGATGTAGAACATTTTTGAGTTTCATTATTTATAAAAACAGCTGGCGTAAAGTGATTAGTCATCGTCAGTATGAAAAACGATAGGGTTAATATTAATTTACTGTTTTAGTAGTCTATTGTTTTTTTTTTATTTCTAACATCAAAAGTAAATTTCGATCAAAATAATGGTATCTTTTTTTGGTTGGTAAAAGGCTTATTTTCAAAAAGGCTGTGCTGTAGTCAAATATGGGCTTAAACGAGTCACTAATCACGACTGTATGCAAATTTTGAACACAAATCTTATGACCAACTTTTGTCTTCAAGTAAACAAAAAGTCCGCAATATATTCACAATAGCAAAAACCTATATTTTTTTATACTAGTTGAGATTTTTGATATCACCAATAATTGATGTTATTTTGAAAAAAAATTTTTCAAAATCATAATTTTTTTATTTAAAACCAAATTATTTTCAACAATGAGCACTTTGAATCGGTAAAACTTACAGATCATATAAGCAATACATAAGTCAAGTAACTTGTGAAGCGGTAACGATTAATTTCAATTGGGATGCTAATTAGGGGGTGATTTTTACGATTTTTTTACCAACAAAAAAGTGTCCAGTTTTATTTTGAGCGTTACATAGTTAATATTGATGCTAGAAACTAAAAAATAACAAAAATATAGCTTTTTAAAAACTTTGAAAAAGTTGTGATGACTTTTTCTCGAAAAATGATTAATTTTTGGTTATTTCACGTTGAAATATTCGATTTGGAATTTGACGAATAAGAACCTACATTTCGTGACCTACTGGGTTTAAAGACTTTGTATATACACCATATTTTTCACTTTTTTATAAGCTATATTTTTACTAAGAATATTTTTTTCGATAACATACCTACTTACTTTTTGAGGTATTTGCGAGAAACCGTCTCAAAACGTGTTTTTTTTGAAAAATGAACATGTTACTCACAAATAACTCGAAAAGTATTGACTGAGTGAAAAAACTCTGTAAAATTTAAAGGTTGCTTAGAATTAGTCAGTTTATCCAATTCCGGACTTATCTTGAACGTATGTTTTTCACCCGAGAAGAGGTGAAACACCCCTAGGGCAGAAGGGCACATCGGCACAATAGGTATCACTTTTTTTTGTTTAACATGTTAGCTATGTGTATGCCAAATTCCATCTCAATCCGAGCGGTTCTTTAAAATTTATAGCAAAAACCAATGGACTATAAATTAGCTCGAGTTTTTATGATATAAGATGAATTATATTTAATGTTTTGGGCTGGGGCCAGCATACCAACTGGAACAGGGGCCCGCTGATCTATCGGTACGCTACTGTTCTGCTATACGTTTGTTAAAGGTTCTAACAGTTTGACCGATGTAAGATTTTGAAGAATAATTTCAAATCTTTCTTATGCAGTTTTTGGTTTAAAATTTTGTTCATTATTTGTTCCTTGTATCCCTTGTTTACTGCTATTTTTTAATGATATTCAATTCTACTTCGAAGTTATTTTTTGACATGAGAACTTCTGTTAATCTATCGAACATACTAGGGTAGGCTGCCAACAGACAACTTGCCCAATGCTTAGCTTACATTAATTCACTTCATAGTCACATTAAATTTACAAAAGAAACAGAACAGAATTGATCCATATATTTGATAGACTTACAAATTCTCAGACTTGAAAACAAACATAGTGTAGCGGAAGAGAAATCTTGGCCGATCCCCGTATAACAGTAAACACCTCGAGAATGACGTAATCGGATGTGCTAGGCCTCGCCGGAGAATTCTGGAAGGTACGTCACGTAGGCGGAACAAGCCGATAGCTCGAGATGGGAGTCGATTGTTCCAGAATAACAACTGGGTATAAATACGGGCATATTTTGTGAATAAGTTTAGTGTATAAGATAAATTCGTCTGTAACTTATATAAATAAAGTCGTATATAAATTACGAACCGCTAGTTTTATTGTAATTAGAAGTAATTACACTAATCACGCTACAGTTGGTGCCAGGTGTGGGGTTAACTTAGTGCGATATAAATAAGTGAATTACAGAGAGACTTTAAAATACTTTTGAACTTTATTCGTCGGGAATAGTTAAAGTGCGTTGATTGTTCGGTATTCGGAAAGACTGTTAAAAGACATTTTGGAAAGTACGTGTGTGCCGACCAAAGATGTTGCTACAAGAACTTACAGTAAAACAGCTCCGTGAACAGCTCGAGGAACGGGATCTGGACAGCAGTGGGCTCAAGATAGTCCTACAAGCACGACTCGAGGATGTCCTCACGAAGAACGGAGAAGACCCAAAGACGTTCCATGTATAAAAAGAGTATTGGATTGGATGCGTCGAGGTGAGAGACCTAGTTGGCAAAACATTAGTGCATGTAGTCCGGAAGTCAAGGCCTACTGGAGCCAATGGAATTGCCTGATACTAAAAGATGATCTTCTGTACAGAACCTTTGAGAACGATGATGGTACAGAATCTAAGCTTCAGTTGATTGTACCTAAAAGTAAAGTGTCAGAAGTATTGCGTCAGTTGCATGACGGTACATCAGGTGGACACTTTGGTATTACGAAGACTCTGCAAAAGGTTCGAGAACGGTTCTATTGGGTGAACTGTAAAGATGATGTAAGAAGATGGTGCCGAAAATGTGAACCGTGTGCATCCGGTAATGGTCCGGTTGGTAAAAAGAGAGCACCCATGAGACAGTACAATGTTGGAAGTCCTATGGAAAGAGTAGCTATCGACATTGCAGGTCCATTTCCAGAAACCGATGCTGGAAATAAATACATCCTGGTAGCCATGGATTATTTTACAAAATGGACTGAGGCCTATGCATTACCAAATCAAGAAGCTGCTACCGTTGCAGAGGTACTTGTTAAAGAATTCTTTAGCCGATTTGGTGTTCCCTTGGAGATCCACTCCGACCAAGGGCGAAACTTTGAGTCAGCTCTTTTCCAAAACGTTTGTAAATTGATTGGTGCCAATAAGACCAGAACAACACCCCTGCATCCTCAATCAGATGGGATGGTCGAGAGGATGAACCGAACGATGGGTAAACACTTGTCCAAAGTTGTATCTGAACATCAGCGAGATTGGGACCAACACATTCATTTATTCCTGATGGCCTACCGCTCGGCCGTAAATGAAACTACAGGTCAAACACCAACCTGCCTGATGTTGGGTCGTGAAGTTCGGTTGCCCTGCGACCTAGAGTTTGGCTGCGGACCTTCCGAGGAACATGTTGCAGGCGAAGACTACGTTGACCGCCTGAAATTACGAATGAACAACATTCATGAACTTGCCCGACAACACATCCAGATAGCCAGTGACAGAATGAAAGATCAATATGATTCTCGATGCAAGAATGAAAGCTTCGAAGTAGGTGATCTTGTCTGGCTTTATAATCCGCAACGTCGTCGAGGCTTGTGTCCTAAACTGCAAAGACAATGGGAAGGTCCGTATGAAGTTAAGAAGAAAATAAATGACGTAATATATAGAATTAAGAAGTTGCCAAACGGTAAACCAAAAGTTATTCACATAAATCGTCTTGCACCATATGCTGGCTCAAATGAAACAGAAGAAGCACGAGTCCTCCAACAGGAGATGAAAGATGTCGCACAGCCAAGTTTTAATCAATTTATGTCAAATTACGCAGCGAGAAAGAGTGCTAGATTCGGCGTGACCACAGAAGTTCAGCAAGATCTGTTTGGTGTTCCAGAAAACGTCTCTCTGGCCCACTGTGTTGCCCAAGACCTCGCGATGACTAAAGGAATATCGTCCGTATTCAATAGAAAGTTCGGCCGCCTGGACGAGTTAAGAAATCAGCAGCCTAAAATTGGAAGAGTACTGCGATTGGAAGATGGTCCTCGATCTTTGCTGTATATGGTGACCAGAAAGTCTTATACGGACACGCCAAGCTACGAGAACATATGGCGTGCTCTAACTAATTTGAAGAAAATCGTGTGTAATTATGACATCAAAAATTTGGCTTTACCAAAAATAGGCCATGCAGTAGAAAATCTGGATTGGAAGATTGTGAGAAGCATGCTTGAAGTGGTCTTCAGAGGAACTGGTGTACAAATCACTGTGTGTTGCATGAACCCGAAGATGTCGTACCCTTCAAAGACAGTAGACTGTTATTTCTTCTTGAAGGGTGTATGCAGAGCTGGAGAGTCGTGTAGATTCCGCTATCCTGGGCCTTCATTTAGAGTTGCTGATCGAGACGCTCAGATCTTAAGAGGGGAGCAGTGTAGCGGAAGAGAAATCTTGGCCGATCCCCGTATAACAGTAAACACCTCGAGAATGACGTAATCGGATGTGCTAGGCCTCGCCGGAGAATTCTGGAAGGTACGTCACGTAGGCGGAACAAGCCGATAGCTCGAGATGGGAGTCGATTGTTCCAGAATAACAACTGGGTATAAATACGGGCATATTTTGTGAATAAGTTTAGTGTATAAGATAAATTCGTCTGTAACTTATATAAATAAAGTCGTATATAAATTACGAACCGCTAGTTTTATTGTAATTAGAAGTAATTACACTAATCACGCTACAATAGGTTCTCAGTATTTCATAAACCTACTCATACCGGCAGAAGTATGCACAACTCATCATCCTATCCTACTCAACACAAATTGGCTCCCTTAGGCATAAACATCTACTTAATGCCCTTGGTACATGAATAACTATTATGTCTCTCATTAAATGAATTTAGTGTTCATTTGCTTACTAACTTACTACTTACCAAGTAAGTCTGTCTTACTGTATTTATCTATTTTGTATGATTTTTTATAAACGTATACATATAAGTAAACATAAAACTGATTTTTTGCTTTTATTTAATTAGTACTCAACAGAATTCTGAATATTGATAATATAATATAATGAAACATCTCAAAAATATTTATTTTCCTTTAAATCCTTCAAAAAGGTTCTATCATATTATATGCATCTATAAAACAGTTAATGTTAATGGTTGAATGTTTTGGGAACAGATAGACTGAGTCCTGGGGAGATGAAAGTCTTCAGTATATTCTTGCGTTTAAGGCTTTTCTTAAGTGTACAATACCAAATGTGTTTTTAAATTACCTGCTGTAGAAGACTGCTTAAGACAAATTTTACACTTATAAGGTGTTCCACTAGTGTGTCCCATAAAGTGTATTTTTAGATGACCTGTTTGAGAAAATTGCTTAAAACAAATCTCACACTTGTAATGGCGCGTCCGCATTGGTAAATTTTTCGTGCGTATTGAACTATGGTTCGTCGCAAATTTTTACCAGTGAGGAGGCGGTGCTCAAATCATTTGATCTTCGCTCGAAAAAGATCGCTCGGAAAAAGCTCCATCGGTTATCTTTTTCGAACGAACAAATGATTTGAGCATCGCCTCCTCACTGGTAAAAACTGGCGACGCACGTGCGTCCGATTTATGCGACGAACACGTCCACACTAGCACAATTTACTTCGAGCACGCAAATATTTGCGAAGAACAGCTGGTACGCACGAAAAATTTACCAATGCGGACGCGCCATAAGGATTTTCATCGAAGTGAACTCTAAAGTGTGTTTTCAAACTTCCTGCCTCACTAAACTGCGTCAAACAAATTTCACACCTATGAAGTTTTTCTCCAGTATGTGTTCTCGAATGAATTCTTAGACTACCTTTTAGACAAAACTGCTTAAAACAAACACAGCTGTACGGTTTAAGTCCAGTGTATGGTCCAGTCAACACCTATATTTCTAACTGTAGTATGTTTATGTTTATTGTTACATCGTATGGCTCCTGTCTACGATAACGGTGTTTTTTATTTCAAAAACTGTAAAATCCTGTATAAATGGTATATTTAAAATCCCTCAAAAGGGCAACATCAAAATCACATAACTAGTTTTCGACTGGTTTACCAGTCATCATCAGTGCTTACGTGCAATGTACATGCTAACCACCAAGATATTATTTAACAAAAATATGTGGGTCAAAGCCCAGTAAAAGTAGTCCGTCAAGGAAACATTGGTTTAAAATGCTACATTAAGTGTGGATGTTTAAAATATTTAGCTAATCTGCCCCAGATAACATCTGAGCTGTGGATTTGACTTGTTCACATATTGAAAGTATGACAGCAAACATCCACACTTAATGTGTAGCATTTTAAATCAATGTTTCCTTGACGGACTACTTTTACTGGGTTTTGACCCACATATTTTTGTTAAATAATATCTTGGTGGTTAGCATGTACATTGCACGTAAGCACTGATGATGACTGGTAAACCAGTCGAAAACTAGTTATGTGATTTTGATGTGGCCCTTTTGAGGGATTTTAAATATACCTACCTTTTATACAGGATTTTACTGTTTTTTGTATTACATGGTATTCAGCCAACTACAGGAAAACTTTTTCCTTGTGAATTTTTTATTTCCTTTTCTAGTAATCTGAAAGCCCTATCTGGCAAACAAACAGTTTTACAAATAAACTATGAATGCAAATACAGAGTTTTGCAAATAACTAGCAAATTTGTACCTGCTTTTATATGGTAAGGAGACAGTTATGAAAGATTTTAACGATAGTAATAGGAACTTACGATCCTTATTGAAAACTTGTTTAAGGGGGTATGTAAACGCCACAGTCAAAATGGTTGGTGATCATAGGAACTAAACGTTTAACAATTCTTTCAGTAGATGGCAGCACGTATATATATTCGAACATTTTAATAACGACGAATTTTAATTCCATTAACGACGGCGTTGTTGCCACGTACTAAATAGAACTTATGATCGTTACCGATCGATCGGTACTGTTCGCCTTCAATCGTACTTGTATTGTATTTACAGTGATGAGGGTGTTTAATTATTTACCTGGAAATGGTAAATTCTTACTATTAATAGATAGCATTGTATAACTAGACAATTTTTTATCTTTTTTTAAACAATGCTAATAGATACAAAACGTTTCATTTGGAAATATTTTATCACTTATTGTATTTAGATTATATTTGTAATTTTGTGACAATTATTAATTCTTTACCTGGTCAAAAATTTTTATTTTAAACTGATAAAGAAATTTGCAATTGTTTGAAATACAAGTATGTATAGTAAATAATATATACATTGAATCACACTTTTTGCTCTAAATTTTAAATAATCGTTTGGATTAACATGAAATTTGGCATACAGATAGGTAACATGTCAACCAAGAAAAGTGATAGTGTGCCGATGGGTGATTTTGCCCTAAGGGTGAGTTTTATTCCATCTCGGAGGTGAAAAAATATACGTTCAAAATAAGTCTGAAAATGGATAAACTGACTAATTCTAAGCAACTTTTGTGCTACAGGATTTTTTCACTAAATTAATATTCGAGTTATTTGCGAGTAAAAAACACGTTTTTAGTCGGCTTTTACAAATAACTCAAAAAATAAGTATTTTAGCCGAAAAAAACATTCTTAGCAAAAATATGTAGCTTCTAAAAAAGTATAAAAAAATAGTGTATTAGACCTGGATCCCGCGTACCAAAAAAACTTGATTAATAGCAAGCTGAAAATTTGTTAATAGCTTAACGGTGTCTAGTCGGACAAACTTTGATGTACGGGAGGGAACACTGGAACAGGGGAACTTCGTAACAGGGGGTTACGAAAACGTCCCAGGTATTTTGTCGGACAGAACATCCAATTGATTTGTTACCCTTTCATTAAACTCTCATGCAAACATCAGACTAAAGCTAAACAACCGACTTGATTACTGTCATTTGACATGTTCTTCGTGTTCCACTCATTAAAATACACAGTTGGTGATAAACACCAGTCTGATTTTTACATGAAAGTCAGTGGTGTCATGGTGTGGGAACGCGTGGGAACGCCGTTCCCGCACTGGTTAAGAAAAGAAAAAAAATAATAGAGAATTTAGGTTTTGTACACAAAAATTAGCAGTGCGTTCCGGCACTGCGTTCCCACACTGCTAATTTTGCCATGACACCACTGGCGATAGATGGAAACAAAGCATGGAGATTATGCATAGATTTTAGACAACTGAACAAGAAAATAGTCACAGACAAATTTCCTTTACCAAGGATAGACTCGATACTAGATCAACTAGGAAGAGCAAAATGGTTTTCAGTTATAGACTTATGCCCGATTTCACCAACGATACCTAAACAGTTGCCTTATTAAGTAATTCTTATCGATAGGAACTTCTTAAGTCAATACTTACGAACAATCGCATTTCACAACTAAAAGAACTGCTTATCTAGGAAATGCTTTCCTAGGTATTACCTAGGGTACGTTTGAACTATTTTTGATAAATAAAAAGAAGAATAAGATGACATTTCCTTACTTTTTCGATTATTTGTCATTATTGTTTGGTTTGCCAATTTGGTTTTATTCAGTTTTGTACTGTTATTTATCGCCTTTTTCGGTACCAGTACTACTGGGCTGTTGTATTCTGATGTAGACGGTTCTATTATTCCTTGGTCTCTCAGTTTTTGCACTTGCCGGTTTAATTCCTCTGTTTGTGCATGAGGTGTCCTATAGTTTTTAATGTATACCGGAGTTTGGTCTTTAACTCTCAGTTTCTGCTCGTAGAAGTTGTTACATGTTAGCATGTCGTGCCTTAGGGCGAATATATCTGAATAATCTTCACATAAAGATACTAACTTATCGCGTATGTATTCTGGAATGTCTAACTTCAATGATTCCCGTAATTCCTTTTTCCTATCCTTGCTGTCGTTGATCAGTCTATATATGTTGAATAATTTAATGTCTAATGTTTTGATTTCGTTTGTCTCTACTTTTACTGTTTCGTAGGTTGTGTTCAAAATTTTGATGTACGGATTATTACTTGAAATAATTGCTCTCGCTATGAATATTCCTGGTTGTATTTCTTGTTGTTCCACTATCCTGTCGTTCTTCAGCGTTTGAAAAATTTTTACGATTCTGTAAATTTCACATCTGGGCGGTATTATTATCGTGTCATTATCTGTATTATCCAAAATGTTTGTACTAATGTAACAATCGTTGTCCTCTTTAATGTGCATTTTAAGGTTAGCATAGTCTAGTATGCATTGAAAATTTGAAATGAAGTCTCTCCCAATGATTCCGTCGGTTGGAATAGGAAAGCTAGGTTCCACTAATTGAAAGATATGCTCAAATCGAGATCCTTTTACTTCTAGTGTTGTTTCAACTTCTCCCATTGTTTGTAATTCTCCTTTAGTTACTCCTTTTATTTTCGCTTTTGTGTTTGGTTTCACATGTTCCTTCATAAAATCTTGTGAACATTTCAGTATTGAAATATCAGCTCCTGTGTCTATGATAAAGGTATTTGTGTTTTCTAGGATTCCTGTTTTCATTCGTACAAAATTCGTTAGGTTTAAGTCGAAGTTGTAAATATTATATTCCACTTCTGACTGTGTACTTTCCTTGTTTCGTTCATTCAAAACCCCCAACTGCTGGTTTTCTGTTTCCTCTTGGCTGTCTTCTAACTCAAGTAGCCTTACGTTTCTGTTTCGTCCTCCTCTCTGGTTTCCTCTGTACGTTTGGTTGTTGAATTGTCTATATCCTCTGTTGGAATAATTCCGTTGGTTTCCTGTTTCTTCTCCTTCGTTCCGTTGTCCGAAGTTATTTCTTCTTCCTCTGTCGTATTTGTTGTGGTATCCTCTTCGGTATTGCTGTTGTCCTCTCCTATTTTCATAATTCGTCCTATAATTGAACACTCTTCCCTGTGTGTTCTCCTCTGTCGTATCAATCGATAAAAATTTAGATACTACTTCCTGCGGTGTTGTGAAATTACCTGCCTCCAGTATTAACTTTGCTCTATCCGTATTAACGTTTCGCTTCATTGTTGCTACAACTGTTTCCGTTGTGTATTTTTTCGCTAGCTCCAATGGCATTCCTTCCGCTATGTATGCTACTTTCAACTGTTCCGCTAATTCCTCTACTTCGGATGCGTACGCTGCTGCATCTTTGTTTCCTTGCCTTTTCTTTGCTAACTTGTCTATTATCGTTTTCGGATTGTCACCTCTTAATTCTTTCTTCAGTGCCGCTGCTATAAGTGGGATCGTATCCTCTGTAGTTATCAGATTTCTAGCCTTATTAGTCAATCTTGTTTTTATTAATGTTATTGCTGTTTCTTTATGTCCTTCTGCTATTTTTCCAAGTAACTCTAATGCGTCTAAAAATGGTTGTAATTTCCCTGCGCTTCCATCAAACTCGTTGGGCAATACCTTGCTTGCAATATTCAAAAATTCGTTGATTGTCAGAGCCATGTTTAATATTTTTATCTCTTGTTTTATGTCGCTTTTTCCCTCTTTTATTTCCTCGTCAATTTTTTCCTCTATCTCCTCGTCACTTTTTTCCTCTTCTACTTCTTCGTCGCTTTGTTCTTCCTCTATTTCCTTGTCGATTAGTTGGTGTATTGAACTTGGAACTACTGTCCTTAAGTTTACAGCTTGAAATGAGCGTATAACTTTGTCTCTTATTTTTCCGAAATATTTGTTGCACGCTTCTCTTTGTTTGTCCGATAGCGCTTCCCAATTTTTCTTCGTTAAATGTGTGAATTTGTTATACAATTTAATTAGCTGTGTCGTTACTTCTTCTTGTATATCCTTAGATTTAGGTACTTTCTTCTTCAAGACCCTTCTACTTTGTCTTGTTACTTCTTGCGTAATCTCCTCAACTATTTTGATGAAATCTTCCCAAGTAACTTTGTTGCTACTCATTTATTCATAATTTTCTTATTCCTGTACCCGTAACGAACGCATAAATTTGACAGTCTTACGCGGTATAGTAAATATATATGAAAAATATTATGTCAAAAATAGTAAAAATATAGTAAATTGCCATAAAAAAAATCAGTATATCACTCAATATAAATCACCATTAAAAAGGGGTCTACTGCTTAGCCAACAAAAGTGTAATAAAAATCAGTAGTCCAATAATAAATGGATAAGAATCAGCAAAGATAAAATATGTTGGTAAATATATAAAAAAATCATATAAAAATCAGTATCAAATAACATGTATCATTACGTCCTATAATAACTAATATCAGGGTTAAAAAAAAATTCTGTATATTTTGATAAATATTGGTATCATAAGGAAATTAAAATAGAATAATTAAGTAAAAATAGGTAAAACTTAAAAGGTAATGTGCGTCTTAAATGATAATTACGTTAATATTACTTTATACTTTATATTTTATATTATACGCATCAGGAAATACCATAAAAATAGATAATATGGACTTACCACTTTAAATGTCTGTGTTCGTATCACCAAAAAGTCCTCGCTGCACGTTCCGTACTACTGTCCATTTTCCATTGTCCCACGATGTTCTATATGGTAGTTCCGTCTCCATTCCATTCCATTCAGCTCCATGTCAAGCCTGACGTCTCCATTATTTTCCATGTAGGTACCACACTGTTGTCTAGGGTGGTCGAGGTGCAAGAACATTGACGTATTTTCCCATTTCTCGTTCTAGACTGCTTGTTCCTTACGTTCTCGCCTGGTCTTGGATCGCCATATGGTGGCTCCTGCCTTCTGTGCCACCATGGATACTTAGGGGTGGTTACCCCGAAGATGAGGGTTAATGTAGTAAATATAGTTCGTTGTTAAGTCATTTATTTACACGTTAACTATATCACAGAAAGTAACTGGTGGTATGTTATTTACTTGAATTCGATGTTACCCCCGTCGAATCTCAACTGCTAATTGATTTATCTGTTCTCGTAAAAATATAATTAAAGTCGGTTATTGTTTATTTACTGTTTTGGTAAGCCGAGGTGACCGTGATTTAAAGTGCTGACTGTTAATAAACACCCACTGAATATTATTGCAACTCGACCTTGTATCAAATACTAGCATGCAAAACTAGGTTACTCGTATTTATTAAACAAACATTACCACGGGCATTTAATTATTAAAAGGTTTATTTGTAATATGATGTTTATTGAGATGCTGTGTATCCCAATTCAAGTACCTAGGTATCTGACTAATTCAAAAGCGTCTTATATACCCTATTACAATGTTCTAGAAATCTTTCGAATAAAAAAGATTATTACGGAAGAGTTTACAATGTAAACACCTTTTGCTATAATAACAAAGAATATTTACAGATAAATAAACCAAAGACAGGTCACAAATTATCCTCACTTAGGTAGACTTGGCTTAGGTAGGAAAACTTTTAACCAGTGCGTTCTACCAGTCCTTACATACGGAGCAGAAACCTTTAAATCTCACAAAAACATCAATTGAAAAATTGAGCAGGACACAACGAAAGATGGAGAGATCAATGAGTGGAATAACCTTAGAGAATAGAATAAGAAACGAGGAAGTTCGTAGGCGAACCGGAGTCGAAGATATTATCGAACGTATTATAAGGCAAAAATAGAAATGGGCGGGACATGTTGCAAGAATGAAAGCCGATAGATGGACAAAAAAATTGCTTGAGTGGAGACCACAGGCAGACAAGCGAAGCTGAGGAAGACCCCCCAACGCGGTGGACCGACGACCTAAAAAGAATTGTGACCGATTGGATAGCACATGCGCAGAACAGAAGAAGATGGAAATATCTGGAGGAGACCTATGTTCGACAATGGACAAATCAGGACTGATTGATGAGGTAGACAAAAAATTGTTTACGCGGAATTACAAAAATAGGCCGGAATCTTCGGCGGTCTATCGGGGTCTAGGAGTGTCACATATTCCTTTAGACAAATTTCACACTTATACTTAAGCTTTTTTTCAGTGTGCACTACCAAATGTGTTTTTAAATTACTTGCTGTAGAAAACTGCTGAAATCAAATTTTACACTTATAAGGTGTTCCACCAGTGTGTGCCATAAAATGTTTTTTTAGATGACCTGTTTGAGAAAACCGCTTAAAACAAATCTCACACTTGTAAGGTTTTTCACCGGAGTGAACTCTAAAATGTGTTTTCAAACTTCCTGCCTCACTAAACTGCTTCAAACAAATTTCACACTTATGAGGTTTTTCTCCTGAGTGTGTTCTCAAATGAACTTTCAAATTTCCTGTTAGAGAAAACCTTTTAGAACAAATTTCACACTTGTAAGGTTTTTCTCCAGTATGTGTTCTCGAGTGAATCCTTAGACTACCTTTTAGAGAAAACTGCTTAAAACAAATTTCACAGCTGTAAGGTTTAAGTCCAGTGTGTGTTCTTGAATGTTGTTTCAAATCACACGCTGTGCTGAACTGTTTAAGACAAATTTCACACTTATAAGGTTTTTCTCCAGTGTGTGTTCTTAAATGAGTTTTCAAAATATGTGTTTGAGAAAACCGCTTGAAGCAAATTTCACACTTATAAGGCTTTTCTCCTGTGTGAACTTTCATGTGTTCAGTTAAATAGCCATTTCTAGCAAACGCTTTAAAACATATCTCACACTTGTAAGATTTTTCTCCAGTGTGTATTCTCAAATGGTTTTTTAAAATATTAGTTCTAGAAAACTGCTTAAAACAAAATTCACATTTGTAAGGCCTTTGTCCAGTCCCAACTTTTATATTTTTATTTAATATTTTTGCTTCAGAGTGCCTCACGGCTTCCTCGGAGTGCTTCACGGCTTCCACGGAGTCCTCACGACTTCCTTTTTGAGATGAATGTGCAGGTAAAGTTTTCACAGTCTCCATTTTATTCTCCTCATGAGGAGAACCTAAAATACAAACCAACTATAAACATTTTACTGGAAAGGAAAATTATTGCGCAAACAATGGAATATAATATTAAATAGGAAAACTAAATCTCAATCGATTATTAAGGAACCTTTTAATAAAATAACGATAAAAATAGTCTTGAGAGAGAATAGAACATACAGGTGTCGATTCAAATTGTTTGTTTTATACAGACGAATCGGAGCCAGAAATGTTATGTAAATAATATACAGGGTGTCCAGAAACTCTCCTGACAAACGAAACCGGTTCATTGATAATTTTAAGACCAATTCACCTATTCCGAATGAGGGAATTATGTTTCCTATAAGGGAGCTAGAGCAAATGGTGTTCGTCATTAATCTTTTTAAAATACCTCCAGACCCCTTCTATGTAGAAAAACAAAATCTTGTAAGCTTATTTATTTTCCAGAGATAAATCTGTAATATATCTGGTAAAACTAAGGTGGTGGCTAAGGGTTCTTTTCAATGTTAAGTAGTTAAGGGAGAATGAAACATCTTCACTCGACGAACACCAAGTTTATTCTAATCTTTTCATTGTATTATTTTTGACAATCGAACTATGTTATTTTTACAAATACACGGGTTGCTTATTCAGCACCCGTGGCTCAAAGATTCGTACACTAAATATTTAAATAAACAATCAAGGTAAATGTTAGTCGATATTACACAATCTTGACCCAGTTCGATATTGGATATTTTCTACCTATTGTAATACTTATGAGAATCTTTATCTCTCTTATTCCAGGACACCATCCTTCCTCTCCTTAAGATTTTTTTTTATTATCTGATTTACGAAATGAAAAAAAATCTTAATTGGTATAAGGATAAATTTTACGGTGTGTTTACTAACAAATATATTTTTTATACTTCGTCCAAATTGTGTCATATTATACTGACCTATCCAAATGAAAGTGAAACTATGTACAAGTTGCTTATTTTACACTTTCACTTCTATACGCCAATAAAACACAAACATTACCTTGAAAAATTAAACCTAAACATAAATACATATACATAATTTACAAACACAAACTTCGATAATGTAAAATATTGTCTATTCTTACATATTTCTGTTCTTATTACTCGCGAAATTCTACACTCAGAAATTATATTTTATACTTTACTTTAACTCAAAGATTTAAAAAGAAATTACAGCTTAAACTCTTAAAATTTAATTTACTCTCTTAATTCTTATTCTGTTACTAGACTTTTATAAGACAATTCTTTTGATGTTCTCAAATTTTTATATATTCTTCTTTTAAAAATTCTCTCTTTTTTCTTCTACTTCTTCTTCTACTTTTTCTTTTTCTTCTTGTCAGGTACCTACTTCACACTAATAATATTTTTCTTTATTTTCTTTATACTTAGTACTTTCTTCATAGTGTACTATTAAACATAAATCTTCTTCTTATTCATATTTCTTCTTTATATCGTTTACTTCATATTTCATATAATATCTTCCTTCATACATATTCATATCATTTTTCATAATTATTCATTTGTATATCATTTACTTTAAAAATTCTTCATTTTCTAACCCTTACCTACTTGGTGGGTATTTTTCCGCAACTTTATACCCTTGACTTTGCTTCCGGTCCTTTTGCACGTCCTTAGTCGTGAGAAGGTTAGTTCCAAAAAGACAAAATGGATAGTTGTGCGCTTAAAAAATCTTTTTCTACTTCTCGCATCCCTAAATTCCTGTCTGAACCTAGTGCTCCCCCTTAGTTGAGAATAGGATTACTTCAAAACAAAAACTGGGTATGCTAAAATCTTCTGATCTTCATTTTGTACCTTTTTCTTGACAAGAGTGTGTTTTTTTTTGGTTTGTCTAGATTGTCTTAAATTAATTATGCTTTTAATATATTTAAAAAAATCAGTTATCTCAATAATTTATCATAAAACATTAAACATCATATTTGTACTAAAATTCGACCGATATTAAAAAATCGAAATCTAAAAATTTTTAAAACTAAATCAAAACAAAAAGGATTGTTATCGGTATCTAAAAACTTCAGTATTCATTAATGAAAAAATTCGAAAGAAAGTGGTAATAAAAATAGACTATATTCTGTTAAAAAATTCACCAGAAATGCTCAGCTACCATCGCTGAATACCTAATACTGGTTCTACCTAATACCTAAGTCTGGTTCTGGGCTAAAAAATTTAAATCCTACTATTAAATCTGTCTCTGGGCTAAAAATATAATTAATCCTAATGTTTCTGTGTCTGGGCCGCGGACCCATAAAATATTTACTTAAAAAGGATTAAGAACGAAAACTTGTAAATATACGCTAAATAATAATATGAGTTGGTGCTATCTACTAAATAATAGTTTTTTCTCACTTATTCGCGCAATTTGTCACTTTATATTATACCGTCACAACACAATAGTCTTATCTCTATTTCTCTAGTTATACCTGTTATAAAGCCTTACATAAATTATATTATTCATTCAAATATTTAAATATATTTCTAATATAAAAATTTAAAGTATATTTATATATAATATGCATATGTCTCAAAATAATGTCTCCTTAGATAGGTACTTCATTATTTTATCAATAACTTTTATGTCATTCAGTATTTCATTTTTTTTTTGTAACATCTTACTAACTTGTCCTTAAATTTTCGTTTTGTCAAAATATTCATAGTTTATTCCGATTGCATCTATGAATGCTGTTTGAATCTTCGTTAGTCACTGTATGGGATAATATTCTTCGTAATTATAAAATCGATTCATTTAAAATCATATCAATTGTCGATCATTTCAGTCTTACATAATTTTTCATAGTGTCTTTGCTATATTTTTTCCTTTCTAGGTTTTATTTCTTTGTCATATCATCGGTAAATAAAAAAATCTCTAAATCTTGCTTCTTAATCCTTGAGTTTATTCGGGAACTCAATATTCCGTCGAAATTATTCTTGTCCATTATGTTGGATTTTCCATTTTGTTCCAACTTCTTAAAAATATTTTCTTTCCTTTTCTTATAAATAATCCAAATAATAATTCTTTCGATTATACTCTCAATAGGTATCTTGTTTTATTATAAAACTGTTTCTACACCTTTTTCTAGTGTATAATAATACAATTCGTAATTTTAAATCGTGTATATATCTTCTGTCAGCAAAATTCCTTATCATAGTATTTCTTTATCCGTGTTTTCACGGTCAAATAACGTCAACATTTGAAAATATGTAAATATAAATATACCTTCGCACAAATAAAAATCTTTAAATGGCATATTTTGCTTGATAGAAAAAAATTGAAAATTAAATCATTATTTTTACGTATCATAGTATCATCAAATAGTTGCATTCTTTCTATTAAAAGAATTGCAAAATAACATTTTATTTTCGTTAACAATAAAACTTAATATCAAGTATCAATGTAGTTGATCAAAAACCATCTAAATCTAAATTATTGAATATATTTATATATGTACTTAGTAAAAACTCGAAAATTTAATTGATGACCTAATTTAATAATAATTATTGCATTCCAAAATAAAAATTATTCTTATGTTAGGCTATATGCAATATATGAGAAATATTAAAGCAATAAATACAATATAGTCAAATTACTCACACATCACGTACTTTTGTCCTTGTCCACCACTGTCCATTTCGTGGATGTGCGTCCTCCTGACGCCGCGTCGGCTGGTTCCATGGTTCCAGAATTCCCAATTTTCGTCCATGTCGACGTGTCTCCAATGTCTAGTCTGGTGGGCATCGCAAATTCCATCTATCAGCTAATAATATCTATGGGGGATAGATACTTTACCCCAATTTTCTTTTTTTCTTCCAGTTTCTCGTCGCTCCCATTGTTTTAGTTTAGATTTACTTAACTTTTTCTAACTGAAGTTTCCCTTATTTTAATTTTTCTTTTATTTTCCATCTTCTTATTTCTTAATTAACTTCTTCTTAAAATTTACACTTAACTAAGTACAATAACTACTTAACAAAGACCTTCTGGACCGCCATGTAATATATCTGGTAAAACTAAGGTGGTGGCTAAGGGTTCTTTTCAATGTTAAGTAGTTAAAGGAGAATGAAACATCTTCACTCGACGAACACCAAGTTTATTCTAATTTTTTCATTGTATTATTTTTGACAATCGAACTATGTTATTTTTACAAATACACGGGTTGCTTATTCAGCACCCGTGGCTCAAAGATTCGTACACTAAATATTTAAATAAACAATCAAGGTAAATGTTAGTCGATATTACACAATCTTGACCCAGTTCGATATTGGATATTTTCTACCTATTGTAATACTTATGAGAATCTTTATCTCTCTTATTCCAGGACAAATCGATGCCATCAATTGTGAATTTCTAGTAACGGTCATAGACGTCCGTTTTGGGTAGGGCAACTGTTATTTTATCGCATAACTTTTTTGTCTTTAACTTTTAAGCATTTTTGACACTGGATTATTAAATTGAGAGATCTAGTACTAAAAGGTGCTCTTGCCTTAAGTCGGTAGGATACACAGTATTCTTGAAAAATCGATTTGAAACTTTTTCGTTTATTGAATTTAAAAATAAATTTGAAATAAATTTTCGAAAAAAAAACCAGTGTATTTTACCGATTTAAAACAAAAGTAACTTTTAGTACTAGAGTGCCTACCTCATAACTTAATAATGTAGTGTCAAAAATGCTTAAAAATGAAGACAAAAAACCGTTACGGGATAAAATAACCGTTGACTTACTCAAAACGGAAGGCATATGACCGGTAGATACTAAACTTCACAATTGATGAAATCCATTCAATTCTGGAAGATAAATAAACGTAGTAGGGCCTAACAGTTATCGCTTTTCTAATTAGTTTTTTATTTTTTTTTTAATAAAAAAAACGAAACGTTTTCACATTTTTTTTTGTAGAAAATGGTGTATTCTACCGAATTAAACCAGGAAACTTTTAATACTAGAATATCTCACAATTAATTAAACCAGTATCAAAAATGTTTAAAAGTTAAAGACAAAAAGTTATGTAATAAAATAACTGTTGCCCTACTCCAAACGGACGCCTATGACCGCTACTAGAAATTCGCAATTGGTGGAATTGATGTATCTCTGGAAGATAAATAAGTTTTTCTAAATAGAAGCGTTCGGGAGGTATTTAAAAAAACTAACTACACCAGACGCCATTTCAAAGAGCTCTAGCTCCCTTAGGAAGCATTTTCGGACTAGGTGAATTGGGTTAAATTGTCTTAAAATTATCTGAGGAATCTCCGGTTTGTCAAGAGAGTTTCTGTATACCCTGTATGTACAAAAAAAGAGATGTGATTTATAAAAAAAAGGGTCGAGGTAATAAAATTTACAAAGGAATATAGTTCAGAGGCGTAATCTGTATTATTAATTAAGAAATATATTGGGGCCGTATTAAGATATATTACAAGCTGCAACAGTAGCAACATTAAGTTATTGGAAAACACAACCGTAAAAAATAAGGTTAAGCTGGCAGGGTGAAAAGTGTGGACAAGCAACAAAAATGAAAAACCAAGCATACCCTAACATGCAAATAGAAGATCAACCTTATCTGAAAAGAATGTAGAAATTAATGACCAAAATATAATTTGTTTTTGTTTAACAAAATATCCTTCACAACTTGATCTCTACATTCAATCTGTATACATAATTATTAATCTATTAAATATTTAAAATCTATTACAAATATTTTCACTTTACTATAATTCGTATGCTCTAATTTTTTTGAATATACGGGGTGAAGCAGATAAACGGCCAATTAGAAATATCTGGAGAACTAAAGAAAAATTAGAGAAAAAAAAGGAAAAAAAAAGAAAAAAATGAGAAAAAAGAAAAAGTATATAAAAAAATATGACAAAAAAAAGAAAATATGAAAAATATGACATACCTACTTCACCTTGTGCAAGGTAAAATAATGGGAAAAAAGTGTGGGCCGTCGTGTACAACTTCTTGGCTTAAAAACCTACGCCAATAGTTTGGGAAAACTAGCACTGACCTATTTCGTGCGGCTGTAAATAAGACGATGATTGTTAATATGCTGGGCAACATGAGAGCCAACGATGGACAAGCGGTCTCAGCACCTAAGAAGAAGGAGAACTAAAGGTACATAATTGAATAATGAAAATTAACATGAAGGGGTTTTGAAGAGTGGGCTCTTTAATGAAAATATTTTCATCTCTTTGCTACTTCCGGTTATACCGGAAGTTTCTTATAACTTCGTTTTTTTAATGAGGCGCCCTATGTTTTTAAATTTTTAAATTCTCCTTGATGTCTTCTTTTTAAAAATATGAGGTTTTGTAATTTTATACGGGGAAAATTAAAAGATAACTACGTTTTTTAAGTTTGTAGTAATATTCACAGTAGGTAGAATTGTGTTTGAATTTAATGAACAATCTAATCTTGGCAACAACGTTCACACCTCTTTCGCTCTTTCCCCTCGTAGCGGTTCCACTTTGATTGACTTGTTTTTGGCCAACATTTGAACCTACGAGAGCCCCACACACACACACACACACACACACACACACACACACACACACACACACACACACACACACACACACACACACACACACACACACACACACACGCACACACACACACACGCACACACACACACACACCCACACACACACACACACACACACACACACACACACACACACACACACACACACACACACACACACACACACACACACACACACACACACACACACACACACACACACACACACACACACACACACACACACACACACACACACACACACACACACACACACACACACACACACACACACACACACACACACACACACACACACACACACACACACACACACACACACACACACACACACACACACACACACACACACACACACACACACACACACACACACACACACACACACACACACACACACACACACACACACACACACACACACACACACACACACACACACACACACACACACACACACACACACACACACACACACACACACACACACACACACACACACACACACACACACACACACACACACACACACACACACACACACACACACACACACACACACACACACACACACACACACACACACACACACACACACACACACACACACACACACACACACACACACACACACACACACACACACACACACACACACACACACACACACACACACACACACACACACACACACACACACACACACACACACACACACACACACACACACACACACACACACACACACACACACACACACACACACACACACACACACACACACACACACACACACACACACACACACACACACACACACACACACACACACACACACACACACACACACACACACACACACACACACACACACACACACACACACACACACACACACACACACACACACACACACACACACACACACACACACACACACACACACACACACACACACACACACACACACACACACACACACACACACACACACACACACACACACACACACACACACAAAACTCGACCTCTTATGAATGAATCTAATCGCTGACCGAGAAGAGCGCACACCGAGCACACACACACACACACACACACACACACACACACACACACACACACCCAAAACTCGACCTCTTATGAATGAATCTAATCGCTGACCGAGAAGGTCGCTCTCCCAGAGCACACCGAGTTCAAAACTAAGTTATACGTTTTCATTACGATTCAGAGCAAATAAATGATTTCAACCACTTCCCAGGCAACCAAGTGACGTCAATAACGTCGAGGAAACGTCAGCTTTTGGTTGAAGATAAACACGTGTTTGAACATTACGTCGTATAAACGTCTTTCGTAGGTGATTTTAAATACGTAAGATTAATGACATTAATATACGTTTAAAAACACGTTTTCATTTCAGACAGCCCAAGTCTGACGTCACAAAAATGGGAGAAGTTTAACGAGTTAATGCTTATAATATTCCCTGATAATGTTGTATTTGACTCCAAACAATTTGGTTTATAAGCTTAAATTGTCATAAGAAATTTTTTATTTATTGTTTACGTGCTTTGTGTGGTAAATTAAGACTTTTCATTTAGATATTTAGTTGAAGAAACATGTTAATTAAGAGAATTTTATTCGTTTTTCTCAAGTGAGTTAGTTTAATGCAATAGTTCTTCTTGAAAACGGTTTGAGGTTATGTGTTTTGTTTTGTTTTGTTTTGGTGATTATTTTCTGTTAATGAACTAATTATGCGTTATCGAGTTTAATTAAATTAATTCGTTAATAAACTATTTATTAGTTTATATGTTGTTTCAGTTTTGACACAGAAGTATACCTATATAAAAAGTGAAAATTCTATAATGTTGCATCAAGGATATTGTAATTCTATGCATTTGGTTTGACTTTTAGCCTATAAGCTAAATTTAAAACAGTTAAATGAAAAATTGCAATACCAACAATGCCCATACGAATAATTATTATTGTGTATTTTTAAAACCATAAAATGAAAAATAATCTAAAAAAACGTTTACTAATCTACGTTTTTTATATCACGTATTTAAAACGTGATAAAAATGACGTCAGTTATGGTAGGACATATTCACGTGACTTTCGACGTCGAAAAAACGTGACAAACTGACGTGGTTTGGTGATAATTATGACGTCTTTTCAACGTTTTGTAAACGTTATTTGGTTGCCTGGATTGTTAACATCGAGATACCATTCGATAATGTTTTTGTAGTAACATAATACATTCATATTGAAGTACTAGCAGTTTTTGAATCATTAAATAAAAAAAAATAGAACCTCTACCTATTGAATACAGTGGCGACGCGTGACTTTTTCTAAAGTGTTACCAAAACCAGATGTAAAAAAATCTTATTTAAAAAAATATTTTGAACCTCCCAAATATAAGTTTTTGTTTTCAATCCTGTGGGATAAAATTAAACAAATCACTATTTTAAAATTATATGTGTGGGCCATTCCACGAACATACGCCTGTTTTGGATTACTTCGACAACGAATATTTTACTGTGCAACATAAGAAGTACGAAAGTAAATGGCACTAATAATTATTCCAATAAACAACAATGTAATTTGCAATTTACTTTCGTTCTTCTTATTTTGCACAGTAAAATATTCGTTGTCGAAGTAATCCAAAACAGGCGTATGTTCGTGGAGTAGGGTATATGTAATTATGTATATGTAACAGGTATAACAGTAAATAATAAACAAACTAAACATGTTATTCTACCATAAAATTAACATAAAAAAATGAACAAGTAGGAAAAGAACAGATTTTCAAAACTATTGTTTATATTTTAATTCTTCCATTTTCAATAATATCATTTTTTTCTTTAAAATAATATATAAAAAAAATATACAAGTAGAATGACTTTTCAAGTAGTTTATCAATTACGCAATACGTAGCAACACTCTTCCATGTTTAAATGCACGCACACTGTAATCTGTAATAGGTACTAAACCAACGTTACCAATCCTTAAAATGGTTAGAATACTGATATGCACAGCGTGCCCGCGCGCCGTCTCTAGACCCGTCGCTCCTTCAAAATTTTCAGAGCTAGTCCCGAGCGATAGCGAGGTTTCTCCTTCGTACCGTTACCAGTGCCAGTATTGGTAACAGCATATGATAACGTGCCATGGATTCACATATGAAGGGCCACGGGAAAGAACGATCAGAGTCACATTTTGCTCATTCTGTGCAAGTCCAGTTTGAAAGTTTTAGTTTGTATATTTTGGTACAGGAAAATTAAATTCAACATTTTTAATTATAACGTACGGTGATCGTTATTGTACAAACGAAACCATGGTTAGATTCTTTCCACGAAAAGCTAAAATATGGTGCCAATATTTAAATTTTGACCAAAAATGGACTCTGATCGTTCTTTCCCGTGGCCCTTCATATCTCGCCAATATTTTCGTGCGTCTAGTTGGCTATTTACTGAATTAGGTACTATTAACAAGTATTTCTGTTGGCAAAAATATAAATGGAATTATTTCGTAGTAGTCATAAAATATTTATTTGCAAGATTTGTAACTGTTACCAATGGTAAAAGTGGTTACATGGACGCTTCGCCACTGATTGAATACACCACTATCGAAGGAACCCCACAAAAATCATCTGAGAAACAGCTGTACTGGTTATTTCTGTAGCCTGGCTCAAGAAGTATAAGGGGTTACTACGGAGACCAAAGGATGGTATCCTCGCCTATTTTGGTGAACGCGCGCATTTAAAATAATGCATCTGGCGATCGAAAATATGGTACGAGGGATACCAGGGAGCGAGGGTCGGCGCCTCGTCATGAGCACAACTTAAGCCACACTTGCACGATTAGAAGCCCTATTCGTTCATGGTCCTGTCTCGCCGATGTAAAAATCAGGGTTTATACTAATTAATAGCCCTTCAATGCAACAAAAATACTTTAAAATATCATATTCTACGTTACCACGTTTCGCCTAGCCACAGCGCGTCGACGGCAATGAAATCAGTTGTTGGAACTATTATTTAAACAAGATCTCTCGAAAGAATTTCGACATACAGGGAAAATAAAAAGACACTTATTTTGCGTAAAATAAAAACTTTCCTAATAATTAATTTTAAAACTTAGCAATTCTGTGTAATAATTAGTTTTAAGGATTACACAAACATTTATTTGCTCTCTAAACTCTTTATCATTTTGAATTATCACCAAATTTTCTAATTTATCACTTTCAATTAAATTATGAATTTTCACTAAATAAATATTCTAAACATTTTACACAATCGTAAATATTATACTTACTTTCACAGTGCCTCAATATACTTTTAACCATTTTTTATAAATACTACACATATTAACACGTTGAAAAATTTACATTTATTTATATTTTTATTGAACTTGTGGCTTTTGTTTTTTCTTTCAGGGTGCTTATAAAATTTGTGTGTTATCTACCGCGCTAGTGTTTACGCAGTGAATTTAGGGTGTTTTTAATTTTGATATCATACTTGCTTATATTGATTTACTGTACTTGATGGAGGCACTGAAGAAGCAACGAGCAACTGCAAAGTCAGGCTTAACGCGAGCATATATAATTGGTGTGATAAATTTTTAGCCTCTCAATTAACCGTAACAGAAATACAATTAAGAGAACAAGCAATAATTAAAAATTTTGAACGTTATAACGAAATACAAGATGACATAGAGCAGACTAGTGACGTTGCTGATGCTTCTGAAAATCGTGATGCTATGGAAAACAATTATTTTAAATATTTATCTTTATTACGTGAATGGTGCAGATCTCTCGTAGAGTCAAATCTACCCACTCTTGTCACTCAAACTCTCACTTTTACACTAACCACGCCCACTAATGTGAAAATACCTCAATTATCTCTCCAAATCTTCTCAAGAAACTATGATGAATGGACATCTTTCCTCCAACTTTTCACCACTCTAATAATTGATAACCCCTCTCTAACAAACATTCAACGGTTCATATACCTGAAATCTTCTCTAAAAAATGAAGCTCTCGCCTTAATTGACTCTCTCGAACTAACCCACGATAACTTTAACATTGCTCTTGACCTCCTAGAAAAACGATACTTAACAACTTAAGCATAATTAACGCACACTTAAAAACCATTTTGGACTACCCCGCTCTTACTAAGTCTAATGCTGAGAATCCCAGAGATTTTATAACCACAATATAAGAAAACACATACAATATTTAAAAATCTTAGACATTCCCCTAGATACTTGGGATATCATACTAGTTTGCATTTTATCACGAAAAATTAACTACAACTCGAAAAAACAATACGGAGAGAAACGAACCAAATCTGAACTACCTACATTAGACGAGTTTCTAGACATTCTAAATGACTCACGTGACTATAAAACGGAAAATCTTATTCCGAAATTCTCTCGCGCTACCCCTCTTCACACCAATGCCACCTACAATAATTCTTCTACTTCTAAATGCATATATTGCAATGACTTGTCTCATAAAATATACCATTGTCCAGCCTTTTAATCTCTATCACACTCTGATAAATTAAATTTCACACACTCTCAGCACATGTGCACAAATTGTTTGGGCACAAGACATTCTTACAATGAATGATCTCTAGAACTTGCTCAATCTGCTCTAAGAAGCATCACACCCTCTTGCACATACAAAAAACCCACAACACTAACTTCTCGCAACAATTTCAAAATTCAAGCCCATCTCAAGGCCAAACAACTACCAATCCTCAGGGCAATCAACATAATTGGAGGTACAATTTAGTAGTTCAAACACATTCTGATGTCAATTCCAGAAAGCATAATAATTATCATCAAAACTAAAACCATAACCGTCAAACTCAAGAACAGTCAAACCCTAATTTAAACTCTTCTAATAAAACCCACACATAATTCGACGACATGCCATCCTCTTCTGGCAATAACCACACCCCGAGTCCGTTACAGCGGTATCTCTAAATTCCACAGGCGAACCTACATTTTCAGCTAACCCTTGTAATGTTATATTAGCAACAATTAAAATAACCCTTAGATCAAAATCAGGTCATATGATAACGGCTAAGGCGCTTCTCGATAATGCCAGTCAAAGTAGCTTTATATCAAGGAAACTCTTAGAAAAAATTAGCTGTAAAAGTCACCAACAACCACTTCAAATTTTTGGAATTGCCCAGAGCTCAATTATGTCTAATGTAATGGCAGACCTTACAATCTTCTCGACTAATAATATAAGCAATAATATGTCTTGTTACGTATTTGATAGAATAATTACCCCACTGCCGCAGACGCACATACCCTTAGAATTGCTCGAAATACCACATAACATTTCCTTAGCCGACAATGACTTCTTCTCAACTTCAAGTATTGACATTTTGATAGGAGCTGACAAATATTACGAACTTATTACAGATGGCATCGTAAGATTAGGAAAAAATCTCCCTGTACTTCAGAACACCTTTTTCGGTTGGATTGTCGCAGGTAGTGTACTTTATAATCATGCACAAAATAAAAGAGTATCCCTATTTACTCAAACTTCTAACATTATCTCAGAAAACACTTCTTCGCTTAACTTACTTCTTCCCAAATTCTGAGAAGTGGAGGAATTACCCACTAAAAAACTTCTCACCCCGACTGAAGTAATTGCAGAACTTGACTTCAAGAAAAACTTTAAAATTTTTGAAAACGGACGGTTCCAAGTCGATCTTCACCTTAAATGCCCCTCAGAGCATATCGAACTAGGTGACTCTTTATTTATCGCAAAAAGCAATTCGAAGGCTTGGAAAGGAAATTCCAATTAAATAGTTCTTTATTTATTGAATAGAAAAGGTTTATCGATGAATACATTAAACGTAATCACGCACGACATAATCCACTCACACTATGCAATAATTTATCTGAACACAAATACTTTTTGCCCCATCATTGCGTTATAAAAGAGAGCAGTAGTAGCACTCGATTGCGCGTCGTTTTTGATGGATCTTGCAAATCTTCCTCTGGAACCTCTTTAAATGACATCATGCTCCCAGGTCCACAAGTACAACCTGATCTATTTGACATTCTTTGCCGTTTTAGAATACCACAATTTGTTTGTACCGCTGATATTAAAAAAATGTACCGTCAAATAAATATCAACCCAAATCTCAAACCTTTTTGCAAAATATACTGTGGAGAGATGATCCCTCTAAACCCCTTAAGTGCATTGAACTTACTAGCGTGACATACGGCCTCAGATCTTCAAGTTTCTTAGCTACTCGGGCAATAAAAGAGCTTGCGTCCACTAATATACAAAAATACCCGCTTGCTTGTGAAGCCCTACTTACACAAAATTACGTAGACGACATCCTTTGCGGTGCCGAAAATGAAACTGACTTAGAAACCACCTATCACGAATTAAATACCGTTCTAGGTAGTGCTTGCATTTCAACTCACAAATGGGTTTCCAATTCTAAAAGGTTTACTGAAAAATATTGCAATAATGATCAACCCACTTCATATGATATACAAATCGAAAATGCCTCTAATAAAGTTTTAGGACTTTCATGGAACCCTTCCCCAGATACACTCTCAATTTCAGTACCTGAAGCCCCAACTGACACTCACGTTACAAAAAGAACTGCTCTACCCACTTTAGCCAAAATGTATGATCCCTTGGGGTTAATAACTCCGGTGATTCTACATGGAAAGTTATTCATTAAGAAACTTTTCCTTGAACGAATGGACTGGGACGATATCTTGCCTACCTCCTTAGAAAAGGAATGGAAAAACTTTTGTAAATAATATACCTCACTTAAAATCGTTAAAAATTCCACGCTGTCTATTTCTTAAGAAGAAAATCACAAACATACAAATTCATGGATTTGCTGACAGTAGCAAAAAGGCTTATGCAGCATGCATTTATTTTCGTACATTATAGTCTGATAACACAGTTTCCTGCATACTGGTTACCGGAAAATTTAGGGTAAGCCCTATCAGGACAACTACCCTACCTAGACTCGAACTCTGTGCTATGCTACTCCTCGCAAAACTCACCAAACGAATCATATAAATATATGAAAACAAACTGTCATTTTCTAGCGTCAATTTATGGAGCGATTCAAAAATAGCACTATCGTGGATACAATCTCATGCATATCGCTGCGGAATAGCTATGTTTCCAATCGAGTTGCTCAAATCATTGAATTGACAAATATCTTTCACTGGCGCCACGTAAAATCTGCAGAAAATGCAGCAGTCTCCCCATCTCGAGGATTATTAGCCCAAAACATTTTAAATTTGGTGGTCAGTCCCTTCATTTCTGCAAGACCCCAACCTAAACCTCACTTACTTTAATGAAAAATTTGACGAATGTAACTTACCAGAAGAGAGGAAAATCTCGCTTCTTATTACTAAAAATTCTCCCCCTACCGAAGAAAATTTTTGGCATAAAATCTAGCTAAGATTTTCAAAATTTTCAAGACTAGTGCACGCCATAGCATATGTTCACAGATTTATTCATAACTCAAGATTTCCCACTAAAACCCTTACCGGTCCCCTATCTGTAGAGGAAAACCTAATGTTCACTAATTTTATTTGCAAAACTATTTAACACCAATATTTTAACTCAGAAATCTCGGAATTCCTAAATAGTAAACCACTATCTAATAAAAACATGGTGTCACTTAGCCCATTCATAAATCACTCTGGTTTTTTGTGTGTCGGCGGACGCTTAAAAATGCAGACATTCTAGAGTACCACAAACACCCTATTTTACTTCCCTCTAAATCACATGTAACCACTTTACTACTTTCACACGAACATATTAGACATGGTCATGTTGGACCACGAGCCTTACTTTCCAACGCCAGACAAAAATTCTTGTCTTTGAATGGCCTAGGGGAAATTAAGAAAATTATCCGAAACTGCTTCATTTGTTTTAGATTTTGCGCTCAACCTGCACAGCAAATCATGTCCGATTTGCCAAGGGAAAGAGTTTTGACTTCATGCCCCTTTCAGAATGTTGGGACCGACTATGGTGGACCACTTATGATAAAATCATCTCGCCTTCGTAAGACCTCTCTCACAAAATGTTGGGTGGCACTTTTTGTATGCATGACCACAAGGGCTGTACACATTGAGCTCGTTTCTTCTCTCTCTAGTGCCTCCTTTTTACTAGTGCTTAAACGTTTTATTGCTTTTATAGGGAATCCCTCTGTTATATTCAGCGATAATGGTACCAATTTTACTGGCGCAAACAACTGTCTTCGTGAGTTGCATGACTTCTTCAAAACCTCCAAAAATTCCACTTTAATTCAAAACTTTGCATCAGAAAATCTAATAAAATGGAAATGGATCCCCCTCACAGTCCTCATTGGGGAGAAATCTGGGAATCCGCCATAAAATCTACCAAATTTAACATTCGTCGAATATTAGGCAATGCTCATTTGGCTTTTGAAGAACTAGCTACTATACTACTTCGGATAGAGGCTATATTAAATTCCAGGCCAATTTATACTTACCCTGCCGACTTAAAATACCTAACTCCGGGACATTTCCTTATAGGCACGACACTTATGTACTTCTTACCCTGAACAAGAAATCACTCACATACATGAGAATAGACTCAACCTCTTTCAACGCTGTACTCAGCTTCAACAGCATTTTTGGAAAAGATTCTATTTGGAATATTTAAACAGAGTACAGGGACGGCCCAAGTGGTCTCAAATTAAGGGGAATTTGAAAACGAACGATCTTGTTTAGACGGAAAGGTCAGGGCTGTACGGATTCACACCAGTGAAGGCAGGGCCGTGCCGTGTTATGATGCGGCGAGGCAGTCGCATCAGGCGGCATCACAAGGGGGGCGGCATAATCAGTACAATAAAAAAAAATTGTCAGATTGTGTAAAAATGTCAGAAAGTATAGACAAAATGAAAAGTTACAGATAATGGCTAATGACCAAATGAAAATTTAATGCAATTGCAGAAAATTTTATATATAAGTTCTGAATTTCCAGCTGAAAATGAAATTCGAGCCTGGATAAAAAAGCGAGTCAGGATACAAATGCATTCGTTTTTTTCGAATTCTGAGAAAACTAATAAGTATTTTTGAAAAATTTAAACTCAGAATGAAAGATTATGTTATTAACGAGGGCCGCGAAAGTCCCTGAAAATTTCTATGTTTATTTTAATAAGTTACAGAGGTGAAAAGAAAGAGAAAATTTAGTGTGATTTTTAATTTCAAATATTTCATTCAAAAGAAACTTTTTGTTTATTCTAAGGGACTTTCTGCCCTGGGTAATAATGTAATACTTCATTCTGCATTTAAATTTTTCAAAATTATTAATTAGTTTTCTCAGGATTCGAAAAAAAAATGCATTTAAATAGCATTGAACCAAGATTTTGGGCCTACCCTCTTAATAAAAATAAAAGTTAAATTTCATTAATATTTAAGAGGCGGCATTTCGAAGACTTGGATCATATTAAAAAGATGTACCGCACGGCTCTGAGTGAAGGAGTCTTCATCAGGCCCATAACAAAGCTCTGCCCCTTGCCTCAAAATCCTTAATCCTTGGATTGCTTTTGCTTTATTTCTGTTTTCGCTTATTTTCTTGTTTACACATCTTAGGTTTTTTTTTGTATTTGCTCGCATTCTAGTTTAATCGTTAGAATTCGGTCATTTCGTTTTCTCTACCTCATTATTGAATGGGACATTCAACGGCCGGGGAGTATGTTTGAATTTAATCAACCATCTAATCTTGGCAACAACGCTCATACCTCTTTCCTTTCGTAGCGCCACCACTTTGATTGACCTGTTTTTGGCCAACTTTTGAACCTACGAGAGCCCTACACGCCCAAAACTCGACCTCTTATGAATCTAATCGCCAACCAAGAAGGTCGTTCTCCCAGAGCACACCGATTTCAAAACTGTAAGTTATACGTTTTCATTAATTAAGATTCAGAGCAAATAAATGATTTCATACCATTAGATAATGTTTTTGTAGTAACATAATACATTCATATTGAAGTACTAGCAGTTTTTGAATCATTAAATAAAAAAAATATAACCTCTACCTATTGAATACACCACTATCGAAGGAACCCCACAAAAATCATCTGAGAAACAGCTGTACTGGTTGTTTCTGTACCCTGGCTCAAGAAGTATAGCCACACTTGACGATTAGAAGCCCTATTCGTTCAAATTGTATTAATTTAATATCAAAAACTCTATTTATATTCAAAAGATTTTGAATATGGTTAAAGTTATATAGCGAAACGTTTAATTTTAGCATACAGGGCTGGTTTTCTTAAGGTTTGTTCCAACACAATAATAAATCGTCCATGTAACGATCACCGTCCTGCGCAGTACCATGGAACGTATTATTTCGTTCCCATGGAACCCACGGAACGTTAATTATCTAGTAACGTGATCGTTACATGTTGCGTTTAAACAAACCTTTAAATGAAACACCCTGTATTTTACTATTGCAATGAAATGATATTTTATGGAACGTTTTTATTTCTTAAGCATTCCATATACCTAACTGCTTTAATTTCTGAGTTATTCGTGATTCTTTAAGCAAAACATTGACTGCAACAAAAATTATGTGAAATTGTATTAGCTTGGCCGTGAAAATATTCAGTAAAAAAATAATTTTTCGAAAATAAATAGGTACATATTATTATTATTTAGACATTCTAGCTTGATCCTTAATTTAATAATATTGTTTCAGATATCAAAATACCTACGCAATTAACATTGTTCGGACGTAAAATATTAATAAAAACATACAACATTCTATCTATTTGGCTATTACTTTGACACTAAAGCTTAAACATTCGCCATTATTCTATTTTATAGTTCCTATTGCTTTGTTACCATTACTAATATGAATTTTTCTAATGAGGAACTGTTTAACATGGTTTTTTTTTCTAGAAGAGTATAACAAAAATGTGATACTAGCAATAAGAACTTATCATCAGCGATTCCCTGATAGGCGACAACTAAGAAGATACATTTTTTAAAGTTTACTAGAACACTTTCAATGGACTGGACACTGATTACGAGAACGGTCGTAATATGCAGATTCTCAGTGGCACTATGGATTACATTTAATTCATTTACAATAGTTTTTGTTCGATCAGATTTTTCGTAATCTAAGTGTCTAGTCAGTTGAAACCATTCTAGTAAACTTTTGAAAAGTTTCTCTTCTTGGTTGTCCGGTCACACGACATAGAGAACCGTGTTGTCCGGTTGTCCGGTCAAGAACATAAATTCTTATTGCTAGTAGCACTTTTTTGTTATAGTCTCCTAGCACAAAAACCATATTAATCAGTTCCTTCTTCTTCTTCTTCTTTTTATATAGACATTACTCTGTCTGTTTTCCAATGTGCCTCCAGTAAGTTGTCATTCCATCTTTTTTCGTGGTCTTCCCACTGATCGTCTTCCTATTTGGGAACCGTCTCTCGCCGTCCTTACTACTCTATTTGTTGTCATTCGGCTTATGTGGTCGTTCCTTAATCAATTCCTCATTAGAAAAATTCGTATTAGTAATGACAAAAAAGCAATAAGATATTAAAATAGTATAATAGCAAATGTCTATGTCTAAGCTTTAGTGCCAAAGTTATAGCCAACTAGATAGAATATTGTGTTTATATAAATATGTTACGCACCAACAATCTTAATACTACGTAGATATTTTGATACCGTAAAATGGGGTGAATAGGAACGATTTTCAACTTTCAACTGAAAAAAATGTCACTAACACATATTGCAAACATAAAACTTATGCATTTTTATTTGGGTCTTACCTTCCTCTTTTGATATTAAGATGTTAAAATATTAAAAAGTTAATACTTTAATCACACAAAAATCATTAATATAAACAGGTAAAAAGTGTCTCAGGTGTAAAGTAACATACACAAATAAATATAAAGTTTGTATTGTTGGAAAAATAAATTGTTGAAATGAAAAATATTTTTTAAATTCTAATTTGGTATTTTTCTCTGAAAGATTATTAACCAGTTTCTTCATTAGTCTAGGAAACTTGTCTTTAGCTATTGTGGATTCATTCTTGCCTGGTCCTGTTTTTCATTCCTCAACTATTTTGCGCCACATAATCTTCATGGGTCTTGTGTTGCGTCTTGACATACATTTAAACTTCTTGGACAGCAGTTCTGATGATTATAGAAAACCGTATAAATATTTATTTTAAATTTACGGAAACCACATTTGGTCCTTCGTGCCGGATGCTGTTAATTAGTGCCCATAATAATTAGAAAAATTGTGTTCATTAATACCACGCGTGGTTAAGAACCTTGGTAGAAGTTTGTTTTGTATTGGACACGATAGCTAACCGCTAGAAACACGTTTTGCAAGGCATGTATAATTTGTTGTTAGATGAGATATTGTTTCATTTGGTCTTACTCTATGCCTATGGAGATATTAGATAAAAAAGGAATTTCTAATATGTGGGGTGAATGGCTACACGGTAAATATTATGTTCCTATCCACCCCACATATCTCAAATTCATGACGTGAACAGTAATACTTGTTGTTAACAAAAAAAGTTAACAGATAAATCAAAATATCATCATGTTATATTGTTGTAAAGGTTAGAATAAGCAAAAAAAGAATACTATTCAATCTATTTTGACAGACATTTTGTACTTACTGAGAAAGTTTTATAGGATGAGAAATATCCTCAAAATTAACGACTTTGTTTGCACGCCGAGAACATAGGAACCAGTGACGCCAACAACACAAACCTAAATTTCCTTAAGCCATATCACATTAGACAGCTTGAAAAAAATTAAATAGCCCAACGAAAGTAATATATATGTTTAGGAAGATTATTGTTATTGTTTAGTGAAGTTTTGTTTCTATTCACCCCATTTTACGGTATCTGAAACAATAATTCTTCTTCTTCTTTGAGTGCCTCTCCTATCGGAGATTGGATATCATTAGGGCGATTCTAATTTTATTTACTGCTGTTTTGAACAATTCGTTAGTGGTACAGCCAAACCACTCTCTCAAATTTCTCATCCAGGACATTCTTCTACGGCTTGGATTTCTTCGTCCTTGGATTTTTCCTTGCATTATATTTTGTAGGAATGTGTACTTTTGTCCTGTCATCAGGTGGCCTAAGTATTCAAGTTTTCTCTTTTTTATATTCAGTAGAACTTCTGGCTCGTTATTTATTCTGTGTATTACTTCTTCATTTGTAATTTTATCCACCCAACTTATTCTTAGTATACGGCGGTAGCACCACATCTCAATAATTAAGAATCAGTTTAGATTAATATGTATTTATTTTCGGAATATTATTTTTTATTGAATATTTTCACGGCCAACCTAATAAAACTTAATTATAACGTAATTTTTGTTGCAGTCAATGTTTGGTTTAAAGTATCACGAAAAACTCACAAATTAAAGCAGTTAGTTATGGAAATGCTGAAGAAATAAAAAAGTAACTACTTTAAAATATAATTTCATTACAATACTGAAATACCTACAAGGTGTTCCATTTAAAAAAACTCAGAAAATACTTATTCCGAGTTTCGACTAACCCTAGTATACTCACATTTCGCTGTACCTATTAATATCTTAACAATATTCAGACTATGTATAGTAAAAATCATTTGAACAAAAATATAGAGTTTTTATGTCAAATTACTACAATCCTACAGGGTGTGAATATTGCTACGAAATTAATAAAAAAAAAAACGTAATTATCTTTGAAAAAACACGTGTAATATTACAAAACCTCATATTTTTAGAAAACACATCGAGGAGAATCCAAAAATGTAAAAATATACAGGGTGTCCCATTACAAAAACGAAGTTTTGAGCAACTTCCGGTATAGCCGGAAGTAGTACCTAATTAGATGAAAATATTTTCATTAAACAGCTCACTCTTCAAAACTCCTTCATGGCAATTTTCATAATTCAGTTACATTTAGTTCTCGAGCTCGAAATATTTCTAATTCGCCGTTTATCTGCCTTGCGCTGTATAATTAGTGTCATTTTACTGTATCAGTGTTACTTACCTTCGTCATTTGTTGTTTGATTTTCTTTAAATAGTTTAAATTTATATTCATTTTGTTCTAATTTAGGCTTTAGGGAGAATTCGTTCAATCCTGAATACTTAAATGCATCATATGTATATTCTTGCTTGGGTTCCTCCTTTATTTCGATTTTTAAGTTACTTAAAGGACCATCAGACGTTTGATTATTATCTATTTCTATTTTACAAGTCTTCTCACTGACTTCTTGTGTTATATCCATACTTCAGTTTCAGATTTAACCCAAAAATCAAAGTCTGTGTAAGTTTTAATAAGAATCCAAATCAATAAGGGGATGTCATATATTCTGCGCGAGCCCAGAGCATACCAGCCAAGCTTGCGCTCAGTGGCGGAGCATGTATCTCGGAACAAGCCAAAACTATGTTAAGTCATTAATAAACTATAAAACATTTCAGAACTCTTTTTATATATCAATCAAAGAATTGTCATTTAGATCATTACTTCAAAATTAATTAACCTTTTAATTTTTTTATGTTGTTTTGTGAAGAACTGTTTGTGCTTTTTATTCAAAATGTACTTCAAAATTAATTAAACTTTTAATTTTTTTTTAAATGTTGTTTTGTGAAGAACTGTTAGTGCTTTTTATTCAAGATGTACAACAGCCCTTTACTATTTTTAATTTTATATAAATTATACTCCAGAGTAATAAGCTAGAAATATACCATGTTCGGGACACTTAAAGATCCAGGTAGCTGACTACTTTTTTAGTTATTGTAGACCTATAGGAAGAAAACCTACCTGTTTCCTGTCTAGAGTTCGCGTCCGTTTTTTAATTATTAACAATTTAGTGCAAAAATCGCGATTTTTTCGATCTTTTGCACCCCATTCAAAAGCTAAATAGTTGACATAAAATTACAAAATTTTATTTTTTAGAACATTAAAAACCTTCAAAATGCCGATTTTTGAAAGTTAAAAAGTTAATTTCTTGCTACGCAAATTGAAAAATAAGTGAAAATCGTTATTTGTTAATAACTTTTACTAAAACTACCTTAGAACTGTAGTGTTTCACCCAAAGTTGGGTATTGGGGTACTTAACAAACCCTCAAAATTTGAGACCGATCCATTAATTAGTTTAAGAGTTATTCTAATTGTTTATCCCAGAGACCTTTATTTTGCAATAACATAAGTCAGAAAATAATGAAGATAGGGCAATTGTGCGTATGAAAGTAGAAAACTGATGCTATCAAAATGTACTAAAAAAAGATAAAAAAGATTATCTAATATAGTCAAAAATCCTAATGCCAAAGGGCCTAGCCGGGTAAGATGATGAAAAGTGCCCCCAACTCGATTCGAATTCCATATAGGTCACCGTTTAGCATATATAGTCAAACTAACTTTCTGAAATTTTTAGCCCCCTAGGTGGTCATGTGACCCACCTAGAGCCTAATTAGGGTTTTTATGTTTTTATTTTTTATCTCAGCCGCATCAAAAAAGTTGTAAGCTTTAAAAAGTTCTGTTCAAATTTTTTTTTATTTTTGGCGGGAAATTTAAATTTTAGAACGATTTTAAAATTTTAAATGAGTATCAAAAATTATTAAGACATTCATTTTCACGGAAAAAATATATAACGTTTATTTTTGCATAATGTTTCACCCTGAATTTTGTCAAATTTTTAAAATTGGTGAAACGCACCTTTAAAAATAAAAAACCGCATTTTTTCGTTTTTTTTTTTCGTTTTTTGATAAAATTTTATCCATTTTTTTCAAAAAAGGTAACACCGTCACTGGAGTAGGTAAAAAACAAAAATAATTGGGGTTTTCTTAATAAAAATTTTTTGTAACGCCATCCATTTTCAAGATACAGGGCGTTGAAGAAAACAAAATTTTACACATTTTTTACGATTTTGCCGAAACTACTGGCAACATTGTAATAAAACTTGGCGGGTTTTAAGAGGTAGTTATTGTGCATGTTTTGACATACAATTAAGGATTTGATATTCATAACTAGCGCGCTTAGGGGTAATGGTCTGAACTTAAAAAAAAAAGATAGTACGCCGCTGACATATTTCAAATTAACAATCATTTTTGAATTCCTCGTTCAATTTGCGATAAAAAAACTATCTTCTCATTTTTTCATACGAGGCGCCGTTTTGCTGCAAGAAATAAAATATCTTAACGCTTTTAAAGTATTTGAATTAGTTTTTATAATGGATGTACGAGTTTATGTAGATGTAGAAACTACTAATAGTATTTTTTGCACGATTGATCATTTTTGACTGTTTACCGTGACAGATTTTACGTCAGTAGATGACATTTACTAGCAACTCGACGGTAAGTAATCCAACTCGACGGTAAGTACTCCAACTCGACGGTAAGTAATTCACTTACCGTCGAGTTAAAAAATCTCTTAATTATAATTTATTTTTTGAAAGAATAAAGAAAACTAACGAATTATTTATTAATATTGAAACTAAAGGTACGATTCCGAACAAGACCGTAAACCGCAAACTGCAAACCGCAGACCGCAGCGACAGACCTACTGGTTCATATGGTTTCTTATGAGGTTGATGTCGAGTAGAGCGGCACTGTCGCCACCGCACGCAGAACGTCGCCACTGCAGACCGCAGGACTGCACCAGCATAGGGATTACGAACACTCGATACGAATCATATCTGCCATGTTTTACTGTAAGGCGCTATGGTAAAATATGGCGGATACGATTCGTATCGAGTGTTCGTAATTCCACCTCAGAACCAGTAGTGTCGCCGACCGCAGATCGACGACACGTATTTTTGCTGTTTCCAAATTGACTTAAATTGAAAAGAATTGAATTTCTTTCGAAAATGAGTATTTTAAATGAATAAGAAGGGCAATTAATTAATTGTTTAGCAAAATATTAAGTTATTTACGAGGCAAGCTTCCTTCAAATTGTTTACTTTTAAATAGGGACCTAGTTGATTTCCTTTTTTTATAATGCAAAAGTAAAAGATAGTCGTCATCTTCTTCTTCCATCAAAAGATATAACATTAATTCATCGTTGTTCATTGCGTCTGACATCCTACTTATACGACTTTTAATATTATACTATTATAAATTCCCATCGTGCAATGCTGTTGTCGATATTATGTATATGAAGTGCAGTTCTGCTCGGAATTGGTCTGACCGCAGACGACACTGTCGCTGCAGTCTGCGGTTTGCGGTCTGCAGTCTGCAGCCTCTTTCGGAATCGTAGCTTTATGGTACAATTTGTTAAATTATTTAATGAAATCCCACTTGTTTGGGCTGTGGTTTCACTTCTAACAGAAACTCCTGCAGAATCGCATACATTAGTAGTATTACTAGTATTGCACAATATTTTTTCGGCAAAATATATTTTATTTTGAAGAGAATCTTCTACATAGCTTTCTGCCACTGTCGATGAACGCCAACCTCCATGACGCTTCTTGGATTTTGAGAATAAATAATACTCTTCCTTTATGTAGAACAATATTAGTTTCTTCTAATTAAATGTTTCCTCGTACTGGTTCTTATACATTAATTTTTTTATGATAGATAATCCTAAATATAGTTTTAGATAGTTAGTCACGGGTCAAAAGTCAAAGTGTCCTCAAGTGGCTACCTATCTAAAACTATATTCTTATGATAGATAATCCTAAATATAGTTTTAGATAGTTAGTCACGGGTCAAAAGTCAAAGTGTCCTCAAGTGGCTACCTATCCATCATCTGGTTTATTAACGACTGTAAAAGTACGCTGGATGTTCGTTTTTGTATTGGGTACTTTTACAATCATTAAACCATCGGTTTGTTGGATGTCATTCATAGTAATATTATATAATTCTTCTCTTCTACAGGCACCAGATATTCCCAATATCATTGCGACCTACAAATTATGAAAAAATCTTCATTAGAGTATTTCTTTTACCTAAACTAGCTTATATTACCTTGTGAACTAGAAATTCTTCATCCGGTGCTTCCATCAGAAATTTTTCAAATTGCTCCCGTGTAAAAATGCTCGCTTTCTTAGGCCTATAGCCAACATTTTTTCTCTTCAAATACGCGATCAAAGTTGAAAACTTGGAAATATCAATGCCATCATAAAGAAAAACGGTGGATTTAATCATTGAATATTCTGCCCAGAGGCTTCCAGGAGCTTTCAACTGCATATGTCTTTGAACGAAATATGCCAATAGAGTATTTTCTTCGATTCTTAAATTCTTGCCTTTGCACCATTTTTTAAAACTTTGGTAGGTATTTTGATAACGCTTTTTGGATTTTTCGGGAATAATTGCGTAACACCCTTCTTCCCAAGCCCGTTCAATTTCTTCAAATTCACTTTCGCTCATATTTTTATTTATAATAATCAAAATTGTACTTAAAATTATTGACAACTAAATAAAAACTCAATTCTCCATTGTTGTTATGCACCCTAGTTACTACCTAACAACCAAAGTATCTATCTTGATAAAATGAATGAAACTAGTCAATATGACGAAAATGTTTAATTTTATAATTTATAATGGTATCAATCGCGCAAAAAACGTTATAAGCATGTCGAACGTTAAGGGTAACCGATCTCAGACAATAATTGGAGTCGTCGCTCCGCTCCTCCTCCAAACAATTGTCTTCGATCGGTATAAAACCCTTACCGTTCTCCATACTTAATATACTATTATTTCATAGAAGTTCGAATACTTTGTAACGGTTAAGATGTTTTATTTTTTGAATAAAAATGGCGCATCGTATGAAAAAATAGGAAGATAGATTTTTTGTCACAAATTGAACGAGGAATTCAAAAACGATTGTTAATTTGAAATATGTGAGTGGCGTACTATATTTTTTCTTTAAAAAGTTCAGACCCTTACCCCTATGTGCGCCAATGATAAATATAAAATTCTTAATTGTATGTCAAAAATGGCAACAACTACCTCTTAAAACTCGCCAAATTTTATTACAATGTTGCCAGTAGTTTCGGCAAAATCGTAAAAAATGTGTAAAATTTTGTTTTCTTCAACGCCCTGTATCTTAAAAATGGATGGCATTACAAAAAATTTTTATTAATCAAACCTCAATTATTTTTCAGTTTTTTACCTATTCTAGTGACGGTGTTACCCTTTTTGAAAAATATGTATAAAATTTTATCAAAAATGAAAAAATGCGGTTTTTTATTTTTAAAGGTGCGTTTCACCAATTTTAAAAATTTTAAAAAATTCAGGGTGAAATATTATGCAAAAATACAAGTTATATATTTTTTTAGTGAAAACGAATGTCTTTGTTATTTTTTTATACTCATTAAAAATTTTAAAATCGTTCTAAAATTTAAATTTCCCGCCAAAAATTAAAAAAAAATCGGACAGATCTTTTTAAAGCTTACAACTTGTTTATTTAAAGTTTTTCGCTAGTTCTCGATGCGGCTGAGATAAAAAATAAAAACATAAAAACCCTAATTAGGCTCTAGGTGGGTCACATGACCAAGTAGGGGGCTAAAAATTTCAGAAAGTTAGTTTCACTATATATGCTAAACAGTGACCTATATGGAATTCGAATCGAGTTGGGGGCACTTTTCATCATCTTACCCGGCTAGACCTTTATGAAATGTTGTAAGTAGTTTATAAACATTTAGAATATAAAAATATTTTCCGTAGAAAAAATCATTTTACATAGGTATTAGGAAAGCGGGTATTTTACACGAATTTTTAAAAATGTAGTTCAATTGGTGACTAAATGTGGTAATATATAAGTGAAGGGGGAGCTGGGAGTCGACAAATGCATGAGTTCAAAAATTAAAAAAGGCAACTTAAAACTACTATCATTTTCTATATCTCGGGATCTACTGAATATATTTTGATCGTTATTTTTTTAATTTGTATGTAAATTTTCTGTACATTACAAATATGCAATTTGTCTAGACATTTATTAATTAATAAACAGTCTAATTTGTTTAAACAATTTTTGAAAAAATAATTTTTTTCCAAAATCCATGATTTTAATCACACTATCGTTATTAATCATAAAAAAAGTTAAAGTATACTTTAATAAATAAATTATCTTCAATAAATAATTATCTAATAAAAACCATATATAATAATTAAATTAAAGAGGAATAAAAGAAAACCAGAGAGCAGCGACAGGGGTGGGATGCATAGTGCACACCAGATTAACAGACCAAATAGGTAATTGGAAAGCCTGGTCAGAGAGAATACTATCGGTTTAAATGAAAGATAAAGGCTAGAATCTAAAAACAATAATAATTGTATATGGTCCAAATGAAGACGACTCTGTACAGTAAAAAAGGAACAAGTAAAAAGAGCAATAAAAGAATGCAAACTGCATGGTGGAATATAATTTAAATATCTTCCAGAATAAGGCATCTAATATAGGATAGATGCAGTTTAATATAAACATGTTCAATGTCACATGTAGGCCAAAATCAACTAAAATAATATAACACTTTGTGTGATTATATGATAACAATGAAAATTTTATTAATGACAGTATCTTGTCTAAGTATATTGCCGGTGTTGGTGATGTGTTGTACATAACCACGTCATCGGTACTTAATTATAATTTTTAAAGCTTACAAATTAGGAAATCTTTAAATATTTAAAAAATGAAGGGAGATAGGTATAGAAAACCCTAATAAGAATTGAAGCTAAGTAAATTTTCTACGCGATAGACTAGTAAGATACAGGGTGTTCCATTTAAAATAAGTAAGTTATTACAGCTTGAATTTGTTAATAGAACAATCTCATATTTTTACCACCCTGTTTTCAAAAGAAATTTTGTTTCAATAAGCATCTGTTTAAATATGCTAAATAGTCTATTATTAAGATCCAAGAATGAATTTGTTACTGCTTCTTAGATTCGTAGATATTTATTATTTTCTAAAACCTTACATTTTTATAAAAATCGAAATAAATCAAAACACCCTGTATTTAGGTATAGGGAACCCTTATGAAAGTATAGCTTATTTTTTAAGGTCAATTCAATAATGCCATCAGATATAGGGCATTACTAAAAAAAAATATAACTTTGATATACCACTCTTTTTTGGAGCAAACTGTATAATTCACATTATTTTTAGGTTATAGTATTAAAGGCCCTGTATATTTCTGTGAAGAATTTTTTTTAAATATCAAGTGGTTTTCCGTACAGAGACCGAGGCGAATAAGATGAACCACCCTGTATATATAATAAAAATCATTTATTTATAAAAGTGTACTTTAACTTTTTCTATGATCATTAATGATACTATGATTAAAAAATAGAATTTTGTAAAAAATATATGTTTTCAAGAATTTTTTAAACAAATTAGACTGTTTATTAATTAATAAATTTACAAACAAATTGCATATTTGTAATGTACGTAGAAATTACATACAAATTAAAAAAAAGAAAGATCAAAATCCGTTGAGTTGATCCGGAGATACAGAAAATTATATTCGTTTGAAATTATTGCTTTTTCGGTATTTTAACTCGGTGGATTTGTAGGTTCCCCCTAGTACCTAATCGTTTGAACTACATTTTTGAAAAATCGTAGAGGGTGCTGTGAAGGGACAATGTTTGTGCAAATGTTTTTAGAAAAAATACAAATCCCATTATTTAATATGGCATTAATGAGGTTCCTTAATTATTATAAACAAATTAGCTGTGAATTAAAAAAACATATGGCTAACTTTGTCCCAAATGAACCCAGGCTAAATTTTTTTTATTTGAAAATTCGTGCTAAAATAATATCTTTTCGAATATATAAAAATATTGTTTCTACGGACAATATTTTTAAAGTTATTCTAAATGTTTATAAACTACAAAATTTCAAAAATTTGGCATTAGGATTTTTGACTATATTAATTATTTTTTTTATCTTTTTTTAATACATTTTGATACTATCACTCTTCTACTTTCATTTGGCATACTCAGAATTGCCCTATTAGTCCTTGTGGTGAGATCGCTCCCGTCTGGAAAATATTCTGATTCGGTTTCTTTGTGGATTCCTATTCAAAAATGTCCCCTTTAGACAAATATTAAGGGTGCCGGGCTGAATTTTTGGGCAGATACTGTTTAAACAACTTTTTTAAACAAATACAAAAGATCACGTGTTTTTGCTCCCGATCATATTTTTAAGTTTTGTGGTTCATTCTAAATAAGAAAGGTATCTTGTAAATTTTCTCAAAAATTGATAGTTTTCGAGATATATGCGATTTAATATCTGAAAAATGCGAAAATACGCATTTTCGAGGCTTAAAAACTCATATTTAAATTAGTATTTTTGAGGTTGCCATATACTTCAATTGAAGTTTAAACATTCAGCTTCAAGATTATGAAGAGTGATCGCGTCTAACCTTAATTTAAATAATTGTTTTTTTTTTTAATTGTTAAATATGCATGTCCATCCGCTTTTTTTGACGGTGCGGCGCGCTCTATTCCAAAAATCTCATATTTTCCTCCGAAAAGTATTTTTTATAGATTCTTTGGGACATTCTACATAAAAAAAGTTTTTTTGACATTTTTCTCAAAAGTTAATATGTAGTGTTAAAGTTATAAGTGATTTAAAATCTGAAAATGCGTTTTTTTGTCATTTTTCGGATTTTAAATCGCTTATAACTTTAAAACTTTTAACTTTTGAGAAAAACGTCAAGAAACTTATTTTATTTAGAATATCCCAAAGAATCTAGAAAAAATATTTTTCGGAGAAAAATAGGAGATTTTTGAAATAGAGCGCGCCGTACCGGCAAAAAAATCGGATAAACATGCATATTTATCAATTAAAAAACAACGGTATAAATTAAAGTTAGACGCGATTACTCTTCCGAACCGTGAAGCTGAATGTTTAACTTTCAAATTAAGTATCTGGCAACCTCAAAAATACTAATATAAATATGAGTTTTTAAGCCTCAAAAATGCGTATTTTCGCATTTTTCAGATTTTAAATGGGCTATAACTCGAAAACTATCAATTTTTGAGAAAAATTACAAGATACCTTTCTTATTTAGAATGACCCAAAAAACCTAAGAATTATATTTCAGAGCAAAAAAACGTGATCTTTTGTATTTGTTTAAAAAAATTGTTTAAACAATTTCTGCCCAAAAATTCCGCCCGGCACCCTTCAGATTTGTTTAAAGGGGACATTTTTGAATAGGGATCCACAAAGAAACCGAATCAGAAATTTTTTCAGACGGGAGCGGTCTCACCATATGGATTATATCTTCATTATTTTCTGTCTTATCTTATTGCTTAAAGGTCTCTGGGATAAATAAATAGAATAACTCTTAAACTAATTAATGGATCGGTCTCAAATTTTGGAGGTTTGTTAAGTATGCCAATACCCAACTTTGGGTGAAACACTAAAGTTCTAAGGTAGTTTTAGTAAAAGTTATTAACAAATAACGATTTTCACTTATTTTGCAGTTTGCGTAGTAACAAATTAACTTTTTAACTTTCAAAAAACGGCATTTTGAAGTTTCTTCAATGTTCTAAAAAACTGTATTTTGTAATTTTATGTCAACTATTTAGCTTTTGAATGGCGTGCAAAAAATAAAAAAATGCAAAGTTAATAATTAAAAAACGGACGCGAACTCTAGGCAAGAAACAGGTAGGTTTTCTTCCTATAGGTCTACAATAACTAAAAAAGTAGTCAACTACCTGGATCTTTGAGTGTCCCGAGAAAATCCTTATTACTCTGGACTAGGGGTCACCAATTAGCGGACTGCGGTCCGCATCCGGACCGTGAGCTCCTTTTGTGCGGACCGTCATGGCCATGAAATTGTATAGTATGTTTGACTCAACTTATGTGTGCGAAGCCGCTTTATCAAGAAGGAACTTTATTAAAAATCAGTACAGATCTCAGCAAACAGACGAATATCTCAACTCCCCAATGAAAATGAGCACCAAACTCACGTCAAACTTCAGACAGGTTGTACATAATAAAAAATGTAATTTTTTTCACTGATAATTTAATTTTGTAAAGAATGACAAATTTTCTGATTCGGTTTTTTTTGTGGATTCCTTTTCAAAAATGTCCCCTTAAACAAATCAGAAGGGGCTCGGGATGCCGGGCAAAACAATATTTTTATACAAATTCAAAATTACCTTTTGCCTCGAAAATTGTATTTAAAAAAAAGTCTCTTGTCATTTTTTTCAAGAGTTGATGGTTTTCGAGTTATAAGCGATTTAAAATCTGAAAAATGTGAAAATACCTACGCATTTTAGAGGTTTGAAAACTCATATGTAAATTATTAGTTTTCAGGTTGCCAAGTGCCTAAATTGAAGTTTATAAATTCAATTTAAAGATTCTAACGAGTAATCGGGACTTACTTCAATATAGACCGTTGTTTTTTATGCAAATTATGCGAGTCCACTCGACTTTTAAGTCGCCGCACATCGCAATTTATGGTGCGTTTCTGTCGCATTTATTATACATATTATACGTACCTACTTATGCAAAAAATGACCAACAAATACTTCACATTTATTAAAATTTTATAATTTATTATTAACATATTTTTTCCTTAATGACTTATTTATTTATTCAATTAATTATTGCCAATGTGCTAATTAAATACGCCAATAAAAACAAACGGTCGAAATTGAAATAAACCCCGATAACTCATCAGAATCTTGAAATTGAATGTTTAAACTTCAATTTAGGCACTTGACAACCGCAAAAATAATAATGTACCCATGAATTTTCAAGCTTCTAAAATGCTTATTTTCGCATTTTTCAGTTTATAAATCGCTTAAAACTTGAAATCTATCAAGTTTTGAGAAAAATGACAGAAAATCTTTTTTGTTTAAGATGATCCAAAAATGATAAAAACATATTTTCGGGAGCAAAAAAGGTAATGTTTTGGATTTATTAAAAAACTGTTAAAAACAATTTCTGCCTAAAAATTTCGCACTGCACCCTTCTGATTTGTTTATCGAATTGGAACAACCAGACAGGTACTGTTAACTCTGGACCCCGGAAGTGTCACAGGTTGTCGAAACGGACCCTCAGGAAATATAATTGGTGACCCCTGCTCTGGACTATTAACCAACATGTTTTTATATTCTCATTTTTCATTATTTTTGTTATAACATTCATACTTACATATTTTTGAATAAGAAAATAAACGTTTCCGAAAGCTTGCATATTCAGATAATAGTTTACTTTATTAAAGCTAGTGTTGGCCAAAATCGGTCTTGTTCTTGCGTTTTCGCAAAACCAAGACCAAGACCGCCTAATTTGAGCAAGACCAAGACTTACCGTGCAAGACTTGAGCAAGAACAAGACTAAGGGCCGGTACTTTATATCATCTCGGTTAGCTAACCGAGGTTTAATCGGGACAGAAAAGTACCTCTTAGGGTCACTTGCGTTATAATAAATGCAATTATAATTCATATTTAGCCATACGGCCCACACTCCCTCTAAGGGGAAAATTCACTCATCCCAGATACCTAGGGTATCAAAAGGATTATGCTCTGGTGGGACTCTTTCCATGTTATCGAGCCCTAGGTGACTTTATACGCTGGAGTATCTCCCAAAAGTTTTCGTACGAATCTGGACGTCGAGAGTAGCACTGCTTTCTGCATAGTCTTGTAAAGATGTTCATTTAGACCCAGCTTTTTTATGTTTTCTATGAGGTTCTTTGGAATGACTCCAGTAGTAGAAAGAATAATAGGTATTATCTGGGTACTTTCCATTCTCCATTGTCTCCTTATTTGTATTTCGAGATCTATATACAGGGCCGGCAATAACGGGCCTGCAAGGGATGCATTGCAGGCGGGCGCCCCTGTTTGGGGGGCGCCAAAATGAGCTTTTTTTTCTGCTGGTGTTATGTAAAATACTAAAATAGAAAAATTCATTTTTAAATGTGGTTTAAATTCGCCATAATACCCTAATCTGTGTTTGTTAGTTTTGCATATCACATTTTATAATATATAAAAATATGCGCGGCATAAAATTCTTATTTACCATGTAGTAATGTAATTTATTGGTCAAAGATATCATATTTCAACCAAACAACTTGGCTCTTAATGAGAATGCTTTGTTTATATTCTTCAAATTTCTTGCAAGTTTTGTATCAGCAGTTATGAGAGGAAATGAATGATTTCTAGTAAAATAAACAAGATTGTTATACTGTTTTCTTGCCGCCTGCGCGTGTCTAATTATTTAAGTATTATGTATTATCATAAAATCTAATCTAAATATCATTCAATTAATATAAAATTATATTTGTTAAGTACTACTCAGTACTGTTATTAATTTACGGTTAAGTTATTATTTTTATTTAGTTAAATAAAAATGGATTCAAAAAAAATTATCTGGGGAACAAATCGAAAAATAAAAGCTGAAAAAGAAGAAATGACACAAAAAAACAATATTAGTTCTCTTAGAAAATTTCTTAAAAAAGGTAAAGTGAAGTTGTTTTGTCAGATGAGGGGTCCAATAAAACTGTAACCGAACTTTATTTACCGGGGACATTTGCGGATAGCGGGACACCGACTTAAGTCGGTGCCTCGCTGCCCGGAACACACATTTTTAGGACACAAGTCCAAAATGAAGTCAAATAGGGAGAAAAGCTCTTCTAGCTACCCCTAAAATCAGGTGGTTTAACCACATAAAGTAATAAAGAGGATGTGTTCCATTACCCAGTGCATCCAAGGTAACGTTCAATACAAAGCCTCCTAAGGGTACAAACATGCCGAAGATACAAGGATGAGCGCGGTGTAGGTCGCGATCGCGGTCGCTACATGGATATCAAAAGAAACCTTCATTTTCTTATGAGATCGCACATACCAAGGATGTGTCACCCATTCACCCTCGTGACCTTGCATCGCGGTTTACAGCGAAGTCGATGCCAAAACAGGATACGGAAAGTATCTTCGGTAAGGGTAAAAACATGCCGAAGATACATGGATGAACTCGATGTAGGTCGCGATCGCGGTCGAGGTTTACATCGATGACGGGCGGAACATACCGAAGATACTTCCGTATCCTGTTTTGACATTGACATCGCTGTAGCTGTAAACCGCGATGCAAGGTCGCGAGGGTGAACGGGTGACACATCCTTGGTATGTGCGATCTCATAAGAAAATGAAGGTTTCTTTTGATATCCATGTAGCGACCGCGATTGCGACCAACACCGCGCTTATCCATGTATCTTCGGCATGCTTTTACCCTTATTCGTTATGTACTGCGATGGGGAGGATAGGTGGTACAGCTTGAGGGGGTCAGATAGATACGGAGTCAGGTTACGCAGTGTGACCGGTTTGATCTTCGGACATGTGGGTCTCACTGTTCCATTTGAACACACATAATGTTCCCGAGGCTGGGGTTGTACGAGTATCTGTGTGTATGTGTGTGGGGTGGGGGGCGCCTGTGCTAGTTTTGCAGGCGGGCACCTTATACCCTAGCGCCGACACTGTCTATATACTTGGCGATCTTTTCATTGTGCTTAACACGCAGATTATTGTTGTTAGGTATCGCCACCTCTATTAATGTTGTTTGCTTAGTAAGTAGGAGATTCTTATTAATAAAAACTAACTTATTATTAAATGTCAAGCTTGCTTTTGTTTTGTTATAATAGATTAATTTATTTATAAGAAAAGAAAACTACATATTTTTCCCAGTTGTAGACTTTTTTTAGATAAAATTACTACCAGTGTACCTTTTAACGTTAAAAATACAAATATTCTCATTTGAAAGCTGTACAATTATTTAAACAATCTTAATTTAAACAAATTAAAAAATTTTGTTATAATAAATAAATTAATTTAGGTAGGTATTATAACAAAACAAAAGCAATTTTGACAATTAATAATGCGTTAATTAGATGGCTCTACTCGAGTTACTTGGGAACAAAAACAGAATGAAGAAAATTGATCCATGGGAAGCCGAGAAAATGCATTTTTTAAGGTATACCGATTTTGAACTTTCAGATTACATTTTCTCCAACCTAATTTTTGACAGTAATTTTGCTATTTTTGGTAATTTTCACTCGTAATATCAATAGTTTTTAATATCATAAAATATGTTATGAGTATCTTAAAGATATGAAAATTGGTGTGGAGAAAGAGGACCGAAATAAAAAGATGATGGTTCGAAAATTATGATCTTATTGTTTATATCTTTGCCGTAAATTCCGGTCAACTTTGACCGCTTGTATCTAATTATGACTCATCATAGTTAAAATTTTTTTATTTTAAAAGAAGCGTCAATGCTGCTTTATTTTCAATACCGTTTTCATAATTTAATTTAATTTATTTTATTTGTTTATTTATTTATTTGTTTATAAGCCAAAAAATTGTTTATAATTTTAAAATATTCCTGAAGCCGCCTAAATAGTCCGATTTCAATTCTGTAAAGTACATTAGATACGTACAGTGTTTTTTATACAAAAATCATAGTTATTCTTATGTATCATAATTATTGTGGTTATTATAGCGACCCTAAAATTTTAATTAACAATTCAATTGTTGCTAAACTGTTCATTCAATTTACATCGGCTTCTGGAATTATAATCTATACGAAAAGAGCTTTTATATTACAAAGTTATTTAATTACATATTGATAAACAATTACTTATCTAAAATTTTAGTTGAAAATTAAATATTTTGTTGGAAAAACCCGCATTTTCCGGGGAAAATTTTCGTCGAAGTAAATCGGGAAAAACATGTCTCTATGCAGTGTTTAATTACGGTGAATTTTTATTTGGGTGTTTTTGGTGTAAAGTTAAAGTCTTGGGAGTTATAGAGCAAAAATTGAAAAAAAAACACGATTTTCGGGCACCATTTTGTTTATAAAAAAAATAGCACACTATCTGCGGACTTATATTATTAATATATACAATCATAAGATTCGATTCCAGCAATAAAATTGCTGGTAAATAACTTTTCCTTGTATTTTGCTAATTAGCCCAGAGTATAAGAGGTATGTTCGTGAGGTGGTTTACTATGTTTATGGATCATTATTATAATATCAGCAATTTTCCATTGCGTTGGTACAATTTTGAGCCTTAGTGCGGCGTTGAATAGTTGTGTTATTATAACTACACCTTTATCTGGTAACAGGTAACCCTTAAAAAAAGATTCTTCAAGTGCGGCAGTAAATAGTTTTTTTGGGGATATGGTGTCTCTTATAATATACTAGGCTGTTCAATAAGTTTTGCGGTGCGATAAGAAAAACATAATTTTATGGTTTGAATTAATACACGATATTATTCAGTATGGCCTCCTTAAATATCAATACACTTGCTCCAAGGAGTTTATGAATTCCATCCCTCAAGTGAGAATTTGAAGGGCCTGCAAAATACGCTTCCACAGCTGTTATGATCTCATCATTTGATGTTGTTCTGAAGCTATTTGCTTGTGGCATTTTTATAATGAACTATTTTAAATGGGAAATAAGCCACAATTTTATCAAAAAAATGAATTTATTAATGTTTCGACACCCAAGTTGGGTGTCGTTGTCAAAATACAAAATAATACTAAATAAACAAAAATGTTGTTGCTTAGTAAACAATTCTTCTAATAATTTATTTAATCTGACTCATTTATATCGGCAATTCAGGCATGTATTATACATTTTAAAGTAGAAGACTTTAAAATGATATTGCCAATATTGATGAGTTGCGTTCCTGGGACGACTTTACTAAAAGATAGTTCATTCGATTACATGAAATCAACCCCAACTTAAGAATATCGGCCATAAAAATCATAGCATGTGATCTGTCTTTAAAAAGACAACCAAATGCAACGATGGCAGTAAAATTCTCGCTCTAGAGATTTCATAGTAAATCACGAGGGAAAACCAGGAAAAAACCTCGTGATACTATCCCGACATCGTAAGTATTTGGACTTATTGTCCTTTTCATGATCATTTTTCAGTGCGTAACAAATGATAGGAAAAAGGGTAAGTCCGTGATAATACACATTTATGACATTTATTCTAACATGACATTTTAGTTAAATCTGACAGTTGTCACATTTTATTTTCAATTTGGAATAAAAACAAATCAAATGTGTTTCTTGCATTTATAAAATGGTATTTTCTTTGATTTGTATAGTCTTATAAATTATACAGATTATATTTGTAATATTATTATCTAATTAAAAAAATATTTTTTATTATGGCGCCATCTATCGACAACTAGAATAAATGTTATAAAAATGTCACCGACGTGCCTTTTTTTCTGTCACATACAATTTAATGCGTTAGAAAGAAATCGAAAAACTGTGACGCACTGAAAGATGATCATGAGAAATACTGTACATTTAGTTTACTCTCAAAACTAATACCAAATTCTGACTTTAATGTATATGTTACAGTTCAAGTTGATTATCCAGTTGGAGTTGACTCCAACTAGTTGGAGTCGACTCTAACGGCTGGTTTCAGTAAAAGTTGATTATAAATATAAAATGAAGATTTATATTCAACATTTACTAGTAAAAGTAGACTCCAACTAGGAAAAGTATACTCTTCCCAATGCCATTTAGTAAAAGTTGATTCTGATTCACACAAACAGCCGATGCTAGAAATTAAATTAATGTTACTGAATATGTTCAAATTAGTCTAGGCTGTATCGTCGTCCCCGTTAGTGAAATTACTCCGATTCGAATTTTTTGCACAAACTTACTCAAAAAGAGGTCCTTATAACAAATCTACTGGGTGCCAGGCAGTACCTTGATCGATAAATTGTTTAAACAATTTTTTTTAGACAAATTCACAAAAATAATTTTTTCACTTCGAACAATTTTTTTTAGATCATTTGAGTTATTCTGAGCAAAAAAAGGTATTTTGTGATTTTTCTCTAAAATTGATTGTTGTCGAGTTATACGCGATTTAAAATTTGAAAAATGCAAAAATAGCCATTTTCAAGGCTTAATCTCGGTTAAAATCCATTATTATGAAAGTCAGAAAGTGACCAAATCAAAGTTTATAGCCCCCTGTACAAGATCCAGCAGAAATTTTTGTCACTATTTTATTACTAAGCTTTATCTTTAATTATTAACAATGAGCGCTAAGTGCGTATTAGGCGGCCGTCAATGGTGAGTGCTAAAGAGATGCACCATTTGGGCCGTCCAATGGTGAATCTCACTCGCACTCACATTGACGGCCGCCTCAATACGCGCTTAGCGCTCATTGTTGATAATTAGAAATAATATCTTATTAATGAAATAATGACAAAAATTTCTTGAGGATCTTATAGAGGTAGCTTTAATCTTTAGCTTTTTTAGTTTCTGACTTTCATAATATACAGTGAGCACGTAAAGGTTGGAATAAATTCATTTTCTCGAGAATGGACGATTTTAGAAAGAAATCCCGAAACAAGTCAATTTTTATTTTTAAATTACGACTTTTTGGCATATATACCATACTAGTGACGTCACCCATCTGGGCGTGATGACGTCATCGATGATTTTTTTAAATGGGAATAGGGGTCTTGTGATAGCTCATTTGAAAGGTAATTCAATTCTCTATCCAATAATATAACTAATAACATAATTTTTTATACAGGGTGCCCAAATTTTTTTATTTTTTTGATTCAATTTACTGACATAAAAAGAAGAATGCAAGTAATTTATTTAATTCAAAATACATTTTACTGCTCTCATAAAACAGAATAAAATGTTTATTTGAAAAATAATCATTGCTTTTCGCTTAAATTAAATGTTCAAACTGTCAAGAGGAAGGTGGGTGGCTGCTTTAATACTGAATTTAAGTAAAAAACAATATTTTTATTTGTCAAATACACATTATTTCCTGTTTTCTGATAGGAGTAAAATGTATTATGAGTTAAATAAATTACACACATTCTTCTTTTTGTCAAAAAATTTAATTAAAAAAAAATATTTTTTGGACATCCTGTATAAATAATAATGTTAATGTTTATATTACTGAATAGAAAATTGAATTACCTTTCAAATGAGCTATCACATGACCCCTATTCTCATTTAAAAAAACGTAGATGACGTCATCACGCCCAGACGGGTGACGTCACTAGTATGATATATATGCCAAAAAGGCGCAGTATAAAAATAAAAACTGACCTGTTTCGGGATTTTTTTTCCAAAATCGTCAATTCTCGAGAAAATGAATTTATTCCAACCTTTACGTGCTCACTGTCTAATATCGTATGGCATTTTTGCCTTTCGGACAGTTCCGGCGCCAATTACATATTTAACCCTGTTTCAAGTAACTAATGTCGATGTACACTAGCCCAGGGGGCCCGACGGCTTAACGTGCTCTCCGAGGCACGGTGAGTGGGCTCGTGTCATTATTGGAAATGAAAATGGTTTGTCTTTGGCAGGGCTCGAACCCACGTGGACTGGCGTATGAGGCCAGCGATTATGCCGTTACTCCACGGCCGCTCGCTCGACTTTCACAATAATTATCTTTAACCGAGTTATTAAACCTTGAAAATGGTTATTTTGGCGTTTTTTAAATTATAAGTCGCTAATAACTCGACAACAGTCAATTTTAGAAAAAAAAGGCCCAAAGGATCTAAAAAAATTTGTACAAAGTGAAAAAATTATTTTTGCGAATTTGTTTAAAATCATTGTTTGTCGCCAAACGTCACTAAAAGCATTCATTATTGTACTCATTTGCCCTCATTTTCGGCAGTAAAGTAACACTTTGTTGTATTGAAAGAAGAATGTTACTTTACCTGCCGCGATTATTAATCAAATTAACCGAGATTGAATGTAAGTGGTCAATGGCAGCAATCGATTATTTATTCGAGTGAAATTAAAATTTATTTACTTTAATTATTAAAAATATTGTACAAAATTTATCTTATTATTAATAAAATTTATGTCAAAAAGTAAAATTTTGTAGTGTTTCGCAATTAGGTATATTCATACAAAATAAATCAAAACTTTACAGATTTAGTAATTAGGTAGGTATGCAATATTGATAACTATCGATTAAACATCAAAACCGGCCATCATGCAAAAGTCATCTGTCATTACTGTCATACGAATTTTTTATTTCGTCTAAAATTAAAAAAATGTCCTCAAAGTTGTAAGTAAGTGTTAATGTTTTTTATGATTGACGATACAATTTTGTACGCACCACCTCAATACTCTTTATCGAACGCGTCTGTTGCTCGCTTCGCTTCCTCTGCTCGTAATATCAGACTCGTTCGATAAAGAGTCACTTTGGTGACTTGGTACATAAATGCCCGTAGTCATACAACTCCAAAGAAAAAAAAAACTATTAAACAATTTTTCGACCGCGGTACCGTGTGACACCCTGTGTATTTGTTATAAGGATTGTTATACGGATGTATTTCTTTGAGTATGTTTGTGCAAAAAATCGAATCAGAATAATTAACCTAACGGGCAGGCCCGGACTGGCCCGCCGGTGCGCCTTTTGCCTTAGTTAGTATCTATCCATAAAAAAATTAAATGCTGAAAAAAAATTTTTTTTGAACCATTACACAAAGATGATGCAGCTATTATTCCCCTAAAAATGTTTTCACTTGCCTCTGATTTCGCCGTTTAGCCCCGAGGGTGCACCAGAAACCTACACAATGAAGCCAGTCGGTACAACAAAATACCAGGTATCAGATAATCAAATAGCTTAGATACGGCGCCCTCGAAGACCATTTTTACGATTTGGGCGCCTTTCGTAGCAATCAATATCCGCTGTTTCTTTTATAATAAATATGTAGCTTTGATGCAAGGAGCGGCGCCCCAGAAGAAAATTTTTAGGATTCGGGCGCCTTTCGTAAGTATCAGTTTCAGCTGTTTCTATTCTAATACATAGCTTAGACGCGGCGACCTCGAAGACAATTTTTAAGATTCGGGCGCCTTTCGTAGGTATCAATTTCTGCTGTTTCTATTATAATAGAAATAGCGAATATTTATACCTACGAAAAGCGCCCAAATCGTAAAAATGGTCTTCAAGGGCACTGCGTGTCACATCTAAGCTATTTGATTATCTTATATCTGATATTATTGTAAAGAGTGTTACATTCCACAATTGGCCTAAAATATATAGGTGTAGTTTTCGGCGCTCCATACATAGATACATTATACATACCTACAGGATTTTTGCGCCCCAGAATCCTAAATATTGAAGCCAGACAATGAACAAAATACAACTTGTCAACTTGTATCAGGTATCAGATAATCAAATAGTTTAGATGCGATGCACGCCGCCCTCGAAGATCATTTTTGCGATTCAGGCGCCTTTCGTAGGTATCAATATCCGCTGTTTCTATTATAATATAAGAGTGTTACATCTCACAATTGGCCTAAAATATATTATGAGTAAATTCAACTCGTATCAGGTATCAGATAATCAAAGTTTAGAACACATAGCTCGAAAATGGTACCCAGGGTTTTATGTTAATAGTCTAGATGCAACGCGCGGCGCCCTCGAAGACCATTTTTACGACTAGGGCGGCTTTAGGTATCAATCTCCCCTGTTTCTGTTATAATATAAGAATGTTACATCCTACAATTGGCATTAACCCTTAAACGCCCAAGCTTTTTTAGGTTCCATGTACGCCCAAGGGTGGGTAAAAAATGTCCACCTCGAAAATAGCTAATAAATTTATTGAGAGTTGTTGAAAATGGATTAAACTTAGGAATCTTACGCTTAATAAACACAGCATCTTCTAAAATATTAATATGAACAATTTACAAACCTTACAACAAAATTACAATGTACATCAAAATTAACATACCAGTAAAAGCCAGTCATTCAGATTTGTCGATTTTCTCCACATTCTTCCTTTCAGCCTCTTCATTGGCAGATAATTATGTGGATTATGTAATTATACGTCGATAATTATTTGGATTATGTTCCTACCAACGAGAAATTAAATAGAAACCTTTAGTAACAAGTTTTACCAAGTGTGTACTTTTTATGCCCACCCATATTTAACTCAAGATATTACTTTTATTTTCAAAAATATCGGTAGAAATAATTTAAAATTCGATAAAAGGCTGTCTTTTTAACAATAAATAATTTTTGGAAAATTTTTAAACACGTAATAAATATGTTACAAGGGAATACGCATTAGGTGGATATTTTTTACCCACCCTTGGGCGTTTAAGGGTTAAATCTACATGTGCAGATTCCTGAGCTGGTTAACTACATACATTATACACATAAGATTTTCGCTCCCCAGAATTTTACATAACGAAGTCGGTGAGTACAAGCAGCGCCCTTACACTTTAGGTTTTGTGTTAAAATAGTTAGCGCCAATTAGTATAGTGTAACCAAAACCGTGGACCCAAATCCTAACAATGTTTTCTAGTACGCTGCTTTTTGTTCTCAATACGATATACCTGTATAAAAAAATAATAGCTGTGAATTTTAAAGTTTAACACATGGGTTTAATTTAGCCACCATAGGATTTTTCTTCTTCTTTTTGTATAGACATGACCTTGTCTGTTTTTTCAATTTGCCTCTAGTAAGTTGTCGTTCTATCGTTTTCGTGGTCTTCCAACTGATCGTCTTCCTATTTGGGAACCGTGTCTCGCTGTCCTTACTACTCTATTTGTTGTCATTCGGCTTATGTGGTAACTCTATTCTATTCTTGTTTCTTACCCAGTTATCAATGTTATCCACCTTACATCTCCGTCGTATATCTGTTCTTCTAGCTCTGTCCCATAGAGTCTTACCATCGATTTTTAGAAGGGTTTTCATCTCCGCTGTTTCGAGCAAACTTTTTGTCCCGTCTGTGTCGAGTCGTGTTTCTGCCGCGTATGTCATAATTGGTCTGATGACTGTTTTGTAAATTCTGCCTTTCATTTCTTTTCCGATATTTTTATTTCTCCATATTGTGTCATTCAGGCAACCTGCGGCTCTGCTTGCTCTATTCACTTGAACTTTCATTTCTGTTTCGAGCCTTCCGTAGCTAGATAGTGTGATGCCTAGATATTTAAACTCCATCACTTGTTCCATTATCTGACCATCCAGCTTCAATTTACATCTTATTGGATTTGCTGTTGTAACCATGCATTTTGTCTTTTTGGGTAAATTAACATGTTAAATTTTCTGACGGCTATGTTAAAAATTGGTGCAGCATTCGTTGTAAATCAACTTTCGATGTCCATCTTTGTAAATCAACTTTCGATGTCCATCTGTGTGGACACGCTTGCCGTCTCCTTAGTCGTTCATTCCTCGCCGGATTTTTCCACTATTCTATCTCGTTTCTCAATGCTGCTGAGGGCGACTTGTCTGAAAGTGCCCTCCATGTCTTCGGTGACTCTCTTAAGGTTTTTACCGCATTCTTGATCTCGACCTTCGTGTCTGTATTTTTGAGACATTAGTTTCACTAAATTATTTGTAACTCTAGTAAGTTTCTCCATTGCTGTTATCATAGCCTTATGTCGGAGCCCTCTTCCTTCTCTCTAGATCTTTTTTTCCCAAATGAGGAGCTCCTTTCAAGTTTGCCTCCTTGGAAGATCCGTCTTGGTCAGGTCCCTATCCCTGACCGACGATCTTCTAACCGAAGACCCCCTTCTCCGAAGATTATAGTCTCCTCCTTCCTCTTTTCCTCTTCGCTGAGTACTTTCCTTTTGTACATTCATAGTTTGTTCCAGCTGCACCACCACTGGTGACTCGCTCCATTGTCTCTTCGTTTTGTTTTATTTCCTGCGTCAGTTCTCCGAGGGCTCCGTTTGCGGCCGTCTGACGCTAGACCGCTAGACCATTCATCACTAACACCAATCATCATGATTTTTGTCAAATGTTTTTGAACCAGTAGATTATTCTGTAAAAGCAGTTGAAAAATTATTAGCACTTTTCAAAACCAAAGAGCGTAACGGAGTAAAAGGAATACTTGAAAACTGAAGCTATATGTTTGTGGCATCTTAATATAATTTACTATTCCCAATAAAAATAGTAAATTACTTTATGGATTTAAATTTAAATTACATTTAAAAAAATTCACAAGTAATATTGATTTACTTGACATAAAAAGTTTGATGTAAAAGCTTAGGAGGGGGGTCTGGCGCCTTTGTTTAGAGATTAGGTTGGCGCCTTTTTAGGATTTGGGTTGGCGCCTTTTTCATGAGCCAGTCCGGCCCTGCTAACGGGGACGACGTTACAGACTCTACTAATAAGTAGTTAAAACGGTCAAGACAAAGAAACGCACACTCATCAAAAATGCACTTGAGATTCTCGTATAATCAACATTTACTGAATCGATCCAGGAAGAGTCAACTCCAACTAGTACAAGTTGATTTAAATTTATAAAATCAACTTTTACTGCTCGTTTCAGTTGGAGTTGACTCCAACTAGTTGGAGTCGACTCTAACTGAGAATCAACTTGAACTGTAACATATATATGCTATTTTAAATTAGATCTCGGTAGAATGCAGTAGGATGTGGTTACCCATACTAAAAGAGGAAGTCAATAGAAATAAAATACCACGATTGGTAAGTCATTAACATATCGAGTTAGTACATTTTTTATATAATATCTATGTATTATTAATATGATTTATAATTTAAAATAGCATGTATACCTACATTAAGGTCAGAATTTGGTATTAGTTTGGAGAGTAAACTAAATGTAAGCCCAAATACTTACGATGTCGGGATAGTATCACGAGGTTTTTTCCTGGTTTTCTCTAGCGCGAGAATTTTACTGCCATCGTTGCATTTGGTTGTCTTTTTAAAGACAGATCACATGCTATGATTTTTTATGACGGCTATTCTTGAGTTGGGTATGGGTTCTTGATTTCATGTAATCGAATGAACTATATTTTACTAAAGTCGTCCCAGGAACGCAACTCATCAATATTGGCAATATCATTTTAAAGTCTTCTACTTTAACCCTTCAACAGCTAGCGTTACCATACGGTAACGCTTACAAGGTTGTACATCAAGCGCCGCCATATATTTTTGAAGTTAGAAATTTGAACTCTGCGAGAGGGGATCCTTACTACATACGTATCGCTACTCGTTAGTACTAATTCGACGTTCGCAGCGGCTTGTTGTGCGTATCGAGCGATCGTTAAAAACGACTTTGTTTGTAAATCATGGATTATGGCGACCTTCGATTACAGTAAGTAACTTTCAAACTCCTCCGTTTACTTTTATTTGTTTATAATACGTACAAATTATAGGTAAAAGTGTACTTTATAAGATGGCCAATAATAATGTGTGCTAAGTTTATTTTCAAATAATTAGTTAGGTTCGTTTTTTTCGCCTGTTACCATATGGTAACGCTAGCTGTTTATGGGAGTCAATTAAAAGATTGCGTGATTTTTTTCCAGGAGAGGTTTTAACTTGGAAGAAGCTCTGCAAATAGTGTATGAAGATGACTTAGATGTTCAAGATATATTTATAGAACCTCGAGAGGCAAACGTTTTGACCGATGAAGATTCAGGCGACGAAGAGGAGGGGGGTTTAGTCGATAATCTTAGTGGTCAACAATTATTAGCTGGAGCAGAACTAAGAGTGAATCAAGCTATAAATGAAGAGCCAGACGAGCCTGTTCAAGATAATGAAGGTCCGTATACCAGACCAGGACAGGAAAAAATCACTTGGATAAAGAAGGGCGATATAATTCCAAATAAAAAAGCTTTTCCCGAACCTGATTACTCCAGATTTGAAAATCTAACAGATGTAGAAATTTTTGAGCAGTTTATTGATCAAGAAACTGTTGACTTACTTGTTGAGCAGTCTATAAAATATGCTATCTTTTTAAATCATTCAGATCCTAAAATCACTTCTGGGGAGATGAAATGCGCCATCGCCATCATGATTCTAAGTGGTTATCATGAATTGCCTGGAAAAGACATGTACTGGAGTACAGAAAAGGACTTGAACGTATCCATTGTGTCAGATGCCATGCGAAGAGATCGGTTTAGGCAGATTCTAAAATATCTACACTGTGCTGATAACACGAAACCTAATAATAATGACAAAATGTGGAAATTACGACCTCTCATGGATAAACTACGAGCAAATTTTATTAAAAATTTTGTTCCTGAACAACACCTAAATTTTGATGAATCCATGGTAAAATATTTTGGAAGACATCCCAGCAAACAATTCATACGAGGAAAACCAATCCGATTCGGCTACAAGGTATGGTGTTTGAATGCTGTGTCGGGGTATCTTGTAAATTTCGATGTATACCAAGGGAACAATCCTAGCGGAAATACTTTCTATGAGCAGCACCTCTTGTCAACACGATTGACGACTTTTCCCCTAATGTGTCCAAACTTCCATTTCGATTTTATTTTGATAACCTTTTTACTGGTTTCAATATTTTACATTACCTGAAACAACGCGGCTTTGATGGAACGAGAACAATCCGTGACAACCGTATCCCGAAAAGCTGTCCTTTACCTGCGAAAAATATGTTATCTAAATCTAATTCTCAGAAAAGGGGTGATTACGTATCAGCTATTGATAAAGAAGATGGAATCATTGTTGTGAAGTGGCTGGATAATAATGTTGTTAGCGTAGCCTCTACCTGTCATGGAGTAAATCCCACTTGTTTAGTGAAAAGATTCTCTCAGAAGGAAAAAAAAATTATACAGGTATCGCGTCCAACGCTTATAACCGAATACAACCGCTTTATGGGAGGAACCGACCTGATGGATGAAAATATTTCAAGATATCGTATATCCTTCACAAGGAAAAAGTGGTGGTGGCCCATTTTTACTTGGTTGCTGGACACAAGTGTAGTAAATGCATGGTCTGTTAGGCGAAAATGCAGAAGCAAACCACCAATAAGTCAGCTAAATTACAGAAGACAAATCGTTTTGCATTATCTTGAGAAATACAAAACAGTTTCAAAAGGACCAGGAAGGCCATCTACATCTAAAAACAGCGTTACTCTAAACCGGGTGTCTGATGATATTAGATATGACCAGGTTGACCATTTATTAGTTCCAACTAGGGATAAAAAGTTGTGCCGGTGAAGGTTGCTCCTCAAGCATCCGAACAATGTGTTGTAAATGTAATGTTGGTATATGTGTAGACTGTAACTATATTTTTCACACTAAATAAACATTTTTGACAGTTTGCAACAGATATTTGAATTTCTATTATTTTGTACATCACAAACGGCTAGTGTTACCATATGGTAACGGCACTTATATCGCAAAAAAATAAAAAAAAATGTTAAAAAGTTATTGAAAGAGCCTAACTTAATCATAATAATTAGGAATTATAACCTGGCACAGCATATTTATAGGAAAAAAATTCCGCCGTTGAAGGGTTAAAATGCCTGGATGCCTACATGCCTGAATTGCCGATATAAATGAGTCAGATTAAATAAATTATTAGAAGAATTTTTTACTAAGCAACAACATTTTTGTTTATTTAGTATTATTTTGTATTTTGACAACGACACCCGACTTGGGCGTCGAAACGTTAATAAATTCATTTTTTTGATAAAATTTTGGCTTATTTCCCATTTAAAATAGTTCATCATTTGATAAAAAACGCTTTCCTCGCAAGATTTTTTTAAGCATTGAAACAGATGGAAATCGCTAGGGGCCAAATCTGATGAATATGGTGGATGCTTCAACAATTTGAACTTTAATTCATGGATTTTGGCCATTGTTAAACTGCTCAATGGTACGGTGCATGGTCCTGATAAAAAAGGATTTTTGTCTTCTGTAAACCGGGACTTTTTTCATTTCCTTAAGCTGCTCTAAAAGGATACAGTAGTATCCATAATTTATTGTTTTACCGGTTTGCAAGTAATCCACAAATAAAATTCTTCTCCCATCTCAAAAAATTGATGCTAACTCCTTTTTGGTCGATTTCTGGAAACTGACTCGTTTCGGAGCCGAGGAACCAGATTCACACCATTCTTTAGCCTCTTGCTTTGATTCAGGATCATGGTGATAGAATCAAGTCATATCCATAGTGATAAATCGATGCACATTGATCCTTTCGAAAACGCTTTAAATGCTGCTGAGAAAGTCGCATTTGAATGTGTTTTGTTCCGTTGTTAGTGAATGCGGCACCTATTGTGAACACAGTTTTCTGAAACCCAATACTTCAGTCAAAATATTGCTTACATCGCCTAATGAGACGCCTAGGGCTTCTACGAAATCTCTTTCAGTCAATCGAAGATTTTCCAATACCATGTACCTACTATATTATTTCTATGATTTCTAGTGTTGTTGCTGTTTTTGGAAGCCCTTGACGTAGTTCACCTTCAAGGCTTGTACGACCACGTTTAAATTCAGAAACCTATCTTTCTACTATACTAAATGAAGGCAAAGAGTCCTTATATACCCTATTCCACGAACATACGCCTGTTTTACTGTGCAAAATAAGAAGAACGAAAGTAAATTGCAAATTACATTGTTGTTTATTGGAATAATTATTAGCGCCATTTACTTTCGTACTTCTTATGTTGCCCAGTAAAATATTCGTTGTCGAAGTAAAAATAAAAAACTTTATTTCACATTTCTATTTGATGAAACGTTTTACTACAAAGAGTTGTAATTAAAGATGTTTTTCATCTTAATTTTACTTGGATGTTAATGCACTTCATGAAGTGCATGGCACTTCATATTATCCACAAGTTAGCGCAGCCTCCACCTTTTCCATGGGTATTTTTTCCGTGAATCGCGATCGACTTCAAAAACTTTGGCGATCGACCGTTTGAACACCGCTGTTTTAAACCATCCAACAATAAAAATTCAATCACTGCACGACACTTAATTGTTTCCGTTGTAAAAAATACTGTTACACGTTGATACTAAATGGCTTTTATAAACAAAAAATGAATTGTATTGACAGATTGAAATGAAATTTCACGTTCATATGAAGAGTGTATATCTAGAATATATTCTGCTGTTGACCAGTGGTTCCTCAATTGCTGTCAAACGATTTTTCGTAGTCTATAAAGGCCAAACAGATTGGTAAGTTGCGTTCGCGGGTACAGTGGATAAATTGTCGCCGACAATTTCTAACCTCACTTAATATAAATAATACCGTTAATAGATAAATATAGAAGGTATATTTACTTTTAATTTATTATAAACTTATACAACTCTTGTATACAACATACAACTACAGGGTTGATAAACTAATACAGTAGAGCGTCGATAATCCGAACCCTAGTAATCCGAACGATCGCTAATCCGAACGCAAAAGAAATTATAAAATTAAAAAATATGATCGCGGACCGAATTTTTGGATTTAATATGACAATGGGCAAAATATGACCGCGGATTTTTGTTTTGTTTATGCAGAAATACATACAATATATTTGTTTATTATGCAGGTGTTTTATTCCTTGTAACTAAAACGTATGTACATATGTATGTATTTTGAACATATGTTCGATAATCCGAACAATTTGATAATCCGAACTACCCCTGTACCAATTAGTTCGGATTATCGACGCTCTACGTACTTCAATTATGGTCATAGAAGAAAATAAGACAAAAGGTGACCAATATACATAACTAATACATACATAAACACATAAACACAATGCTCTAATAATAAAAATCAGTAATAACTTTATTTACAACTTTAAGAATTTCGCGTTATAAAACACGATCTTCATTATTAACCTACATACATATACAGGGTGTTAGTAAATAAGTATGAAAAATTTTAAGGGCTAATTCTACATGAAAAATTAATGCCAGTTTGCTTTATAAACATATTATGTCCGCAAATGCTTCGTTTCGGAGATACGGGGTGTTGAAATTTTTATTTCAAAATGCCAATTTATTTATTGCTCTAAGACCAGTTGAGCTATGAAAATGAAATTTGGTGAGTTTTAGGAGGTAGTTATTACGAATTTTTTGACATAAAATTTAAAATTTTGTATTCATCATTTATGCGCCTACGGGCAATGGTCTGAATTTTTTTAAAGAAAAAAATAATACTCCACTGAGATATTTCGAATTAAAAATTATTTTTAAATTCCACGTCTAATTTATGATAAAAAACCTTTCTTGCCTTTTTTTTCATATGATGCACCGTGTTTATGCAGAAAAATAAAACATCTTGGCGCGTATTTCTCATTTCTTAATACATCATCAAGAACTATCCAATATAATAATACTAAACTAGAACAATAACAAAAAATATTACTAATAAGATTTCAACTAGGTGCAAAGCTGCAAGAAATGTTTAAAATGATCTTCTTTACAGATAACAGAAAAATTTTATATTCATCATTGGCGCGCGTACGGGTAATGGTCTGAATTTTTTGAAGAAAAAAATAGTACGCCACTGAGATCATGTCAAACTAAAAATCATGTTTGAATTCCTCGGTCAATTTACGACAAAAAATCTTTCTTTCTTTTTTTTTCATAGGAGGCCCTGGTTTTATACAAAAAAATAAAACATCTTAACGCTTACCAAGTATTTGAGGTAGTTTCCATATGCATAGAAACTTAGTTCAAATACTTTCTAAACGTTAAGATGTTTAATTTTTTTTGCATAAAAACGGCGCCGCATATGAAAAAAAGGCAAGAAAGATTATTTGTCTTAAATTGAACAAGGAATTCAAAAATGATTTTTAGTTTGACATATCTCAGTGGCGTACTATTTTTTTCTTCAAAAAATTCAGACCATTACCCGTACGCGCGCTAATGATGATTATAAAATTCTTCTGTTACCTGTAAAGGAGATCATTTTTTAAACATTTCTTGCAGCTTTGCACCTAGTTGAAATGGTATTAATAATATTTTCTGTTATTGTTCTAGTTTAGTATTATTATATTGGATAGTTCTTGATGATGTATTAAGAAATGAAAAATATGCGCCAAGATGTTTTATTTTTCTGCATAAAACAGTGCATCGATATGAAAAAAGGCGAGAAAGGTTTTTTATCATAAATTAGACGTGGAATTTAAAAATAATTTCTAATTCGAAATATCTCAGTGGCGTACTATTTTTTTTCTTTAAAATAATTCAGACCATTGCCCGTAGGCGCGCCAATGATGAATACAAAATTCTTAATTGTATGTCATAAAATTCGTAACAACTACCTCCTAAAACTCACCAAATTTTATTTTCATAGCTCAACTGGTCTTAGAGCAATAAATAAATTGGCAGTTTTTATGCAATAAAGCATTTGCGGACATATGTTTATAAAGCAAACTGGCATTAATTTTTCATGTAGAATTAACCCTTAAAATTTTTCATACTTATTTACGAACACCCTGTATATGAGGTAATACAAACCGAGTATGTTACTAAACATAAATATCGAGATTCAGCAAAAACAGTAAACTATATCCTAGTTGTTTGGATGACATAAAATACAATTTAATATATTTACGTATCTAATAATTATAAACAGAGAGCTCGTAGTACAATTTTATACTATTAATAATAAAATAACTAATAATACAATTCGATAATCTGGATACAATTCGATAATAATAATAAGAGAATACAATTATAATACAATACTTAACACATTGAAACATCTATTCCACTCAATACCTTTTCATTTACCCTTACCTAACCTAAACTTTGACTTGAATGTTGTTGATTTAAATTCTGAGTCAGATTTAACTTTGATATTATTAAATAAGGTGTTGCAGTTGGAGAATTGATAAGTTGTTCAAAGACTAGTGTCTTTACATCACACCAGGGTTGTTTTGTATTAAACATTTTGTTTTAAACAACTGTTTTAAACATGTTTAAAACACTTAAATTAAACAAGCGTTTTTTTTTTTCATTTTTTTTGTGAATAATACATAAATATGAAAAAAAAATCTTATACATATTATTATACAGACTTTGTAACAAATATATTTTTATTTATTAATAATGGGAACACAACAAAAATTGGAAAACTCAAAACATTTTGCATACAAGAGTTAATAATTTTCTCAAATTGTTTTAGTCTCATAGTAATCTTGTAATCTAAGTCATCAATTTTATCAGCCACGTGATCACTTATAGAATTAAGCTCTTTAAAAATTGAAACCAACTTAACAGCTTTGACATTGCCTAGCCGGTTACATAGTTTGGAATTGACTAAAGCGTATGATGAGAAGAGTTTTTTTTAAGTGTATGACCATAGAACGCCACCATGCCAATGGTTGTACATTAGATGTTTAGAAAATATATATGGATTAAAGGGTACACACTTTGTCTGGTAATTAATAATAATTGGCAATACTTCTGGATGTGAAGTGAAGTCCGTACCAGTTTTTATTTGCTCTTGACTAAATTTATTTCCACTAAAGCGATGAGCAAGCAAACTTGTCAAGAAATGAGCCAGGATCAAAGCCATTTTCATAAGCTCCTTGACTTTATTCGTATCATTTACCAAAAATTCGCCATTTGCGTGTTCAGTCTCGAATGCTTCCAGAAGTTCTAGCCATATCTCTGTAGCCTCTCCTTTAGTGCAAGTATTTGTTTGGACTTTGTCCCTGCACTGCAATATACTTTAATTTTTATAAATACCTAGTCTTTAGCATTTGCCTTTAACTTTGTATCATTTACAAGCTTTGTTACATCTTTATCAATACTTATTCTAAAAAAATCCACAAGGAAAAGAAAATGTTTTTCCTATAGTTGGCTGTATACCATCAATCACAAAATTGGAAAAAAATCCTTTGTAAAAGGTATAAAATTTTTTTTTATTAAAATCCCTTAAAAGGGCTACATCACAACAAAACGTTTTCGATTTTTATAAAAAATCATCATCAGTGTTAGATAAACTGGATACTAGCTGAGCCACAAAGGAAAAATATCCGGGTAAAAACTCTTTACATGTAATATAGATGCCTTAAAACATACTTCAATAAAAAGCCCTGTGATGGTCACATGGCAACCAGGATAATGCCCTGAGGTAATGTATTGAAATTTCCCAACACGTGGGATCCAAATTGAGTTGTTTACATTTCAATGACTTAAAGGCAACTGAATGCGAAATGAGTGATGTTTCTGAAAAAAAGGGATTTTTTCAGAGACATCACTCATTTCGCATTCAGTTGCCATTAAGTCATTGAAATGTAAACAACTCAATTTGGATCCCACGTGTTGGGAAATTTCAATACATTACCTCAGGGCATTATCCTGGTTGCCATGTGATGTAGCCCTTTTAAGGGATTTTAATAAAAAAAAATTTATACCTTTTACAAAGGATTTTTTTCCAATTTTTTTAATACTTATTCTATTGTTTAGAGCAAATGTGAAATAATATTGGCCAGTTTTTCAACTAACTTTCTAAGCATTCCGATAAAGTATTCCAACGAACATCCTAATGCAATACAAGAGCAGAATCACCAGCTTCTCGGAATTTTGCGCTAGCAAAATGTACATTTCTGAAATATTTGCAATTTTTTGACACTGTTCTTTTTCCTGGCACTTCTATATCGTGGGCAAGTAAGTTCATAATATGGGCTGAACAGCCATAAGTTATTATATATATCTGTGCTGCCTAATTCCTCAAACAGATCCTTCTCATTTTAAGAAATATGATTTAAACAATGTTTTTTCTACGTTTTATTTGTTTAAAACACGTAATATAAAAACGAAAAATAAAACATGTTTAAAACAAAAAAAAAATCATTTAAAACAAAAAAACGTTTGTTTTGTATAAAATAAAAAAAACATGTTTTTTTTCAACCCTGCATCACACCGTATATTAATCTGTTATGTTATAATTACTTTATCATTATCATTGTAAACTTTGATGTACTGATGCTTGGTCCAGATTTGCCGTCGGGCAGTATGTCCAATACCAAATACCTATTCAGAATCAATATCCGATATTGAACAGTATATAATATAAGTAATACCAGTACATCAAACGGTCTCTCGGGGTTGTAGGGTGTACTACCCTGGTGTCAGTCGATATCAATAAAATTGCTAAGTGCTAGTGGTGTTTCAATAAACTGAAGATCATCCTCCACCGAGCCCGAAGATTATACAGGAGAACATGTTTTGCTCAATATCTCCGCCATTTTTAACTTTTCGTGTTAATTTTACTTACTAAATATACGCCTATATTTTTGACTATATGATATTGCATGTGACTTTTTTGGTATTGTAATATAATTCAAATCCTTCTCACCACTTAAAGCCCTATGCTTTGGCTATCTGTGGATTATGATGTATTTTGGGAATGGACAAAAATGTAAAAAACGGTATTTTAACGTTTTCTAGACTATAAAATTTGGTCAAAAACGTCTTTTGAATCAAAGTAACTTGTTATAATGCCATATAATGGCATTTTTGAGTCCCTTCTATTAAAATATTATGTTTTCCGTTGATACTTTACGATAGAAAATGCAAATTTGTTTAAATAAACACCAAATCACTGTAAAATCGCATAAAATAACATTTTGAGATAAAAGAAGATTTTTAACCTTAAATATCTTACTTTTACGTCTTGCAGAAGCTATATACCAATTTTCAGACAAATCGGAGATCCAAAATTTTTTTTGCTCCAAAATTGAGTGATTTGAAATGAAATCACCCCATCACTTTTATAACTTTTAAAACAGTAATTGTCATTAATGTAACTGAATGTATTTTTTCGTAGCAACGAAGGGCATCTGACGTAATATACTTGACGACGGGATATTATCAAAAATTATCGGGTATAATATCACAAGAGAGTGAGAATAAATTGAAAATAATGCGACAGTTTTTCGAAAATTTGTTGTCTGGGCTACCGCCCAATGACAACAAATTTGAGTAAAAATGAAGCATTTTCTTATTTATTCTTAGTGCCGTGCGATATTCGTAATATTATTTTTTAATACGTATATTATGGATATTTCCTTAAATGTGACAGTGGTCAAAACTAGGAAACTGGTTGCCATTAAACAGAAACAATCTACTTAAAAAAATTCTATCGGTAATTTTCTACAGTAGATAATTCTCAGTATAATTTTAATCTGATTGGACAGAATTAAACACGTGATTAAATATCTTACTATACGATTGGAAGTTAAAATCATCAAAAAATAATCACTTTAATCTTTATTTCTGTAGCTTTCTATTGGTCAGAATCTCCTATGAATGAAATAATCTAAATAATTCACTGTTTTGGTTGTATATAGTTTTTCTGTATTTTTTTGTTTTATTTAATTATGTTTTTAATTTGGTTGTTTATTGTTTTTTTTTACTACGCTAAGACATAAACCCGATTCAACATCTCGGAAGTTTACATACATCTTCTTAGTTTTTTTTTGCTCTTCTTTTTGCTTTTTTTTGTTCTTTTTTTTTCAATAATTATAATATAAAGGTTGATTCATTTAGAGGTACTTTTTTTAGTGAGGATTTGTTGGGAGATCGTGCATGAATGGTATCAAATAAAGTTGCTTTCTTATTCAGTATTGTTTGACATTTCATCCTAAAAAGACTTACCCGTTGTCCTAGGTGAGCGACGGAAAACGACACGACGCGCTGCAATGCGATACGATGCGACCAGTACTTCACGCGACGTGTGGCTTATGTAGCGTCGCATCGCGTCGCCTTCCATCGCTCAACCTAGGACAAACGTGACGATGTCAATTCATTCCTATTCTTCAGTATGGGGAGTATACGGCAGTGTTACTAGAAAATTCATATTCTAAATACTTAGCTCTAAAAAAATTCCATAAACTGAGAAGAAAGACAACAAATATCATATAAATATTTTGAGCAAAATAAATTTGGAGAATTTCATAATTTATATTCGAAATTAAGAAATAATCCACGTTGGTTTAAAGAGTATACTTTCGATTATATTAATGCAGCTGTTAAACCCAGTTTCAACTGTCAATAAGTAATTTTCAAAAACCAATTTCTATTGAAGAGATGCTGTTACTGACTTTAAGATATGTCACACTGCGTGCGTCGTGTCTCGTCGCGAACAAAACAAGTTCGCACTTCGTCGCGTCTTGTCGTAGACTGATTAACCCGAAAACGTAGGCCACACACAAATACAACCATTACTTGATATTTTCGCGTCGCGTCGCGTCGTGTTTGTCGTTCACCTAGGACAACGGGTTAACTCGGCACAACGTCTAGAAATTATTTAGCTGTATTATGAAAATAGGCGTTCAATGAGGAATGTGTTTCGTGCGCTTAGAGCAAAAAAAAATGTTTTCCGATGAGACGGGTTTTTGGCTTAATGAGGACGTGAATAAACAAAATGCCCGTATTTGAGTTGATGAGCAAGAGCAACCCAAAGAGGTTCAAGAGTTGCCAATACATTCAGAAAAAACCACTGTTTGTTGTGATTTATGGGCCGGTGTCATAGTCGATCCATGTCTTGGACCGGCCAGAATGTTACTGTGAATGGAGACTATAGGGCTTTTCATCGATTGTCATTTGTTTCGAGCTTCTGTCATGTGTCACATAATATTAATATATCTACGTCATACGTTATTGGTATTCGCGGTGTGCAAGTACTTGGAAGGGAAACGAGAAACGACCGTGCGCGAGTCGCGGAGAAATATTGCAACTATCTTAAATAATTCATATTGTCATTTGAAATTGTCAAATTGACGTATATTTCATACCTTCTGTCACTGAATCAGAAAAATTATATATTGCTCCACAATATTGATATGATATGCAATTATTATATAAAGGTAAATTTAATTAATTGTATTTTGCTTGCAGTACTGCATTTTAATAACTGATTTTATTTACTACATACAATTGTTTACGTTTGCGTAACATAACCTATATCTTATTTTTTCTTCTTATTATTTTTTTGGACTATGGCCTTGACAATTATCCAGCAACCAGGACTAATATAATTGGCCAATATAATTAAAAGTGCGAATAAAAGTACAGAGCGTAGAAATAGAGGTCGCTTTGCCGAACTTGCACGGTCCCAATAGTATTTTTACTACAAAAGCGATATTACGTAGGTCAAAATTTTTGACGTAAGAGAACTGTCAAAACATTAGAATGTGACTTTTCATTATTGCCATGTTTATAATAAATACGGCAATAATAAAAAGTCACATTCTAATGTTTTGACAGTTCTCTTACGTCAAAAATTTTGACCTACGTAATATCGCTTTTGTAGTAAAAATACTATATATAACAATGATACAAACCAAAGGCGTATGGCGTAGATATATTAATATTATGTGACACATGACAGAAGCTCGACAAACGGACTATTTGGTACCAGAAATTGAAGTTCGTAGTTTAACTGACATTTGGTTTCAAAAATATGTCGGGAACTACCATACATTCCGTGAAAGCATGGCTTTACTGAGAAAACGGTTCGGTGAGCAATTTATTTCACGCTTCGGACCAGTGACTGGACGGCCTATATCGTGTGACATCACACGTCTAGTCATTTTCCTCTGGGGCTACCTCAAGTCCAAAGTCTACATGAATAAACCGTCTACGATTGAGGCATTGAAGCCAAGTATTACTCGAGTCATCGGTCAAATACCAATCGAAAAGCTCGAACGCGTCATCGAGAATTAGACCTTCAGGATGAACCGTCTTAACCGCAGTCATGATCAACTTTTGAAAGAAATTATCTTTAAGAAGTAATTGTAAAGAATGGTTCTTTTTTAAAAAAGTACCTCTAAATGAATCACCCTTTACAATAATTACTTAAATCTACAGAGTTTAAAAAAAATAACAACAAAGCAAACATGTTTGTTTTGTTTTAACAAAATTACATGTTTTAATTAAATTATGGTAGTATGCACTACCATATGCTGTTTCAGGTGATCTTGTCTCGAAAATTGTCTTCTACAAGTTTTACAAGTAAATGGTTTTTCTCCAGTGTGTATTTTTGTTTTTTTTTATAGCCTTTATTTCTATTCGAAATGTCGAATAAAGGCCTCTACCATTTCTCGACATACGTGTGAGGCGTTTCCACATTGGTCCTGCGACTCTTTTGATGTCGCTACAGCGCATTTGATGTCTTCCTCTTGGTCGCTTAGCTTCGTACGGTCGCCAGTTTCCAACTCCTTTGTTCCATCTACCATTTTCGAGACGTTCGTTGTGTCCAGCCCATTTCCATTTTAATTTAGCTGCTTGTTCCACGGCATCCTTTACTTTTGTTTTATTCTGGGTTGTTTCGTTTGTTTGCCGATCTATGGGTGAACTACCAAGCATCTGTCGTTCCATGGCTTGTTGAGTTTTTCGAAACGTCCATGATTTTTGTGAATGTCCAAGTTGGAGCTCCGTAAATGAGAACGGGAAGGATACACGAATCGAACACATTGGTTCGAAGGTTTTGTGCTATCTTTTTGTTTTTCAGTATGTATGAGACCTTTCCGAAGGCGGCCCATCCCATTCTTATTCGTCTGCTTATTTCGGTAGTTTGGTTTTTTTATTTGCCTTCCTTGATATTCTGACCCAGATATTATAGATTCTTCTAGATGTTTCACTTTTGTTCCTTGGATGGTTATCATCGGTTAAAGAAAAAGTAAGATTGATGTGATTTATGTTATTAACAGGTAAACATTGTATGTAGTACCGTAAGTTGGGGCTACTTTGGACATATGTCTATCTTGGGACAAATTACATAACATATTTTTGTTATTTAGTGTGGCACCCCTGTTTCCAGTATTGCATTTTCTAAACACGTGAATGTGACGTAAACAAACTGGTGATTTCATTAACTATATTTGCTGGTCGTTAGTAGCGAAGGTAAGTTTACAATATTTAATACAATACACTCGCGATCACAAAAATCGGGTCACTCGATTAATTATACACGTTTGAGGTCTCAAATTTCTTAAACCTGTTGTCCGATTTGTGATTTTTTTAGTATGTTATAGCCTTATTATTTAAGAATATCAACGTAATAATGTTGTTGCTAGACAGGTAAATGTCATTTTATACTGGATGTAACAATCCTACTGTGTTTTTTTCTTAAAATTCGGAACACTCTGTGGAATATTATAGCACACATAAAATATTGAAATTAAAACTCAATTGTAGCCTTAGGCTTTCTTAACATTTTAATTTTTGGCTCATTGGCTTATGTTGGATAATAAAAAGTTAGGTACCTACTTTAACAATTAGCCCTGTTCTTCATCAATACAGGGTGTTTCTAAATAAGTACGACAAACTTTAAGGGGTAATTCTACATGAAAAAATAATGACCGATTGCTTTATAAAAATATGCCCGCAAAATGCTTCATTTCCGAGATACGGGATGTTGAATTTTTTCTTACAAACGGAGATTTATTTGGTGCTGTAAAACTGGTTGAGATATGCAAATGAAATTTGGTAGGTTTTAAGAGGTAGTTATTGCTTATTTTTTGACATACAAATAAGAATAACTATCTCTTAAAACCTACCAAATTTCATTTGCATATCTCAACCGGTTTTAGGGCAATAAATAAATCATCAGTTTGTAAGAAAAAATTCAACATACCGTATCTCGGAAACAAAGCATTTGTGGACATATGTTTATAAAACATACGGTCATAGTTTTTCATGCAAAATTACCCCTTAAAGTTTGTCGCACATATTTAGAAACATCCTGTATTGATAAAGAACATGGCTAGTTGTTAAAGTACCTAACTTTTCTATTATCCAACATAAGCAAATGAACCAAAAAAGCAAAAAGAAAGCCTAAGGCTAAAATTGAGTTTTAATTTTAATATTTTATCAATGCTATAATATTCCACAGAGTGTTCCGAACTTTAAGGAAAAAACACAGTAGGATTTTTTCACCCGTTATAAAATGACATTTACCTGTCTAGCAACAATATTGTTACGTTGATATTATTAAATAATAAGGCTATAACATACTAAAAAAATCACTCAAATCGGACAACAGGTTTAGGAAATCCGAGACCTCAAACGTGTATAATTCATCGAGTGATCCGATTTTTGTGATCGCGAGTGTATGAAGCATTAACACAACCTAAATTCATCTATGAAATAACTTTATCTCTATACTTGGTTATATTTGGGCAATTATGTTATTTGTCATAACCTAAAGGCTGCGCCAGATATGCGGTATTTGCCAAATACCGAACAAATGCTTGCTATTTGCCTATTAGTGTGGAGGGGTTGCTTGCTATTTGGCATTGACTAATTTTAGTGCGTGTCGAATATTTGTCGTGTTCCCGTACGTTGTCGGTCTTTTCAACACTTCAAAGTAAACAAATATTCGCCGTGGTGAATCTCGAACAAATCTCGAATATGTGGTGCAAGGCCATGGACGTATAAATAAAGTCTTTATTTATACGTCCATATGCAAGGCGCTTGCCGTTTAACGAACACTTTCATGAGCACTCATATATTTGATATTTAGCAAGCACTTGTTCAGTAATTGCCAAATAGCGCATATCTGGCGCCGCCTTTAGGTTATGACTAACGCACAAATAACATAATTGCCCAAATATAACCAAGTATAGAGATAAAGTTATTTCATGATACCTTAGGCGGCGCCAGATATGCGGTATTTGGCAAATACCGAACAAATGCTTGCTATTTGCCTATTAGTGTGGAGGGGTTGCTTGCTATTTGGCATTGACCAATTTTAGTGCTTGTCGAATATTTGTCGTGTTTCCGTACGTTGTCGGTCTTTTCAACACTTCAAAGTAAACAAATATTCGTCGTTTGAATATTTTTAGTGTCATACAAATATTTTTGCAAGCACAAGCAAGTTTTTTAGGTTAGGTTAAAGTTTATAACGTTTATTAAAGTAATTTAGTTATTGTCACAGAGTGTAGAAAATACCTATTGAAAATAATAAATATGGAGTGGACCAATGAAAGTATTTTACAATTTTTAGATGCATATGAAAATGAACCCATAATATGGAATGCAAATTGCTTTTTTTCTGCTATTTAATAATAAACTTCCACCAGACATAATGACAAAAGCAGCTGAATTTATAAGAAGTTCTGTATCACTATCCATTCTGTACCTTTTTTTGTTCGGTTAGAATATATTTGTTGTTCCCACAGTGGCTCGATATAAGAAAAATCTCGAATATGTGGTGCAAGGTGCTTGCCGTTTAACGAACATTTTCATGAGCACTCGAATATTTGATATTTAGCAAGCACTTGTTCAGTATTTGCCAAATACCGCATATCTGGCGCCGCCTTACTTAGGTTTTTTAGACCATATGTACTAGTGAGATAAGTGTTGCCTACCTATTTCTGTAAATCAAAATAAACATAAAAGTAATACATTGGTGGGGGACAACTCTCCCATTTAGCCCCACACGTAATATTATAAAGTAAATATTAGTTATTTTTCTTTATCTTTCTTTTTCAGGCCCAGATATGATATGTTGATGAACTCCAGGTAACTCTGGATGGTGTTGATGGAAACCTGATTCTAAACTACGATGGGACGAACATCACAGATGATCCAGGAAGGAAAAAGTTTGTAGTTAGACGGGGGTGCAGACACCCTGAGAGAATTATTGACACCAGTAAGTCAAGCACATCTGTGATGTTCAGTGGTACTGCTGATGGAACGATGTTACCACTTTATATAGTTTACAAGTCTGAAAATCTACCTATACAACACTTGGACGGAGAATGGTCCTAAGGGTACAATTTATAACCAATCCAAAAGTGGTTGGTTTAATCTAGAAATATTTGAAGACTGGTTTCGCACTGTCGCCCTCCCTTATTTTCGGAAATTCCGAAATGATTTGATTAAACTAATGATTGGCGACAACCTGTCAAGTCATATATTACCTTGGATAATTGAAGAATGCAAACAAAGGAACATCAAATTTGTTCTCCTCCCTGCTAATAGTACTGGGTTAAGACAACCTCTCGATGTGGCCTTTTTTCGGCCTTTGAAGATGAAGTGGCGTGAAACTCTTGATGAGTGGAAGAGCGAAAACCGAGGTACCATTCCAAAGGATAAGTTTCCACGGTTACTAAAGAAATGCCTCGACAATATTGGCGTTGAAAATATCTCCAAAAATATTATGAGTGGTTTTAGAGGAGCAGGAATTTTTCGTCTCGATAGGAATCAAGTGATCAAGAGACTTCCTTTTGCAATGAAAATCCCTCAGTCTGATAATGATTCGCAGACTAACAGTCTGGAGTGGGTTCAGACATTTGAGACCTATTTGGAAGAAAGTAGGAGAAAGGAAACCCAGCCTTCAAGAAAAATAAGGAAAAAGAAAGTTAATGTTCCTGCTGGAAGAGGTGTAGAGTGTATTGAAGGAGAAGTGATGGAACATGACCAACTTGCTATTGCTACGACTTCTAAATCCATCCAAAACCGACACTTAAGGGACAATTGTCTCAACCGATGAAAATGATTCAAATTATTCATTAAGAGACTCAGACACTGACCTTATTCTCAGTGATATAACTAATGAAGATGAGTTTGATGTAATACCAGTAAGTAATGTGCAAGAATGTGCAACATCAACTCCACTTCGGTTACCGAAGCCTATACATCCCATAAAGATTGATGAAATTGAAAAGGATGTTTGTCATTGTTAATTTGGTATTTGATGCTAGATCAAATAAAAAGACAGCTAAGCAATTTTATGGACAAGTGCAAGGAAAATTTGATGATAAAATAAATGTAAAGTTCCTAAGAAAGAGTTCAAAATCAGTCGGGAACGTGTACATTTTTCCCAATGTTGATGATAAAATGGACATTAATTTGGAATCAATTATAATGATGGTGACACCAAAAAATGTAAGGAGAGGAAGATACACATTTCCTTACGAACTTTCACTTTAATTTGTAACAGTTTTATTATGATCATACAGAGATCTCATTTCTTACCTACATAGGGTGCCATTTTCTTTATTATGTAGATTAAAAAAAATCTATTTTCAACTTAGACGGGTTTATTACCTTACTTATCATTATAAATGTCCTTTTTTACCTTTTTGTGGGTTACTTGAACCACATCTTATTTTAACTAAGTTTTTACATGGATTTTAGAGTGTTGTCCTATGTTACCCCACTTAGGGGTGTAACTTGGGACACACACTAAATTAAAAAAAAGTGTGTTACCTACTTAAAGAAAATAACTATATTACATATAATTTGAAAGTACAAGTGTACTTCCAAGTTTTGAACGTGTTTTTTTTTTTAAAGAGTTGTTGATTATTCAGCGGTAATGTTCCAAATGTTAAAATTGTCCCAAGTAGCCTCAACTTACTAAACAAAATTAATTATTAAAATGCAGTATTACAAGTAAATACAATTAATTAAATTCACTTTAATAATTGCATATTATATCAATCTTGTGGAGCAACCTAAAGCATCATAATGACAACCTAAAATACACTTTACCTATGATTCATTTTAGACTAAAATACATACAGTTACTTACTTCTGCTTTATTATGATGGAAATCCACTCTTTGTATTAATTTGTGCTTACAAGTTGGAAACGAATAGAACTTAAATTGACAATTTTTTGTTCTATTTTTACAATTTATCACACAGCATTTGTGAAATCCCATTTTCTTCATGACAGTAGGTATGAAATATGTCATGACAATATGAATTATTTAAGAAAGTTATAAAATTTCTCCTCTACTCGCGCACGATCGTTTCTCGCATCCCCTCCAAATACTTGCACACATCGAATAGAAGTTTTCAATTATCTTTGATATCTGAGCTTTGCTTGTTTCTAGTTGGCCGTGTCTTTTCATATATATAATATTTGTCTTTCCTAAATTCGTTTTGGTATATTTCAGACTTCGATTTTTATCTATCACCCTTTCTATATTATTATATACTTCTTGATGTTTTCTAATATCGTCTTTTATCTGTTTTCGTGTGCCTCGATTAAGTTCTTTGTATTCTGTGGTGTTTCTTTTGTTTAGTGAAAAGAACTCTATTCGTCGTGTCAGCATATTCTGTGATTCTGCACTTATTTTGGATTTTTTGTTTTTATGGCGGGTTGCTATTTCTGAGGGGAATACACTATTTTCTTTCTAGAAGGTTCGAAACATCTAGAAGTTAATTTTAGTTAATTAAATATTATTTTTTCTCAGCATGTATTTTCATATGAGTTTTTAACGCAAAAGAACGTGCAAACTTTTTTGTACAAATATCGCATGTAAACGGTTTTTCTCCAGCATGTAATTTCACATGTTGTTTTAGACCGTACTTTGTTGTAAACTGTTTAGTGCAAATTTTACATTCGAAAGGTATTTCAGTATGTATTATCATATGTTCTTTTAATTTAAATTTTTGTCTAAACTGTCTTTTGCAAACTTCACATGTAAACGGCTTTTCCCCAGTGTGTATTTTCATATGTTCTTTTAGTTGAGAGTCTCGTGGAACCTGCTTATTGCAAATTTCACATGTGAAAGCTTTTTCTTTAGAGTGAATAAATATATGTTGCTGTAAAGTGCTACTTCTGGCAAACTGTCTGTTGCATATTTTGCACGAGAAAGATTTGTCTTCAGAATGCACTACCATATGCTGTTTCACGTGGTCTTGTCTCGAAAATTGTTTGCTACAAATTTCACATGTAAATGGTTTTTCTCCAGTGTGTATTTTTGTATGGTCTTTTAATTTAGAGTTCACTCGAAACTGTTTATTGCAAATTTCACATGCAAAAGGTTTTTCGCCCGTGTGTCTCCTCATGTGTATTTTTAATTTATAATTTCTTGAAAATTGTTCGGAGCAAATGCTGCATGTAAAAGTTTTTTCTTTAGTGTTTTCTCCCATATCAAATTTTTTTTCTTCAACGTTTACATTAGTAGTGGCAGTAAAACTTTGGTTTAAACTTGCGTTACTTATAACACATTCTTCTTTTAGTACATCATATGCATCAGTTTGTATATCTTCACACGAGAGACCTAAAAATTAAGTTTATATACTAGTATTATTAAATCAATATATCAAAAATAAAATATTGTTCTGACGCTACTTCCTTGTGGCATTTTTATAATTAACTATTTATAATGCGAAATAAGCCACAATTTTACCAAAAAAAGATTTTATTAAAATACTACTAAAATAAACAAAAATTTTGTTGCTAAGTAAAAAAATTCTTCTAATAATTTATTTAATCTGACTCATTTATATTAATAATTTAGACGTATATTATACATTTTAAAGTAGAAGACTTAAAATAATATCGTCAATATTTATGAGTTGCGTTCCTGGGACGACTTTACTAAAAAAAGATATTTCATTCGATTACATGAAATCAATCCCAACTCAACAATATCCGTCGTAAAAAATATCATAGCATGTGATCTGTCTTTAAAAAGACAACCAAATGCAACGATGACAGTAAAATTCTCGCGTTAGAGATTCCATAGTAAATCACGAGGGAAAACCAGGAAAAAAACCTCGTGATACTATCCCGACATCGTAAGTATTTGGTCTTACATTTAATTTACTTTCAAAAAACTAATACCAAATTCTGACTTTAATATGTATAAATTATAAATAATATTAATAATACATAGATATACAATAAGTAATACTAAAATATAAAATTTGTACTAACTCGATATGTTATTGACTTACTAATCGTGGTATTTTCTTTCTATTGACTTCCTCTTTCAGTATGGGTAACCACATCCTACTGCATTCTACCGAGGAATTTGCGACACAATTGGTTTCATTTAGCATAATTAGAGCCGCTTCTTTGATTTTTCTCTTTTTATTATCTGATTCTTTCAGGACTATACTTGAATCTCTCCATTGAACTCTATGTTCATTATCCCATGCGTGTTGACATATTTGAGACCTATCGAATTCTCTATTTTTAATATAAGACTGATGTTCACTTAGTCTAACGTTTAATGGTCTTGATGTTTCACCTAAATAAAATTATTCGCATTCACAAGGTATTTTATAAATGCAAACCTTTGTTTTTTCTTGTTCATTGTTAGGTTTAGTTTTAGATAGAATAGATCTCAATGTGTTTGTTGTTTTGAATGTTGTTGAAATGTTGAATTTATTTCCTATTGTTTTAAGTTTCTCGGAAATCTTGGATAGTCCTTAAAAAAAGAGAAACTTAAAACAATAGGAAATAAATTCAACATTTCAACAACATTCAAAACAACAAACACATTGAGATCTATTCTATCTAAAACTAAACCTAACAATGAACAAGAAAGAACAAAGGATTGCATTTATAAAATACCTTGTGAATGCGAACAATTTTATTTAGGTGAAACATCAAGACCATTAAACGTTAGAATAAGTGAACATCAGTCTTATATTAAAAATAGAGAATTCGATAGATCTCAAATATGTCAACACGCATGGGATAATGAACATAGACATAGAGTTCAATGAAGAGATTCAAATATAGTCCTGAAAGAATCAGATAGTAAAAAGAGAAAAATCAAAGAAGCGGCTCTAATTATGCCAAATGAAACCAATTTTGTCGCAAATTCCTCGGTAGAATGCAGTAGGATGTGGTTACCCATACTGAAAGAGGAAGTCAATAGAAAGAAAATACCACGATTAGTAAGTCAATAACATATCGAGTTAGTACAAATGTTATATTTTAGTATTACTTATTGTATATCTATGTATTATTAATATTATTTATAATTTAAACATATTAAAGTCAGAATTTGGTATTAGTTTTTTGAAAGTAAATTAAATGTAAGACCAAATACTTACGATGTCGGGATAGTATCACGAGGTTTTTTTCCTGGTTTTCCCTCGTGATTTACTATGGAATCTCTAACGAATTTTACTGTCATGGTTGCATTTGGTTGTCTTTTTAAAGACAGATCACATGCTATGATATTTTTTTGTGAAGGATACTCTTGACTTGGGATTGATTTCATGTAATCGAATGAACTATATTTTAGTAAAGTCGTCCCAGGAACGCAACTCATAAATAGTGACGATCTAATTTTAAAGTATTCTACTTTAAAATGTATAATATACGTCTAAATTGCCAATATAAATGAGTCAGATTAAATAAATCATTAGAAGAATTTTTTTACTTAGCAACAACATTTTTGTTTATTTTAGTAGTATTTTGTATTTTGACAATGAAACCCGATTTGGGATTCGAAACGTTAATAAAATCTGTTTTTTGGTAAAATTGTGGCTTATTTCCCATTATAAATAGTTGATTAAAAATAAAATAATGTTGTTCTGAAGCTATTGTGGCATTTTTATGATTAACTATTTTATTTATATGGGAAAGAAGCCACAATTAAATTGAAAAAAATAATTTTATTAACGTTTCGACGCCCAAATCGGGTATCGTTGTGAAAATACAAAATACTACCAGATTAAACAAAAATGTTGTTGCTAAGTAAAAAATTCTTCTAATAATTTATTTAATCTGACTCATCTATATTGGCAATTTAGACATATATTATACATTTTAAAGTAGAAGACTTTAAAATGATATTGCCAATATTTATGAGTTGCGTTCCTGGGACGACTTTATGAATGAATATGAATATTATTTTATAATGAACTATCTTTCAGTAAAAGTCGTCCCAGGAACGCAACTCATAAAAATATTGGCAATATCATTTTAAAGTCTTCTACGTTAAAATGTAGAATATATTATGCCTGAATTGTCAATATAAATGAGTCAGATTAAATAAATTATTAGAAGAATTTTTTACTTAGCAACAACATTTTTGTTTAATCCAGTAGTATTTTGTATTTTGACAACGACACCCGATTTGGGCGTCGAAACGTTAATAAAATAATTTTTTCAATTTAATTGTGGCTTCTTTTCCATATAAATAGTTAATTTAAAAATAAAATAGTAATCAGCAACATCAATATATAATTTGTTATTATAAATATATAGCGGAACAAAAGGTCGCTTACAAAATAGCCCCGACAAAAAAAATATTTTTTAAGTTAAATTGTGGCTTATTTCCCATTTAGAATATCAAATTACATAAATGCCACAAAGAAATAGCTTCAGAACAAAATCAATAAATAAGACTTTTTTAAACTCTTAGCTAACACAATGTTGTATGTAGTGACTATAGTAGTTCATTTTTTAAATAGGAGGAGTAATATAAGAAGATTGATTTACACAGGGCAAACATTCTAGGCGGTAATTTTCAAAACATCGTAATTTTTGACGAGACATTATTTTGAATGTTTTTTTTATAACTTAGCTCTTATTAGCTGGGAAAGCTAATTACGTTTAAAGGGAAATAAGGATAATTAATAAAACAAAAGATAATTAAAAGATTAGGATTTACTGGGCGTGTTTACCAAAAACAAATTTTAACTTAAATTCTGCTGGTATCTCGTCCGTACCCGGCGCTTTGTGATTTTTCAGCTTATTTAAGGCCTTTCGGGTTTCTTTAAAAGAGGGATTTTTCGACGGGCATGTCTGCTGTTATATAGATCTCTTCTTTGTGCTGTTCTTCCTGTATGATGTTTAGAAGGTCCCTGAAATAATCTTTCCATTCTTCATAACGCATGCAAAAGGTTTTTCTACAGTATGTATTTTCACATGTTGTTTTAGACCGTACTTTGTTACAAACTGTTTAGTGCAAATTTCACATTTGAAACGTTTTCCCAGTGTGCCATTTCATACTATGTACTATTAATTGTCTGTTTAGGGAAATTGTCTATTTGAAAGTTTTGTGGAAACTGTTTATTGCAAATTTCGCACGTGAAAGTATTTTCTGCAGTATGTGTTCTCATGTGTAATTTTAATCAAAACTTTTCTCTAAACTGTATAATGCAAACTTCACATGTAAATGGTTCTTCTGCAGAATGTATTTTCATATGTTCTTTTAGATGGGAATTTGTTGTAAACTGTCTACTGCAAATTTCACATCCGAAAGGTTTTTCCCCAGTGTGCCATCTCATATGTACTATTAATTGTTTGTTTAGGGAAAACTGTCTATTGCAAATTTCACATTTAAATGGTTTTTCTCCAGCATGTGTTTTCACATGTTCTTTTAGATGGGAATTTCTTGTAAACTCAATTCAATAGGTGAAATCCATTTTGTATGTATTTAACAAAACGTATCACAGCATGAATTTTACATTGGCGGTAAAAGCGACCGGACCTCCATCTTTGAAGGCTGCTAGGCCAACACTGAGCCATGCAGTAAAGCGAAACTGGTGGGTTAAGAGAGAAGGAGAGTTGATGTGTAAGTGTAAGACAGTGTTGCCAGATTTCTCCCAGCAAGTTGCACTTTTTCTCAGTGGCATAGGGAACCTTTTTTTACGAATGACCCTCGTATTCCTCTAAGGCCTATTTCATACTTTACGACTTCGGTCGTCACGACAAACGGTCGTAACGACAGTGTGTCGTACATTCCATTAGTCCAATACAGCAATCTATGGATCCTTTTATACAGGACGACCACGACTAACTGTCGTGCCGTTAATCTTCGGCTGTCGTCCAATGTCACTGCAGCAATGGACGACAGTCGTGTCGTGCCGTGCTATCAGTGAACCACGGGCATAAATTAATGCTTCCATACTTAACGACAATTAGTCGTGTAGTACCAGTGAATCCAGTGGCACGTACATAATGGTAAACAATATAGATGAGGAATTTTTACCTACATAGATACAATACATAGGTAAGCATCTGGTTGGTATTATTTTATTGTGAGGACAAAAATTTCAATAGATTTTGTGAGGACTTTGTCAAAGTGCCAAGGAATAGACCCTATTATAAAATGCATTATTATCAATGTACCTATTATAAAAATTAAATCATAAATGTTTCATCGAGAATATCTAAAATTAGATTCTTTTATTGCACAGTTTAGTGTCCATGGACATAAACGTAGATATATATTCGTGTTTTATTAATGATTATTTAAATATGTATAGATATTAAGGTGAAACAGTAGCGAAAACGCGTTCCAAGATTGCGGCTGTAATTTTGAATATTTTTTCGAGGTATTTGGCACACGTGTTCGTAATATAATACAGAATGGCGGTACAGAGCCCAATTTGAAAAATATATTAATATGTGGAAATTACTCTGTAATTAAATACAATATTAAAAAAAAACGAGCCTGTAACGCCATTAAGAAGAACAAAAAAATACACTTTCTTCAAATAAACTTTTTTATCCGATGCCTAGATTTTGTGTCATTTTGGAACTACTAATGAAATAAAAAATTTTAGTAGTTCCAAAATGACACAAAATCTAGGCATGCATCGGATAAAAAAGTTTATTTGAAGAAAGTGTATTTTTTTGTTCTTCTTAATGGCGGTACAGGCTCGTTTTTTAATATTGTATTTAATTACAGAGTAATTTCCACATATTAATATATTTTTCAAATTGGGCTCTGTACCGCCATTCTTTATTATATTACGAATACGTGTGCCAAATATCTCGAAGAAATATTCAAAATTACAGCCGCAATCTTCGAACGCGTTTTTGCTACCTGTTGATCGCTACTGTTTCCTCTTAATATAATCGGTATATTAAATAAAATAAAATCAGTTTTTTAGACGGATCTTTTAAAAATATTGAAAGATGAAAATTGAGCGAAATAACAATAATAATTATTGTTCACTAATTAAATTGTATTTATTAACAAAATAGGTAATCTTTTTCTCATAGGCATCTTTCAGTGCGTCACAGTGTGTTGATTTCTTTCTAACGCATTAAATTGTATGTGACAAAAAAAGGCACGACTGTGATTACAGACACTTATAACATTTATTCTAGTTGTCGATAGATGGCGCTATAATCGAAAAAAAATTATTTATGAATTATATAATATATCTACGAATAGAATCTGTACAATTTATAAGACTATACAAATCAAAGAAAATACCATTTAATAAATGCAATAAACACAATTGATTTGTTTTTTTGCCAAATTGCAAATAAAATGTGACAACTGTCAGATTTAACTAAAATGTCACGTTAGAATAAATGTTATAAATGTGTATTATCACGGACTTACCTTTTTTTCTATCATTTGTGACGCACTGAAAAATGCCTATGAAAAGTACTCTATATATTTTTTATACAACATATATTGCTACTGGACGGACAACAAAAAAGGTACAACAATCCTTAAGAGCAAACAGTAGCGATCAACAGGTAGCAACAAACGCGTTCCAAGATTGCGGCTCTAATTTTGAATATTTTGTTGAGATATTTTTCACATATATTCGTAAAATATAATAAAGAATGGCGGTACAGAGCCCAATTTCAGAAATATGTTAGTATGTGGAAATTACTCTATAACTAAATAAAATATTGAAAAAAGGAACCTGTACCGCCATTAAGAAAGAGAAAAAAATACACTTTCTTCAAATAAACTTTTTATCTCGTGCCTAGATTTTGTGTCACATTGGAACTACTAAAAATCGATTTTTTTATAACAAGAAATCTAACTTCACTGACTTGGCAACATTTCGCGCCTATGTGTATAAAAATTATTGTTTTTGATAGTATAAACGGCACTGTCAGTATCAAATTACGGACGCACTGTTGCCTCACTTTTGAAAGTTCACAGAACTTTCGCAATCTTGGACCGCGTTTGTTGCTACCTGTTGATCGCTACTGCGTGCTCTTAAAGCAAGCATTTAATTTAATATGCTGCGATTACCAAATAGATCAGAGCGAACAAAAACTTGTATGAAGAAAAATTTGGAAGTACACCGCAAGAAAGGCCGAGAGAAACAAATCAAATGGGGGAACAATTAAGATAGATTTCAAGAGAAGAACTGGTAGAAGCGATACGAAAATTAAAGATAGGTAAAGCTCCAGGCTCCAGGGGAGGATGAAATTACACCAGGAATGATCAAATCTTTAGGAGAGAAAGGGAAAGACTGGTTGTGGACAATATGCAAAGATGCATGGATGAAGAAAAGGACCCAAAGATCCGAAACTCGCCCGAAAAGGGCGAGGAAACTCCATGTCACTGACATGATGAAATAATTAAAAAATTTATTTTGGTCATTTCTTAAATCTTCAAAAAGTGTATGATATAAACCTACTTCTTCTCTTCTTCAATTGATTGGATGCACCCAATGTAGGCGATGACGTCTCTGTTTTTTGTTACGCCGATAAATTAAGCATAAAACCGAAATTTTTGCCCGATTCATTCTACGCCCTTTGCTTTCTACGACAATAAGATGAATACGGTCGTAAAGTGTGAAAGTCCGATGAGCACGAAAAACGGTCGTACGACCGTTTGTCGTGACGACCAAAGTCGTAAAGTATGAAATAGGCCTAAGAATTTGTCCTTCTGAGATTTTTAATTGGTTCTCGTTTTGTTTTGTAAATATCCATGTTTCACATACGTTCGTTGTTATAGTTTTCTTATGAATGAATGGTTCTTATTGTTGTGCCGAGGAATACACTTTTTATATTTCAATATTTTTTGTAGCGCATACCGCATAACAGCAGTGATTAGCATCTTATATTCCGTCGTTCATTTGTTGTATAAGGTTGTTGTCAGAGGCGATCATGATCTCAAATATTGAAACTGATGAACATTTTCAAAGTTGTCCTATTCTGTCCTTTCGCACATTCGATTGCCTTTTTGTATACCATTTCCTTTCCAGAAGGTTGGCAAATTCTTTGGTGCAAACACACGTTACACACGTGAAAGATTTTTTTTTTTCAGTGTGGGTTCAGAGTGTTTTTGAAGGACGCCCTGAATACAATGACATATCATTGTTCCAAATCTGAATTTTGATTAATAATGACGCAAATTGTAATTAAAATTGATCGAAATCACATTTTTATGGACTTAAAAATACTATTCATGAATATTATTAGTTGTTCTCCGTTTCAAACATTAGAATCAGTATGGTTGTATATTGCAAGCGGGGTTGCCATATAAATCCTCCTTTAGTATTCCGTAGCAGTTTACAGCGATAATTCTCTACGAGTACCTACCTACTACTACTTTTAATGGCCGAAGTCCTGAAGAATGCCTGAAGAGCGGTAACGTTGTCAGAAAATTCTCATTTAGTTCGCATGGATCTATACTTTTACACTGCATCGCATGTTTGACATGCGGTATAGGTGCTATTCAAAACAGCTTAAACCCAGCGTGAGCTAAGCCTATTAGAGGAAGTATTATACTTTGGCACGATTGACCTGCAGAAGATTTATGGTGAAAGTTATTTCTTCAGTGAGTTTTTTTAAATGTAATTGTTGTGAAAACATTTTACAGTAATATTCACAGTTAAATAAATATTATTTTTTCTTCGTGTGTATTTTCGTATGTGTTTTTAAATTAGAAGACTGTGAAAACTTTTTTGTGCAAATAATGCATGCATAAGGTTTTTCTCCAGTATGTATTTTTACATGTTGTTTTAGACCGTCCTTTGTTACAAACTGTTTAGTGCAAATTTCACATCTGAAAGGTTTTTCCCCAGTGTGCCATCTCATATGTACTAATAATTGTCTGTTTAGGGAAAACTGTCTGTTGCAAATTTTACATGTAAATGGTTTTTTTCCGGTGTGTATTTTCGTATGTTCTTTTAGTTGAAAGTTTTGTGGAAACTGTTTATTGCAAATTTCGCACGTGAAAGTATTTTCTCCAGTATGTGTTCTCATGTGAACTTTTAACCGAAACTTTTCTCTAAACTGTCTCTTGCAAATTTCACATGTAAATGGTTCTTCTACAGAATGTATTTTCATATGTTCTTTTAGATGGGCATTCGTTGTAAACTGGTTAGTGCAAATTTCACATCTGAATGGTTTTTCCCGAGTGTGCCATCTCATATCCCAGGCAACCAAGTGACGTCATATAACGTTGAGGAAACATCAGTTTTTGGTTGAATATAACACGTGTTTGAACACTACGTCATATAGACGTCTTTTGTAGGTGATTTTAAATACGTAAGATTAATGACGTTAAAATTACGTTTAAAAAACGTTTTAATTTCAGACAGCCTAAGTCTGACGTCACAAAATTGAGAGGAGCTTGCTTGTTTGTATTGACTCCAAACAATTTCGTTTAGGTATAGATAACGCTAAATGTTCATGATAAATTTATCATTTATTGTTTACGTGGTTTGTGCCTTGTGTGATAAAATAAGACTTTTCATTTAGATATTTAGTTGAAGAAACGAGTAAATTAAGCGATTTTTATGTGTTTTGCTCAGTGAGTTAGTTTAATGCAGTAATTCTTCTTGACCGCTATTTGAGGTTATGTTTATTTGTTTTTAATTAAGCGTTAAATGAAGATATTAAGACAGCGTTAAATTAAGATATTAGTATGCTGGATAACTTGTTAATAAATTATTTATTAGTTTCATATATATGTTGTTTCAGTTTTGACACAGTAAGTAGGCATATATAACTAGTGAAAATTCTAAAATGTGAGGGCTGGTACAATCATGCAGAATCAATGATGCTTCTAGCCTAGCGCACAAGCGATCTTAAACAAGTGGTAGTACTTATATCTTCGACACATGGTACGTAGGCCTATATGTTTCATGTTATGTACCTATTTTTATACTATTTTGAAACATCTGAAAGAGGTAACTTTTTGAAAGTATTAAAGACGTGATTTTACCGACGTGAAAAAAACGTAGATACGATTACGTTTTAAAATCGTCACAATTATGACGTCAAATCGATGAGACAAATACACGTGATTTTCAACGTCAGTACTACGTCATAGAAACACGTTGATTGGTCATTTTTATGACGTGTTATCTACGTTATAAAAACGTCGTTTGGTTGCCTGGGATGTACTATTAATAGTCTGTTTAGGGAAAACTGTCTATTGCAAATTTCACATTTAAATGGTTTTTCTCTAGCATGTGTTTTCACATGTTCTTTTAGATGGGAATTTCTTGTAAACTGTTTAGTGCAGATTTCACATGTGAAAGGTTTTTCCCCAGTGTGAGATCTCATATGTAGTTTTAATCGGTAGCTTAGTGAAAACTGCCAGTTGCAAATTTCACATGTAAATGGTTTTTCTCCAGTGTGTATTCTTATATGTTCTTTTAGTTGACAGTTGCGTGCAAATTGTTTATTGCAAATTTCACATGTGAAAGGTTTTTCACCAGTGTGCAACCTCATGTGCATTTTTAAAGTAGGCTGTGTTGAATAGTGTTTGGAGCAAATTTTACACTTCCAAAGCTTTTTTTCAATGTTTAAATTTGTAGTGGCAGTGGCAATAGAAATGTGGCTTAAACTTGGATTATTCATAACACGTTCTTCTTTTAATGCATCAATGGCTTCAGTTTTTATATCTTCACATGAGAGACCTAAAATTATGTTTATATATAAAATCAACATTACATAATAAAAACAAAATAAAAATGTAATATTGGATCATTACCTATTCGCGAACTCAAGACAGGTTGCTGTCGCTTGTTTGAAACTAAAGGAATTGGGATGAAAATGTAAACAAAAATCATCCGTTTGAATGCTTAATCAACGTCGATTGAATGTTTGTCGGTTGTGTTCATTTAATGACTGATTTATTTATATTATTAAGTACATCGATAACAATATTAATTATGTATATCAAAATACGTTATCCCAATTACATCGGCCATTTTCATGCAAATGCTCTGCCACCTACAGCCGATTGAGCTCATGAATACAGAATAATGAGAAATAAATACCAGAAAACATCAATAATAGGGAACTTGCACATTTTTTTATAACATAATATGTAATGTTAATGAAAATGAGATTTCCAAAATTTCACACGTCAAATAACTTGGAAGTACAAATTTAAAATCTTCTGTGTTTTTAGACCATTTCAAACGACCCAAAAAGCGCGCGATCACTTGTGACGTCACATCATTATATTTTAAAATGACATTTATCGTGTGTCATTGTAATAATATATACAGTCGGAAAAATAAAAGAATACCCATGAACGAACATATAAAACACGCTGTATTCTCCTGTCACCGTGTCACAAAGAAAATTGTCCAGTGCAAGTACATGTAACAATAATTATTACATGTACTTGAGCTGGCCAATTTTTTGTGTGGCATGGTGACAGGAAAATACAGCGTGTTTTATATGTTCGTTCATGGGTATTCTTTCATTTTTCCTACTGTATGTCTTAACAAAAACACTCAAATATTAATGTTGTTCTGAAGCTATTTCCTTGTGGCATTTTTATGATTAATTATTTATATGGGAAATAAGCCACAATTAAAATGAAAAAAAATAATTTTATTAACGTTTCGACGCCCAAATCGGGTGCCGTTGTCAAAATACAAAATATTACTAAAATAAACAAAAGTGTTGTTGCTAAGCAAAAAAATTCTTCTAATAATTTATTTAATCTCACTCATTTATATTGGCAATTCAGACATATATTATACATTTTAAAGTAGAAGACTTTAAAATGATATTGCCAATATTTATGAGTTGCGTTCCTGGGACGACTTACTGAAAGATAGTTAATTCGATTACATGAAATTAACCCCAACTCAAGAATATCCGTCATAAAAAATTATAGCATGTGATATGTCTTTAAAAAGAAATCTCTAACTCGAGAATTTTACTGTCGTTGCATTTGGTTGTCTTTTTAAAGACATATCACATGCTATAATTTTTTATGACGGATATTCTTCAGTTGGGGTTAATTTCATGTAATCGAATGAACTATCTTTCAGTAAGTCGTCCCAGGAACGCAACTCATAAATATTGGCAATATCATTTTAAAGTCTTCTACTTTAAAATGTATAATATATGTCTGAATTGCCAATATAAATGAGTGAGATTAAATAAATTATTAAAAGAATTTTTTTGCTTAGCAACAACACTTTTGTTTATTTTAGTAATATTTTGTATTTTGACAACGGCACCCGATTTGGGCGTCGAAACGTTAATAAAATTATTTTTTTTTTCATTTTAATTGTGGCTTATTTCCTATATAAATAATTTACTCAAATATTAGTCAGAAAAAGAACTATCAAAATATTTATAAAACTGAGTGGCATAACGAATGCCCAACGAAAGACAAAATTTTTTTTTCTTTGATATATGTTCTAAATTATGTTCTCTCGTGATTTATAGCATTTTTTTCGAATTTAAAATTTTACGCAAGTTCCCTATTAAAACTTTTAATATCTTAGCTGACACAATGTTATAGCGAATAGTCAACTTAAGTATATAAAATTTTACTTTTAGAAAAAATGGAGACTCTCTATTAAGGGGGGAGGGGGTGGTATGGTTTGAAATTAACATTTCAAGCACATTTTTGTGAAATTTTTTTGAAACTATGGTAGAATTATTTTATTTTTAAATTCAATAATTATACTCAGTACAATTCAAAGAATATTAAAAAAAAATGTCAAGTCCACATTGAACAATAAGTCAACGGTAAATTTTTACAGACACTTAAAATTCGGATTTTGCGGTGGACATCAGAACTCGTTATTAGATCATTCGAACCAAAAAATTCAAAAAGATTTTATTAGCTTACGAGTTTCTATAGGTAACACTGTCGTGGTTTTTAGATTTAACGATTTTTGAGTTTGGGCATAACTCACAAGTCAAAATATCGAAATTGTTTCTAAAAAATGTTGAAAATCAACATATTTATTCATCATCATCATCACACAGCCAAATTTGTCCACTGTCGGACATAGGCCTCCTCAAGATGTCTCCACCCTTCTCTGTCCTGGGCAGCTGCAATCCAGTTTGTCGCTATTCTCTTAATATCGTCGGTCCATCTGGTATGTGGTCTTCCACGACTTCGTTTGTCCGCCCTTGGCCGCCACTCTAAGATCTTCCTTGTCCATCTGTTGTCTCTCTGTCTTGCGGCGTGTCCTGACCATTTCCACTTCAACTTCGTAATGCGCTTTATGATGTCTTCCACTCCAGTTCTTCGCCGTAACTCATCATTTCGTATTCTGTCTCTCAAAGTTAGGCCAAGCATGGATCTTTCCATTTTTCGTTGAGAACATATTTATTAGTGTTAAACAAAAAATAAGTAGTATAAAACAAAAAATATCTCGACAGCGATACCTCATGAAATGTCGTAAAGAAAATTTATGCAAAATTTCAGGTAGATCGGTCAAGTAGTTGTTGAGTTGCACTGTCCATCGCCCTTTGAAAAAAGCAGTTTTCAGAAAACACGTTAAAATTTTGACAACTTTATTTTAAATTACTTTCTCGTCTGTTAAATCGTAAACTGATGCCCACAGGAACGTTTTATAATCGCGGAGTAATTTACAAAAGAGAATAAGAACAACTGTTGAATGTTTCTCACTAAGCTCAAGAGCGCTGATTGCAAGCTGCTTTATATTCAATATGCAGTACATATTTCTGGTAATTTTGATGCCGACCAATCTGAAATTTTCGGAAAATATTCTTGAAGTTATTTATTTTTACTTAAAATAATAAAAAAATCGAAAATTTCAAAATTTTTAAACCATCACCCCTCCCCAATGCCATAGATGAAACAATGGTGGACATGGAAATAACATACAGCTGTTGTATAAATGACATACAGGAGTAATCATTTCACTAAACAAAAAGAAAGATCATTTTTAATCAGTAATACGTTCTTTGAAGGTAAAATATTGCAAAACCTCTAAATTTTAAAGAATTGTTTGGATTTACATGAAATTTGGCATACATATAGCTAATAAGTCAAAGAAAAAAAGTGATATTGTGCCGATGTGTGCTTTTGCCCTAGGGGTGAGTTTCACCCCCTTGTGGGAGTGAAAAATATATGTTCGAAATAAGACCGGGAATGGATAAAATGACTAATTCTAAGCAACTTTTGTTCTATAAAGTTTTTTCAAAATACTTTTCGAGTTATTTGCGAGTGAATATGTTATTTTTTCTACAAAATAACTACGTTTTCAAACGGTTTTTCGCAAATAACTCAAAAAGTAAGTGGAAAAAGTATGTGGTGGAAAAAAAATTCTTATCAAAAACATAGCACGTAAAAAAGTGAAAAACTTGGTGTATATATTAGGTCACTGTATCTAGTAGAAGCAGAGTTATAGCTAATGAAAAATAGGTTCATATTCGTCAAATTCCAAATCGTATATTTTAACGTGCCATAACCAAAAAACGAAGCAATTTTTTGTGGAAAACTCATTTTAACTTTTTTAAAGTGTTTAAAAAATGCTCATTTTTGTTTTTTAAAAAAAATTTTAGCATAAAAAGTAAACAAGTTATGCTCAAAATAAATTTGGTCCCTTTTTTTGGTAAGAAATCGGGAAAATCACCCCCTAATTAGAATTTCAAATGAACTTAATTGTTATCACTTCACAAGTTTTTTACTCACGTATGTGTTGATCATACGATCTGTAAGCTTCATCGGTTCAAAGTCCTTATTTTTGAAAGAGCTGTAGTTAAAAGGGCTTGAACGAGTCACTTATCACGAATGTATGCAAATTTAGAAACACCGAATCTTGACCAATTTCTGTCTTACAGAAAAACGAAAAAATACAAAATATTCAGAAAAGCAAAGTCGACTTTTTTTATTGTTTAAGACTTTTGGTATCTGTAACAATTTTTAAGTTATTTTGAAAATAAAGTATTTTTTTCAAAATTAAAATTTTTAAAATTTTACTTTAAAACCAATTTTTTTCAAAAATAAGCACTTTAAATCGATGAAACTTACAGATCATATGAACACAAGATAAGTAAAGTAACTTGTGAAGCGGTAACGATTAATTTCATTTAAGTTGCTAATTGGGGGTGAAGAATGCTTCATTATTTGGATATTTTACATTGAATTATTCTATTTGGAATTTTTTGACTGAACCTATTTTTCATTAGCTATAACTCTGCTTTTGCTAGGTATAGCGACCTAATATATACACCATTTTTTTCCCATTTTTATAGGCTATAGTTTTGATAAGAATATTTTTTTCGACAAAATGCTTACGTTTTGAGTTATTTGCGAAAAACCGTCTAAAAACGTGGTTATTTTGTTGAAAAATGAACATATTCACTTGGAAATAACTCGAAAAGTATTGATTTCCGTTCACCCCCGAGATGGGGTGAAATTCACCCCCGAGATGGGGTGAAATTCACCCCCAGGGCAAAAGCACACATCGGCACCATATCACTTTTTTTCTATGACATGTTAGCTATGCGTATGCCAAATTTCATGTCAATACAATGTCAATACAAGCTTGCCGGGAAAGGCACCCTCTCACCCCCGTACCATCCCTTAAATTTTTTTAAATTACCACCACCTTTTTTTATTTGATATTTGGATTCTTCTCGTTGTACTGATTTCAAAAATGTATAACACATGATGCTTATAGTGATTAGTTTATGAAAAAAATAAATACAAAATCAAGAAAAATGATTGAAAAAATTGCACATATTTCAAATATTTTCAATATTTTAACAATTTTATTACTAACATTTAGAATGAACATTTCACTACCAAAAATTTTTACAATAAAATTGTTCAAAGTTACTGCCATTCACCTCCATACAATAGTATGTGTGTGTGTTTAGATGAATGACCTTGGTTTGAACTAATTGGCCAGCTCAAATTTTTTTTTTATTATCTTTTTCATAGACACAATTTCCTAATTTTAACTGATATACATTATATTTTAATAATTACATATATTACATACATTACATTAAAAATACATACTAATATTAAACACTATTACTAAATACTTATACTAAACCACTAATTGATATTAAAATATTTTTTTTTTCAGCGCTAAGACCTACACCCGATTCAACCTCTCGGAGCTTTAGGCATTCTTTGTGATTTTTTTTGTGTTTTTTTAATGATTTTTTAATATTTATTTCTTTTTTTTATTCTGTTTTTATTTTTTTTATATATTTTTTTTAAATATCAATTTTTATATTTTTTAAATGGTTATAAACAATTTTATACAAAAATGAATAACCATTTTCAATTTCGTTGCAAAACGAAAATACAGCCGAACCATATTCTAGTCCAATCAGAGAGTGCAGCAAGCACCTCTACCGGTTTCGAAACTTATTAGTCTCTCATCAGGAGGCACATATGCAGCTCTACCCGATCCAACCAAAACAAACCCCAGCGTGCAGTCCCGGATTGCAACGAACGAAATGGCATAGATGCCTTAGCGGCAACTGCTAGCAAAAAGACTAAGTTTTCACTCTAATGGCATATAAAACAACATAATGATATTCCATATCCCACCAGAATGAAAACAATGGGAACCTTCTCTGGTTACACCTCCGAGGCTTCTACAATTTGCAAGCCATACGGATGCTGAGACTAAGGAAGATGAGGGAATTCTACAATTTACAATTCACGTCCCATCTGCTCAGCGCGGTAAAGTGCCAACGAGAATGGTTCCCTTCGTACTCCAATCAGAGTAAATGTTATACAAATTACAAAATACAAAATTTTATACAAATTTATATTTCGTGTACATATAATGGAATTTAAATTGGTGGGGAGAGTAACTCCTACCGCTTGTAGATTCTTATATAACTGTTGATTCAGTATCTGGAAGTTTGCGCAATCGAAAATCACATGCTGTAATGTACCCAACTCCCCGCAAGTGCAGTTTTGAGAAGTGGCCAACCCTAGTTTATTTTTGTGGACTGGATATAAACCATGTTTGTTCCTTGCTCTATTTAAGGTTTTAATAAAGTGCCGATTTGTAATATCATTAAAAATAGTATTGGGACCGTGCAAGTTCGGAAAAGCGACACCTGGTTTCATAGCTCAGCAATATTTTTCGCACTTTTAATTATATTGGCCAATTATATTAATCCTGGTTGCTGGATATTGGCAGCTACGTACGCCGTTGCTCCCGCTTAGCGGCGCTAGTGTAGTTGGGGGTCAACGTTTTGACAGTTCTTTAAGCTTGTATGGTAGTTTTGTTTTAATTATTGCGATTTAATAAATTACGGCAGAAAAATACGAATCTTGAACTGTTTGTGAGTTGAAAAACGAATTGAGAAGAAATGCAAGAATGACTGGAAAAAAGTTATTCACATGACAGAGAGGGGAAAATTTAATCCTTTGTAAATTTACTATTGAACTAAGACTTTTAAACTCCAGCACTACAGATTGGGTTAAGAAATATGAAAAAATAAAAGCTTGATGAGTCATCTCCTAAAATTGTTCGTAAAGATAATTCATGAAAGAATTTCCAAGCTGTGTGAATGTCAAATTTCGCCCAACCAGTACGGGTTCATAAATGCTGTTGGTACGAGAGAGGCTTTATTTTCAATACAAGTTTTATTCCAGAGATGCTGATACGTCAAATGCGACGTATACGCATGTCTGGTTGATTACGAGAAAGCGTTTGATCGAGTACAGCAAGCCAAGATAATGCAAAAATACTAAAAGAAGCAGGAATTAACAACCAAGATCTGAAAATAATTAGAAATCTTTACTGGAATCAGACTGCAAACCTCAGAGTTGACGGTGAACACACCGAATATGTGAAATTCATGCGTGGATTGAGGCAAGGCTGCATTTTGTCCCCCCTAATTTTCAATCTTTACTCTACTGAAAGAATATTTATCGAAGCTTTGCACGAAACTGAAAAAAGTATTATACTAAACGGGTACCGGTTAAATAACATGAGGTATGCAGATGGCACCATAGTGTTTGCGGACAACCTAGAAGACCTACAAGTCCCCATGAACATAATCACGTATTACAGTCAACAATATGGACTCAATATAAACGTAAATAAGACAAAGCTTATGATCATTAGCAAGAAAAAGATAGCAGAAGGTCAACTCTACATCATCCAAACCCCTGTAGAAAGAGTGAGGCACTACAGCTACTCCGGTACCATAATAAATGAAAAATGAGACTAAGAACCAAGAGATAAGAGCGCGCATCCGAAAAGCTAGATCAACATTCAACCGTATGAGGGACCTTTTTCATGAGCCACCTTTCTCTCGATATAAAAGTAAGAATGCTGAGAGGCTACGTCTTCTCTGTCCTTTTTTATGGCGTTGAATCATGGACCTTGAACGAAAATATGCGCCGAAAATTGGAAGCATTTGAGATGTGGCTATATCGGAGAATTCTTAAAATCCCACGGACTGATCGGGTCACAAATAAGGAGGTCCTTAGAATAATGGGGAAGAACCGAGAGGTACTAACCATCATCAAATTTCGAAAGTTGGCAAACTTTGGACGCATTTTGCGAAATGAATCCAGATATGCCTTCCTACAAGCCATACTGCAAACAAATATATTTGAAAAGGGGCCGTTGAAGTATTACGTAACGCAGGTTGGGATGGGGGGTCGGGGTAAAAAATCTTCAAAAATTGCGTTACGTAATAGTTAAACGCCCATTACAACGCGTTACGTAGGGGCGGGGAGGATGTCAAAAATCGCGTTACGTAATACTTGCACGCCCCCAAAGTGAGGTGCAGAAAAAAGAACATCCTGGTTCAAGAACCTCAGAACCTTGTTCAACACAATATCTGTGCATCTTTTGACAGGCACATCAAGAAGAAGAAGATAACAAAATAAAAGACAAATAAATAGTATTTAATGTTTTGCAGTCGAATCCAGGGACAATACGTAATCTGTTTCAACAAAATATTTATTGCAGATACGTGCACTTATTGTCCACACATATTTATCTATTCTTATTATTATTAGGTGGATTAGTATAATCCAGTGGTGTAGTGGAGCCGGAGCGGTCCGGAGCGTCGCTCCGGCACAGCTTTTGAAGGGGGAGCGGCGCTCCGGCTACGATTTTTTCAATCGAATTTTTTATATAGGACAAAAATAGATCTGAAATTGTTTTATTTAGAAAATATTGTTTTGTCCTTTACTAAGTAATTTTTACACGTTAGTTATCGTGGTTAATCAGTTAAGGCATACGCAGCTACGATTAGGTAGTTCGTAATTGTAAGCGCAAAAGTTGAGCGAGCGACTGGCAGACGGGATAGTTGATGGATAGACATGATAGACATCTCAGCGGTCCGCGCCCAGCACTACCGTGTCCGTGTCACCACAACCCTCCCCCCACCACGGAAGGAGGAATAGCCACAACAATATTGAAATATTGTGTCCTTCTTATCTCTCGCCTCTCCCCCTCGATTTCTCTCTAGCTCACTCGACGCTCCGATCACCCGCGCCCCGCCCGAGGAGCGGTAGCGGAGCGAGCTGGCCCTGTACACTGTAGACTGGAGCGATACACACGGCAGTGAGAGCGGCAACAGACTGAGTCGCCGGAGTCGCTTCCCCCACCACTGAAATCCACTCCGTAGCTACTGCGCATCTCCAGCCCACCCGGCCATGCTAATCCTGCTCAGTTGTAGTTGCGTCTCGTCTGCTTTGCATAGTGCACGTGCACTGTATATTAATTTAGTGTTTCTGCTCCAATGATTACGTTACGTGTCGCGGATACCTACTGGAAGAGGTGAAATAGTTTTAATAGTTGTGTTATCTTTGCCCAACGTCCAAATCTGTTGACATAAGCTACCTGTAGTATCGCTATGGATAACTCTAAACCTAAACAAAAAACTTTAACCTCATTTTTTAGTGCGTCGGTGAAACGTGAACTAAACACGTTAGGCCTACCTAAAGGAACCAAGCAAGATAAATCCAATGTTGTTTCGGTTGATGAATTAGCGATTGGAAACTCTTTAAATAAAAACGAACAAATAAGTGAACCCAGCACATCAACGAATAAGGAAAAAGAAACAAAATGGCCTGACGTTTGGACAGAAGAGATGTGGACTCGTAAGAAGGAAACTTATCCTTGGATAGATTGCAAAGAAGGTAAATTAGGCTGCAAAGTTTGTTTTGAAGTCACAACTATGGGTGCTTTTAAGAAAGAACACGTTTCTTTAAGTCATGAGTGGCGCACATTTCAAGTTAGCTGTTACGGCTCAAACCGAACTAACCAGCTCAAATCACTTAGAAAAAAAATTATAGAGCACAAACAGTCCAAAGCACATAGTACTGCTCAGGCCATTGTTGAATCCTCTCATAAAAATCCTATTACGCAATTAGTTGATTAACAGTACACTTAAGTGCCTTGAACAATATGGGTTTGACAATGGTTATTTAAAACAGAACTTAGTTTCTTTCACAAGTGACGGGGCTAGTGTTATGTTAGGGAAACACTCAGGAGTGGCAAAGAGGTTTTCAACTTTGTACCCTGATATAATCGTTTGGCACTGTTTAAATCACAGATTGGAATTGGCTATTGGGGACGCAGTCAGCGAAGTGGCCGGAGTGAATCATTTCCAGATATTTATGGACAAACTGTACTCGCTGTACAGCGCCTCTCCAAAAAACAAGCGTGAGTTAAAAGACTGTGCACAAGAACTTGACATTCAGATGAACAAAATCGGAAGAGTGTTGAGCACAAGATGGGTAGCCAGTAGCTTTCGTACCGTTTCGGCTGTGTGGTTTGGCTTTCAAGCTTTGGCAAACCATTTCTCTAAAGCCATAAACGATCCTGACAGAACATCGACTGAAAAAAGCAAATATAGTGGTTTATTAAATAGGCTAACATCTCAGAGTTTTCTACTAAACTTGGCCTTTATGTTTGACATTCTTGCTGAATTGGCTTTGTTATCAGAGAGCTTAGAGAATAGAAACACTTCTATTGTGTATGCAGACAAACTGATAAACAGATCCGTAAGATATTTAGAGCACTTAAAGGAGAAGCCAGGCACGAAAGTTCTGGAAGCACAAATCGCCATAAAAGAAGGAAATTTTGCATCAGTTGTGTTAAAAACTAATCCAAAAATTGTATCGTTCAATGGACAGCAACTTATTTCTAGTGTTATAAATAACCTAAAGCAAAGAATGTTTGTCACCACATTTGATGGGGAAGCCCAATATGAAGATCTTATAAACTCTTTTAAAGTATTAGAACCTGAGTATTGGCCAACCTGCATTCCACCAAGTTTTGGTCAAACTCAAGTAGAGCAACTGTGCAAGAGATTTAAATTGAACGTCAACAAAGCTGTCTCTGCCTACAGAGACTATTTGGACAACAGCCGACAAGTGCCTGATGGATTGCAAGAACTGTTAAACTGCACTAAAATAATACCTTGCAGCTCAGCTGATTGTGAACGGGGTTTCAGTTGTATGAACAATATGGTTACACCATCAAGAAACGCTTTGACTGTTGCTCATGTATCATCATTGATGTTCATAAAAATCCAAGGTCCACCTCTCCAAGAATGGCAGCCTGAGACGTACGTCACTAAATGGCTGAGGAGCCACCGGTCTGCAGACGATTCCAGGACAAGAGTTGCAGAAAACCCAAAAAAGAACGCAAAGAAGGATGCATTTTGGCACTTACTTTGAGTATGTATTGTAGCGTGATTAGTGTAATTACTTCTAATTACAATAAAACTAGCGGTTCGTAATTTATATACGACTTTATTTATATAAGTTACAGACGAATTTATCTTATACACTAAACTTATTCACAAAATATGCCCGTATTTATACCCAGTTGTTATTCTGGAACAATCGACTCCCATCTCGAGCTATCGGCTTGTTCCGCCTACGTGACGTACCTTCCAGAATTCTCCGGCGAGGCCTAGCACATCCGATTACGTCATTCTCGAGGTGTTTACTGTTATACGGGGATCGGCCAAGATTTCTCTTCCGCTACACTGCTCCCCTCTTAAGATCTGAGCGTCTCGATCAGCAACTCTAAATGAAGGCCCAGGATGGCGGAATCTACACGACTCTCCAGCTCTGCATACACCCTTCAAGAAGAAATAACAGTCTACTGTCTTTGAAGGGTACGACATCTTCGGGTTCATGCAACACACAGTGATTTGTACACCAGTTCCTCTGAAGACCACTTCAAGCATGCTTCTCACAATCTTCCAATCCAGATTTTCTACTGCATGGCCTATTTTTGGTAAAGCCAAATTTTTGATGTCATAATTACACACGATTTTCTTCAAATTAGTTAGAGCACGCCATATGTTCTCGTAGCTTGGCGTGTCCGTATAAGACTTTCTGGTCACCATATACAGCAAAGATCGAGGACCATCTTCCAATCGCAGTACTCTTCCAATTTTAGGCTGCTGATTTCTTAACTCGTCCAGGCGGCCGAACTTTCTATTGAATACGGACGATATTCCTTTAGTCATCTCAAGGTCTTGGGCAACACAGTGGGCCAGAGAGACGTTTTCTGGAACACCAAACAGATCTTGCTGAACTTCTGTGGTCACGCCGAATCTAGCACTCTTTCTCGCTGCGTAATTTGACATAAATTGATTAAAACTTGGCTGTGCGACATCTTTCATCTCCTGTTGGAGGACTCGTGCTTCTTCTGTTTCATTTGAGCCAGCATATGGTGCAAGACGATTTATGTGAATAACTTTTGGTTTACCGTTTGGCAACTTCTTAATTCTATATATTACGTCATTTATTTTCTTCTTAACTTCATACGGACCTTCCCATTGTCTTTGCAGTTTAGGACACAAGCCTCGACGACGTTGCGGATTATAAAGCCAGACAAGATCACCTACTTCGAAGCTTTCATTCTTGCATCGAGAATCATATTGATCTTTCATTCTGTCACTGGCTATCTGGATGTGTTGTCGGGCAAGTTCATGAATGTTGTTCATTCGTAATTTCAGGCGGTCAACGTAGTCTTCGCCTGCAACATGTTCCTCGGAAGGTCCGCAGCCAAACTCTAGGTCGCAGGGCAACCGAACTTCACGACCCAACATCAGGCAGGTTGGTGTTTGACCTGTAGTTTCATTTACGGCCGAGCGGTAGGCCATCAGGAATAAATGAATGTGTTGGTCCCAATCCCGCTGATGTTCAGATACAACTTTGGACAAGTGTTTACCCATCGTTCGGTTCATCCTCTCGACCATCCCATCTGATTGAGGATGCAGGGGTGTTGTTCTGGTCTTATTGGCACCAATCAATTTACAAACGTTTTGGAAAAGAGCTGACTCAAAGTTTCGCCCTTGGTCGGAGTGGATCTCCAAGGGAACACCAAATCGGCTGAAGAATTCTTTAACAAGTACCTCTGCAACGGTAGCAGCTTCTTGATTCGGTAATGCATAGGCCTCGGTCCATTTCGTAAAATAGTCCATGGCTACCAGAATGTATTTATTTCCAGCATCGGTTTCTGGAAATGGACCTGCAATGTCGATTGCTACTCTTTCCATAGGACTTCCAACATTGTACTGTCTCATGGGTGCTCTCTTTTTACTAACTGGACCATTACCGGATGCACACAGTTCACATTTCCGGCACCATCTTCTTACATCATCTTTACAGTTCACCCAATAGAACCGTTCTCGAACCTTTTGCAGAGTCTTCGTAATACCAAAGTGTCCACCTGATGTACCGTCATGCAACTGACGCAATACTTCTGACACTTTACTTTTAGGTACAATCAACTGAAGCTTTGATTCTGTACCATCATCGTTCTTAAAGGTTCTGTACAGAAGATTATCTTTTAGTACCAGGCAATTCCATTGGCTCCAGTAGGCCTTGACTTCTGGACTACATGCACTAATGTTCTGCCAACTAGGTCTCTCACCTTGCCGCATCCAATCCAATACTCTTTTTATACATGGGTCATCTTCTTGGGCGTCTTGTAACTGTTCGGGCTGCCATTGCTCATTAACGACGGTGGTTCGTCTCACAGGGCAAAGCTGCTCCTCTACTTTAAGCCGGTGATTACAACTTTCACCGCATGGCCGTATTGAGGAAGCATCTGTATTTGAACCAACTCTTCCAGCCCTCTTCACGCGTCTCTTCGGGATCGTGTCACGAATCACCCTCCGTACCATTTCCACCAAACGTTCATCTATTCTCTTATCGCCTTTTTCCACGGTTATTACTCGATTGTTTCGTGAAGCTTGGCTAGCTGCTTCGTGTTCCAAGGCAATAGCAAGTGCTTCATCTAAAACTTTCGGTCTTGCTAGTCGTAAAGCTTTCTGTAGTTCATTATCTTTCAGCCCATTGACGAAGGTATCTACTGCAATTTCTTCTAAAACGCTCTCTGGCACCTCTGGATAAGCCAACCGCACCACACGAGCCACATCTGCTTCAAATTCTTGCAGATTCTCACTTGCTCGTTGACTTCTACTTCGCAGTTGTGCTTTGTATACTTGTTGTAGATGGGCATCTCCATAGCGTTTTTCTAGACGAGTGAACAAGGTCTGGTAACAATTTTCTTGACCCTTGGGAATTGACCTTAATATATCTGCAGCATCACCTCGTAAAGCAGCAGTCAAGGAAACAGCCTTTTCTTGTTCGGTCCAATGGTTGGCGGTCGCAATAGCTTCGAATTGTCTAAGGTATATGGACCAAGAGGACTTCCCATCGAATGGTGGTAATTTAAATCTCATATGATGCGATGTTTCGTCTCTCGGTGTTTCATCCTTCACTACAAGATCTAAAGCTACTGCATTAACTGATGGTTGTACTTTTGTATCAGTTATCATGCTCTCTAGTTGTTTGATCTTTTCTTCTACGGTCTCTACACTTTTCTGCATCTTATCGAATGTTCTAGAAACTTCTTCAAATTTCTCATTGTTCTGTTTACAAACTTCTTCTAGTTTTTCGTTGTTTTGCCTACAGACCTCTTTAATTATTTGAGAAGTCTCATCGAATCTTTTAGCGACATTTTCGAATTTCTCGTCGCTTTTTCTACTAACTTCTTCAAGTTTCTCGTTGTTCTGTCTAGAAGTTTCATCGATCTTTTGAGAAACACTTTCAAATTTCTCGTTGCTTATCTTAGAAGTATCATCAATCGTTTCAGAAACAGTTTTTAATTTCGATAAGATTGCTTGTTCTGCTGACTGGAAGTGGAACGTCTCTGGATCATCTCCGTTCTTCGTTAGGACTTCCTCGAGTCGTTCTTGTAGGACTATCTTGAGCCCACTGCTGTCCAGATCCCGTTCCTCTAGCTGTTCACGGAGCTGTTTTACTGTAAGTTCTCGTAGCAACATCTTTGGTCGGCACACACGTACTTTCCAAAATGTCTTTTAAAAGTCTTTCCGAATACCGAACAATCAACGCACTTTAACTATTCCCGACGAATAAAGTCCAAAAGTCTTTTAAAGTCTTTCCGAATACCGAACAATTAACGCACTCCGGTTATTCCCGACGAATAAAGTTCAAAAGTCTTTTAAAGTCTCTCTGTAATTCACTTATTTATATCGCACTAAGTTTACCGAACACCGACACCAACTGTAGCGTGATTAGTGTAATTACTTCTAATTACAATAAAACTAGCGGTTCGTAATTTATATACGACTTTATTTATATAAGTTACAGACGAATTTATCTTATACACTAAACTTATTCACAAAATATGCCCGTATTTATACCCAGTTGTTATTCTGGAACAATCGACTCCCATCTCGAGCTATCGGCTTGTTCCGCCTACGTGACGTACCTTCCAGAATTCTCCGGCGAGGCCTAGCACATCCGATTACGTCATTCTTGAGGTGTTTACTGTTATACGGGGATCGGCCAAGATTTCTCTTCCGCTACAGTATGTTATAATTAATCTGATGTATTTATTATATGTATTTTGTTAAATACACAAGTTATTTGTACTGTATGTAGTTTTTTCAAATAATTCTTAATTTTTTTGGCACAGATTATAATGTTTGTGTGTGTTAAATAATAAAAAATATATATACTAATGTAACTTGTGGGTGTATTTTTTCACAATAATAAATTAATACTACTGAAAATGAAAACTTAGTCATTTACAATATTTGCCTAACTTACACCAGTGTTTTTTAAATTTTTGTCAGCAAGGCTTCCAACTTAAATTATAGAGTTTTTAAGGTAGATTATTATGGTTTGATACCTTAAAAACAGTTTTTAAGGTATCAAACTGTAATAATCTACCTTAAGAAAGTCTTACCATATTTTAAAGTTAAAATTATTCTTTGGAGGAGAATGTGTAGGAGGCCCTACTGTAACTACTATCACTCTAAAAGATCATTAATTAGTTTAATTATTAAACTTTTCAAAACATTTGCCAAAGGGCCTTAAAACTCACGATTTGGGTAGTAGGCTAATTTTCAAAAATTTTCCGGTAGAGGTATAGCTCCGGCACAGCTAATTTTACCACTACACCACTGGTATAATCCACTTTTTTCTCATCGGATTATCTTTGGGAAATCTTTGTGCTGATATTCTAGATGAGCACAAAGGTATAGGACAACCCTGAGGCATCTTATTTTCCCAAATTAAATTCACACAGCGAAATAAAAAATGCTATTTTTACTTAGAAATATATAGATTTGGACAGTTGACGTGACCTCCTACAAGAAAAAGTAAGATGAGGTTATGTTATTAAAAGATAAACAATTGTATTGTTATGACAGTTCCGTAGATTGATCCTTCATAGAAAAAGTCCCTTGACGTAAAAGAAGAAGTAGTCACGTACGAGAATGTTCTGGATGTCATGGAATAACCCAGAAATGTCTGGTGACGTCCAGAACGCCAGAAATCTATATAAAGATATGTGTTTGGCATTTTAGTTCAGTTGTAATTCAGATTTAGTAGTCGACAGTTGTCAGTTTGTTAAAGTTTATAATATTGTATTTGAGTTTGAATAAAGTTACTTTCGAAAAGTTGTAACATTGGTGACAGCGGTGGGATAAGAAGACATTATCTAAGTAATTTTTGTATGGTCAATACAAGATCTACTAAATTTAAAAAAGAAATGGATACATCCGGACCCCCAGACTGGTTTTTAAAAATGGAAGAGTTGAAAGAGAAACGTAGGAAAGAAGAGAATGAATACAGATTTAAGTTACCAAGTTGACGCTAACCTCGCGAAACAATTCATCAAAAATATTGATCACTTAACAACTGAAGAATTAGCAAAAGTTAACGAATTTATAAATGAGAACTACGACATTTTTGAATCAGATAAAGCTACAGGGCGTACTAGTTTAGTTCAACATAGAATTGATACTGGAGATGCAAGACCAATTCGTCAAGCCCCACGGAGATTACCGTTTGCTAGACAAAAAGAAGTTGAAAACATAATACAAGATATGATAAACTCCGATATCATCGAAGAAGCTTCGGGCCCCTGGTGTTCACCAGTAGTCTTAGTAACTAAGAAAGACGGATCTACTCGTTTTTGTGTAGACTACAGAAGATTAAACCAAGTTACACAAAAATACAGTTATCCATTGCCACGAATAGATGATACACTAAACACTTTATCAGGGTGCTAAATGGTTTTCAACATTAGATTTAAAAAGCGGCTACTAGGAAGTAGAAGTACATCCTGATGATCGAGACAAAACAGCTTTTTCAACTGGACGTGGTCTCTACAGGTTCCAGGTTCTACCATTTGGTCTTTGTAATGCTCCAGCTACGTTTGAACGTCTGATGGAGATGGTTTTAAGGGGACTTACCTGGAAAACATGTCTAGTGTACCTTGATGATATAATGATTATGTCCAAATCATTTGATGACCATCTTAAAAACTTAACGAGGTATTCGACAGATTGAGAAATGCCAATTTAAAGCTAAATTATAAGAAATGTTCACTATTTCAAAGAGAGGCGTACTATCTAGGACATATTGTTTCAGCAGAAGGAATTAAAACTGACCCAGAGAAGATTTCAGTTATTAAAGATTGGCCCAAACCAGGAAATAAAAAGGAGATCAGAAGTTTTCTTGGACTCTGTTCATATTACCGAAAATGTATTAAAGATTTTGGCCGCATCGCTAAGCCCCTTCATCGACTAACCGAAAACAATATTGAATTTGACTGGACACCGGATTGTCAAAATGCTTTCGTAGATTTAAAAAAAACAACTTACGACAGCACCTATCCTAGCCTATCCACAAGAAGATGGAAAATTTCTGTTGGATTGTGACGCATCTCAGCATAGTACTGGCGCCGTATTATCACAAGAACAGGAAGGCGAAGAAAAAGTTATTGCATATTTTAGTAAAACAATAGGAAAGGCAGAAAAGAATTATTGCGTTACCAGAAAAGAGCTCTTAGCTATCATAAAAGTCTTAGAACATTTTAATATCTTCCTTTATAACAGAAATTTTACAATCAGAACTGACCATAGTGCTTTGTAGTGGCTAATGAATTTTAAAAAGCCAGAAGGACAAGTGGCTCGATGGATAGAGAGACTCCAACAGTATAACTTCGACATAGTACATCGAAAAGGGCGTCTCCATAACAATGCCGATATTCTTTCTAGACGACCCTGTTTTGAACGACAATGTCAGTACTGTAAAAGATTTGAAGAAAAAGAGTGTTTCCGAAGATGTAAGTCTCTGCATGAATACGGTTGAAAAGGATGAAGATAATGATCAGACTTCCCTGGAAAACGTTAAGAAGAGTCAAAAGAAGGATAATGACTTAAGAGTCATAAGAGAATGGGTTAAAAATGGAGTAAGACCTATTTGACAGGAAATATCCAGATACAGTGGAACTATAAAGGCGTACTGGGCTCAATGGGAATCTCTATATCTTTCGAATGGTCTGTTATATCGGAAGTGGGAAACTCCTGATGGAGTACGTATAGTTCAACAAGTGGTATTTTTTTTTATTTAAGTATTTATAGTACTATACAAATGACCTGGCCTCTTGGGACTAATCCAGGTCGTCCTGATGGGATTACAGTAGTTTATCTTTACATTATTATTATTTTAAGAATTTTCTATATTTGACTAATTAACAATAGCCCTAATCTAATACTAATTATGAAAACTACAAATTGTAAACAATTCTAATGAACAAATAATAACAAATAAACAAAAACTAATAAACAAAAGATAAATTATTAATTTTTTTTTGAACATATAATTTTTATAAAAGTGCTTCCATTTCTCATTCTCAGATGAGAAATGCCAGCACTCTTCATTTAAAAATAGTCACGAATAATTTTAAGTGCAGGTCTAATCGACTTTATGATATTCTTAATGGTATTTCGGTGAACCTCAAACCATTGAGTTTTAAAATTTCAGGTTTTTAAGTTTAATTTTTTTTTGTTTGATTAATAATTTTTTGATTTTTGATTTATTTTATTTTATATTTGATATTAATTTTTAATTTTTTATTATATAAATATTTATTTAATTATTCCAATATTTTGTTTTATATTTTTATAGGTAATTTTAATTTTTTTTTGTATAATTTCTTATTCAAATTCACAGAGGTTGGATATTATTTACTTGATGTCTTCTTCGTCTAATATTATATAATTCTAATTGTTTCTTTGATATTATGTCCGCTAAATTGTTTAGTGTATTAAATAATTCTTCATTTTGTATTATATTTTCTATATTTATGCCAACAAGGTCTATTCTCATTCTTTGTAGTTCTTGTGTATTTGTTTGTCTTTCGCAATTAAATACTATGTGTTCTGGTGTGCCTATTTCTCCACATTCACAATATTCATTGTCTTTTAAGTTAAATCTATGTAGGTATGTAGGGTACGGACCGTGCCCTGTAAGAAAATGTATTAATCCTTTTTTTGGGCTAAAATAATTTGGTATATTATTTAAATTTGGAATGAAATTATAGAGACGTCTTGCTTTAGGTGAATTATCCTATTCGTTTTGCCATTTTCTATTTAATATTTCTTCTAATTCTCTTTTTGTTCTGATTTCTATTCCCATTAATTGTATTATTTTTTCATAATTTTCTTTTCTTTGCCAATATCTACATGCACGTTTTTGTGCTTCCAAGTGCATGGGCATTACACCAGTCAAGACTGTTAAAGCTGATGTTGCTGTAGTACTGAAGGCTCCTGTCATTCTAACAAGGAAACCTCTTTGTGCTTTATTCAGTTTTTCAATATTTGTATTATTTGTTAGTCTGTGTGCCCATACACTTGCACAGCACCCTACAATTGAGGCAAGTATCGTACTCAGGTATACGCGCATATGCTGGAACGGAATTCTATATTCCCTTTGTGCTAGGCTTGCAATGCAATGCATGACTTTCGCTGCCTTCTCACAGACGCTATTTATATGGTTTGTAAAGAGTCTTGGTTCATCGATTATGATACCAAGATATCTAGTTATTTTTGTTCTTTTTATTGCCTTCCCCCTTATTTGTATACTTGGATTTCTTTCAAGTCTTCCTTTTATAAGGCTATATGTTGTTTTTGTTTCTGATATAGTTAGTTTAACTTTTTTCATCCATTCATTTATATTTTCAAGTACTCCATTTGATTTTATTTCTAGTTCTCTTCTTGAATTAGCATCTATGATAAGCAGCAAATCATCCGCATACGCTATGCTCCCTAGAACTTCAGGCTCTACAGATATCAACAAGGTAGTATTAACAAGTGATACTACCAAAATCACACATTAAAAGTGTGTTGCAAGAACTTCATAGCAGCCTGTCTGGAGGACATTTTGGAGTAAAAAGAACACTGGCCAGAATTCGAGACAGATTTTATTGGATAAACTGTCGCCGAGATGTAGAAGCTTGGTGTAAGAAATGCGATTTATGTAACGGTAGAAAAGGCCCTAGAACAAGAAGTCGTGGTAAAATGGCACAATATCTTTCCGGAGAGCCTTTTGAACGGCTTGCAGTAGATATTCTTGGTCCACTCCCGCTGACAGAGAGAGGAAACAAGTACTTAATGGTTGCAATGGATTATTTTTCGAAATGGCCTGAAATTGCACCCCTTCCTAATCAAGAAGCGACTACTGTAGCAGAAGCATTTATAACACACGTCGTATCAAGACATGGAGTCCCTTTAGAGTTGCATTCTGATCAAGGTTGAAATTTTGAATCAGAATTATGGCAAGAATTAATGAAAATCTTAAGTATTAATTTTATACGAGGTATATAAAAAATATGAATTTCGATCAAGAGTAAAGTACCTTTATAGTTCACAAAATTTAAACTAGAATGATATAATTGCACATTAAAACATAATGTTTAGTTCTAAACAACTTTTCATAATAGCAATTTTCCATATTTTGAATTAAAATACGTAAATAAACAAAGTTTTCGTTATGATAATGCTCGCATTTTCAGCTTGTTTGTTCTAAATTGTGTATTATGTATATCCATACTTTAAAAGAACGCACTATTTTCGGAGACACCCTGTATAAATTCTTTCTTTTAGTAAATATAAACGCTCTCTACTAAATGAAATACATGAAACAATGGTGAACATATAAATAGCAAACAGAGGTCACATAAATGGCATACAAGTGTGATTTTTTCACTGACGGAAAAAGTTGTAATCTGGTATGCATTACCAAATGTTTTCTAAAATAAATGCGTTTCATTCAAATTTCACACTTGTCAAGGTTTCTTTCCAGTGTGCAACCGCAAATAATGCGCTCTCAAATATTGCGAATCAGCAAATTGTTTAAAACAAACTTCACACTCATGAGATTTTTCCCCAGTGTGCGTTGTTATATGACGTTTTAAAGACTGTTTTGTATTAAACTCCTTAAAACAAATTCCACACGTGAAAGGCTTCTCTCCAGTATGTATCCTCATGTATTGTACTAAACTAGAATTTTGTGAAAAGTGTTTATTACATATTTCACATTCAAAGGGTTTTTTCCAGTATATGCACTATATTCATTCCCATATGTACTGTCAAAGTATTAACCCATGAAAACCGACTGTAGCAAATGTCGCATTCAAAAGGCTTTTCTCCGTTATGAACTCTCATGTGTTTTGTCAACTCCGAATTCCTTACAAACGATTTAAGGCATTCAGGACAATTAACAAGGTTTTATCCGGTATGCGATCTCATATGCACATTTAAGTAGTGTCATTTAAGTTTGATTGAAATATAATCCAAGTTTGCGACACCCGTAAGTTGAGCCACTTCTTTTTTTGCAATAATTGCAAAATATCATTTTAAGTAGTTCTTCTGGTGCAGGAATATTCGTGATTTTGTTTGGTACCAAGGTGCCATTCACTTTTGTCCATCCCCAATCAGCAAAATTGAGAGTTTTGTTGCCTGATATGTAAATACCGGGTGTCCACTTATATTTTCCCCCATTTTAACTGCCTATAACTTCTAAACGACTCAAGATAAAAATGTGCGGTTTTCGCTGAAATGTTTTATTTTAGTAAAAGTTTTGTTTGAATGGATTGAATTTTTGATATCGCTTTTAAATAAAAAATGGCGGATTTTTGAAAAAAAAAACGGTGTTGACTTTGTCAAATGACTGAGCAATTAATTTTTAATATGAGATATGCAATGTGGAAATCACATAACATAATATCAACTTGCTTAGTTATGTTATTTAGTTATGTGATATCTACGTTGCACCTCTCATTTTAAAAATTAATTACTGTCATTTGACAACCGATTTTAAGACTTTATATCGCTGAATAGGTGAATGACTATTCTTTTAATTTACAAAAAAATATACTGGAAAAATAATGCTACATTATTAAAACAAGAAATAATTATTTTGCAGGTAGGTACCTACATTCCCGATGTCAACAACCTTAAATCACACCTCAAATAGTAAATAAACAAAGGGTTCGATTACGTTAAATTTTCAAAATCACAAACGAATTCTTGTAGGACGTTGCCAGACTATTTAATTTAATGAAAATAAAAATTCACTTATAAACTCCTGGACAAAATTAAAGCACCACTCATATTTCTCTCAATAATCTTTATTTATGTATAATTTACTGTACGACAAGTTGCCTATGGACCTTGTTTGACAGTGACAGTTGTTATGTAAGCCAATAATAGTCTTGTTCATAGAGAAATGTCTTGTTTTAACAATAATTTGTATTAAACTCCGTTTAAGACTAAAAGTGAGTTAAACTTTTCATAAAAAGTGCCGATTAAAGCAAAGTGCTTGTGAGAAACAAGCTTTTTATTGGGATATTTTTCATCACATGCATGTTTGGAAGTTCATTTGCATAAAAATCAAATAAAAAAATGAACCGCCAAAGAAATGTGTCAATGGAGGAAGCAATGCGAGCATCGACTCTCCTAGATGAAGGATATTCAATGCGATACCTAGCAGGTTTGTTAGGAAGACATCATTCCAGCATCAGTCGCAAGGTGAGGCGATATAATGAAACAGGGTCGTACCATCGAAGACCAGGGCAAGGGCGAAAACGTTGCACTAATCAAATTGATGATCGTTTTTTGAGACAACGTGCTCTCAGAGATAGGAGAGTCACCAGAAATTTGCTAAAAAATGAACTAGCAGATGTTCGAAATGTCGCGATATCGTCTCGAACAGTTAGAAGACGTTTACATGAAGCAGAATTGAGCAACAAGAAACCGGCCAAAAAACCCTGGCTTACCAGAGAACACAGGGTTCAGAGATTGAATTTTGCAAGATTGCATCAAAATTTGACCATCGATGTTTAGAAACGAGTTCTTTTCTCCGATGAGACTAGAGTAAGCCTAAAAGCTCCAGATGGTCGTGAGCGTGTCTGGCGAAGGCGAGGAGAAAGGTTTGCCAGCTGCAATATCTCTCCTAAAGTACCTTTTGGTGGTGGCTCTAAAATGTTTTGGTGGGGAATTTGTTTTGAAGCTCGTACGGAGTTGGTCCCCATACGTACGAGGTCTATGAATGCCCATTATTACTTAGACAACATTATTATCGAACATGTAATGCCTTTTGCTCCGTTTCTTGGACCTAATTTTTTATTCATGCAAGATAACGCTCGTCCTCATGTGGCTCGACAGGTTATTAACTACCTAAATGATGTTGATATTCCATTATTAGAGTGGCCACCTAACAGTCCGGACATGAATCCTATAGAGCATCTATGAGACTATCTCAAAAAAAAGATTTGAAGTCGTGGACCCCCTATTGCCAATCACAACCAATTCATTGAGGCCGTTATTGAAGAGTGGGAGAATATTCCGCAAGCTTTTGTTGAACATTTGATATCAAGCATGCCTCGACTCATAAATGCAGTCATAAGAAGTAGAGGAGGGCCTACACGGTATTAGTGTTGACCCAGATGCATTTTATTGTGTTAGTTTACTGATTTTTTTCTTTTTGCAATTTGGAGTTATGCTAGCTTATTTACGCATTTCCGGCAAAAACAATTTTTTTAAAGAAACAATAAGGCAAATTAAGGTCATGATAACGTCATGTTGGACTTATTTGTATGTGTTTATTATTATTTCAATGTAGATTAGTTTTATTTTGTGTTCATATTGTAAATATTTAGATTAATTAAAGTGGTGCGTTAATTTTGTCCAGGAGTTTATGAAGAATAATGTATTTTTGGAAAACAGTTAACTTTAGAAAAAAATGTTATAGGAGTTTTTTGTTCTAAATTGTGTATTATATCCATACCTTAAGGGAACGCACTATTTTCGGGGACACCCTGTATAATTCTTTCTTTTGGTAAATATAAACACTTTTTATTAAATGAAATACATGAAACAATGGTGAACATATAAATAACAAACAGCTGCCACATAAACGGCATACAGATGTGATCATTTCACTGATGGAAAAAGTTGTATCTGGTATGCATTACCAAATGTTTTCTAAAATAAATGGGTTTCATTCAAATTTCACACTTGTCAAGGTTTCTTTCCAGTGTGCAACCGCAAATAATGCGCTCTCAAATATTGCGAATCAGCAAATTGTTTAAAACAAACTTCACACTCATGAGATTTTTCCCCAGTGTGCGTTGTTATATGACGTTTTAAAGACGGTTTTGTATTAAACTAATTAAAACAAATTTCACACGTGAAAGGCTTCTCTCCAGTATGTATCCTCATGTGTGTTACTAAACTGGAATTTTGTGAAAACTGTTTAGTACATATTTCACACTCAAACGGTTTTTCTCCAGTATGCACTCTCATGTGTACTGTTAAAGTATTAACCCGTGAAAACCTACTGGAGCAAATGTCGCATTCAAATGGCTTTTCTCCGTTATGAACTCTCATGTGTTTTGCCAACTCAGAATTCCTTACAAACGATTTACGGCATTCAGTACAATTAACAAGGTTTTTTCCAGTATGCGACCTCATATTATGCACATTTAAGTAGTGTCTTCTGGAAAATTTGTGGCCACAAATTTCACATTCAACAGATCTATCTTGGTGATGCACTAAAATATGTTTCTTTAACCGGCATTTAACATTAAATATTTTGGAACAAAATTGACATGTAAAAGGCTTGTTTTCAGACTGTCGCCTCTTGTGTTCTTTTAAGTGACATTTCTTTACAAATCGTTCAGAACAACTTTTACATAGTGCTACAATCTGGTATTTGACCAATGAGTAACTTTTTATCTATCCTATCTTACTAACTACTTAATATCTAAGAGTCACCCTTTGATGTCTTCTTAGTTGTCTTTATTATTACTGGGGCACTTTTTGCTTGCGCACTATCACACAAAGCGCTGCTTTTCACTTTATCACGCACTGCACCAAAACGTTGCCTGCACACTAGTCGCGCAATGCTCCGCTATTAGCTTTGTCGCACTACACCAACTCGTGAGGTTTGGTCCTCTTCAGTCTTCTTTTCTGGTTTGAGTTGTCCAGGAGCTGGATGGCCTCAATATTTTCGTGGAGAAGAAGTCTTTTTTCATGACTTTCTGCGTGTTTTCTGATTTCTTTGTCGACGGGCTCCATTCGTAGATCCTTGTGGAGGTCGTCATTACGGATGTACCAGGGTGCATTAACTATGTCTCTTAATACTTTGTTTTGAAAAGTCTGTATTATTTTCAAGTTTGTCTTTTATGTACATCCCCATAGTTGGATATCATACGTCCACACTGGTTTTATAACTTGTTTGTAGATTAGCATCTTGTTATACGTTGACAACCCTGAGTATCTTCCCAGTAGCCAGTACAATTTTTTATATTTGATATTTAATTCTTCTTTCTTTTTCTTTACATGTGCTTTCCAGCGAAGCTTCGTGTCTAGGGTTAAGCCCAGGTATTTGGCTGTGTTGGCATAAGGAATGTCTTGTCCATTAATTTTTATTGGTGCGTAGAGAATTTTTTTATTAGTGAAATCAACATGTACTGATTTGCTTTCATTCAATGTAATTTTCCACGTCTTAGTCCATTTTTGGAATTTGCTCATCGCATTTTGCAGTTTGTTGGCTGTTTCTACATTATCTTTACCTACTGCTAATATTGCGGTGTCGTCGGCAAAGGTAGCTAAACAGTAGTTATCGAATTCTGGGGACTCCGGCTTTTATTTCTTTAATTTCAGAATAAGCATCATCTTGCTTGATTCTGAAATATCTATCAGTTAAGTACGATTTAATTATGTCTGTATGATTTTGGAAGAGTAGCCTCTAATTTATGAAATAGTCCTTTATGCCAAACTCTGTCAAATGCCTGGGCAACATCTAAGAATAAAGCTGAACAGACTTTTCTTTCCTCTAGTGCATTTTCTATAATATCGGTGACTCTGTGGAGTTGGTCTATAGTTGACTGTTTCTGCCTAAAGCCAAACTGGTGATTTGGAATTAATTTTTTGTTTACTATAATTGGTTGCAATCTTCTGAGGAGAAGCTTTTCAAATAATTTAGACATTGTGGGTAGCAGTGATATTGGTCTATAGGAGGAGGTTATATGTGGTGGTTTGCCTGGTTTTGGTATCATTACTATTTCCGCCACTTTCAACAATGAAGGAACATATTTTAATCTGATCGCAGCATTAATTAAATAGGTCAACTTGACAATTGCTATTCTTGGGAGCTGTTTTAATATTTGTCCTGTTATTAAATCAAAGCCAGGAGCTTTTCTCGGGTTTAAATTATACTTGATTTATTTTATTACTTCTACAGTTACTGGCATTATGTTTTCTTCTTCTTGCAAATGGTTGCTCTGTAATGCTTCTTCTTCTTGTTGTTGTTGATGCGGTTGAAATATTTTCTCTAGATGTGTAGCAAAGCATTCTGCTTTTTGTTCGCTGCTTCTAGCCCAAGAGCCGTCTTCTTTTTTATGGTTGGTATTTGCATTATTGGTCTTTTTAATCCTTTGGTTGCCTTCCATAGTGAGTATTCTGTGGATCTATCATTCGTTAGGTTGTTTAGGTAGGTCCTAATGGATTCTTCTTTAAATTCTTTTATCTCTCTTTTTAGTTGTTGGGTGAGATTATTTACAATTGTTTTATCTTGAGGAGCTCTACTTTGTAACCATTTTCGTCGTGCTTTCCGTTTTTCGTATACCAGCGTTCTAGTTTCTGCAAGGTAGTTGCATCCTTTTAGGCGTCTTTTGATGTCTGGAGTACATTCCTAAGATATTCTTTGGATGTCTTTATTGAATTGATCAACTTCTTTTTCAATGTCATTTACGGTTCTAAGAGATACGTTTAAATTAATTGTTTCTTCTAGCATTTGTCTGAAGCTCAGGCCCGTTTTACCGAATAGGCACGTGCCTAGGGCGCTAGGTTTTGGGGGGCGCAAAAAAAAATTGCCGTGGTTGTATCAGCATGCCTCATTTATTGCGCCACTGCCGAAAGCCGACTTTACGTGCCACTTGTGGCCGTGTGCCAGCCACACAGCCCGCCTCGCGCCCCCTTCCACCGCCACTGGTTGCTAGTCAACCACGCTCGGCCTCTCTCTCCGCCCGCACCCCGACCACCCTCCCCACTTCCTACCGTGGATTGATTACGCCTGTCACAACTTGAAAATCTGTAGTTGTTGTTGTTTCCTTTTTTGGATGATTTGTGACAACGTGTATCATTATGAATTGAAAGTATATTCTTTTGTCCTAGTCAATGTGATATCTGTAGGTGCTGAAGTGAAGACTGAAGACTGTGGTAGTGGTGTGGTTTAATATCGGTATAGTATAGTGTGACCACAGATAAAAGAAGTTCTTTTATCCATGTTGTGACCCTCTTAGTATTTTGAACAATATACTGTGAAACAAATTCTGTGATCAAGAAGAAGGGACAATTTATTTGCGCGTAAGTAAATTGAATAGAAGTAACACAGCAAATTGTGATCTAATTTTATAAAGTAAAATACAAGCAATAAAACTCATTCCAAAGGTTATGCTCATATACAACATTATAATAATGTATTAATTTTATTGATAGGGCGGTTTTTTAATAAAGTCGTGTGTTATTGAGCTTCTCAAAGGAATCGTAATGAGTTCTTCAAAGCCAAGTGGTTCCGAGTTTCGTAAACGAGCGGCTGAAAAACACCAAAAAGAGCAAAATGTTTTGAAAAAGATCCCCAAAATATCCGGATTTTTCAAGGTTGCGCCAAAACCACAGATAAACCTACAAAATCCGTCTTCGTGTAATCCAGTAAAAAATGACCCCCTAAGAATTCTCATTCATCCATCAACGTCGGCCGCAGTAGATTCAACAACTGCAATCACACACAGCATACCTAACTCAGAAAAAAACCTGGAAGTAGAACGACCGAAAATCAAGCCTACGGACTCAGTTGAAGACCAATATAATTTTGAGACTAAAGAGAAAGACCCTATTCATTCTCCAACGTCGGCCGAATTAGATACAACTATTGCAATTGTGCACGAGCACGACAGTAACTCAAACTCAGACACAAATCTCGTAGTAGAAAGTGTGAAGCCCAAAGACCCAGTTGAAGACCAATACGATTTTGAGCTTGAAGACCCGGCATCATGGAATATCAAAAATGAATCGCAAGTAAATAAAATAATAAGTTCTGAATTTGATCAAAATCTTCTGCAAGCTGATTTTTCAAAGTCTGAACATCACGGCGATGGAAAAAGTAAGGTGAAACGGAAGCTTTCGGTCAACTTATTTCTTGTCACGCTTCCGAACGGAGAAAAGATCAAAGAGACTGGCTTATTTACTCGCAATCAACAGGTCAGGTATTTTGTAAATTCTGCCTTATTTTTCAACCAGAGGACAAATCCACATCTTTTAACAAAGGGTTTAATGATTGGAAAAATTCCTTTGCATTAGCTGAGAAACATGAAAAATCTGACGACCACAGGGCTAATGTTTTGAAATTTATTTTGAGTAAAAAGACCACATCTAATGTCACCAAACAAATTCAAAGTCAATACCAGGAAGAAGTGAAATATTGGCGAGAAATATTGACAAGAGTTGTGTCTGTTGTAAAATTTTTGTCGAGTAGAGGTCTCCCATTTAGAGGTGATAACCAAACGTTTGGATCTACATCAAACGGACTTTTTCTAGGCTGTCTTGAGCTGATAAGTGAATTTGATCCGTTTCTCGCCCAACACATAGCAACACATGGTAACAAAGGCAAAGGTAGTGTATCATACCTTTCGTCTGACATTTGCAATGAATTTATTGAGATTATGAGTAAAGAAGTACTGAAACAAATCTTGAATGAAATCAGGCAAGCTCGCTATTTCTCTTTAATCATAGACTCCACACCTGACGTGTCGCACACAGACCAATTGGCTGTAGTACTTCGGTATGTTTCATTGCCCAATGAAATACCTTCGGTATGCCACAAATCTGGAAGTTTGGAAGAAGCAACCCTCAGTTTACTTGAGAAACTTGAGCTGGATATCGATAACTGTCGTGGACAAAGTTACGACAATGCATCAAACATGTCGGGCATATACTCAGGTCTTCAGGCAAGGATTAAAAGCAAAAATGATCTTGCTGACTATGTACCATGTGCAGCCCACTCACTAAACCTTGCTGGGTGTTTTGCTGCCGAGAAGGCGTGTCCAGAAGCCACAATATTTTTTACATTCGTACAAGGGCTGTATGCTTTTTTCTCGGCATCCACTTACAGGTGGAACATCCTAAAAAGTCATATTGAAAAGATTAACGAAGGAAAATCAAAGAAAGATCAGAGAAAGCTAATGGTAAAACCCCTGAGTGACACAAGATGGTCTGCTAGGGCAGACGCCATTCGAGCTTTAAAAATAAGTCGACATGAATTAAAAGATGCTCTTGAAGAGCTAAATAAAGACAATACTCAGACACCAGCAACACAATGCACAGCCGCTGGGTTTCTAAAAACACTTGGACATTTCCAAACCACGTTATTAACTGTGATCTGGGACGAAATTCTCGAGAGAGTTGATAAAACAAGTAAGACTCTTCAAAATCAAGATTTAGACCTATTTGGTGCCACAAAGGAACTTGAAACACTATCTTCGTTTTTGAGTGAAAAGAGAGATTTATTTGATGATTTCGAGTCCAAAGCATTGAAACTTGCAGAAAAAAAAGAAGCTGTATACGACAAAGTAAGAAAAAGAAAGTTATTGCCCGATGAAAAGGACAGAAGCATGGAAGAAACATCTTCTCGAGAAAGATTTCGCACTGGGGTGTTTATTGCCATTGTTGACAACATAGCTTCGCAGCTCAACAAAAGAAGGGAGGCCTATAAAAATCTCGACACAAGATTTAAGATCTTACAAAATCTAGAAGAGAAAAATTCCAATGAGGTGGCTTGTGAAGCTAAACTGTTAGGAGAAGTATACAAGAATGATATTGATGGGGAAGACTTTGCCCAGGAATGTAACCATTTCAAACAATACATGGTTTTGGAGAACCTTTCTAAGATCAAAGAAATGTACGCCTACATAAAATCAAACAGATTAGAGAACACTTTCCCCAATTTGGAGGTTGCTCTCAGGATATTTCTAACCTTACCTGTGACGAACTGCACAGCTGAACGCAGCTTTTCAGCTTTGAAAAGAGTGAAGTCAGAAATTAGATCGTCGATGGTTGATGAAAAGCTTAATGGCTTATTGTTGCTGTGCACCCAAAACGACATTACTTTAAAATTAGACTACAAAAACATTATTGACGACTTTGCAACACGGAAAACCAGAAAAAAAGCTATTGTATGAATCTCTAGTCAGTCTAGTGGTAAGCCAACAAACCAAAAATAATCCAAAGAAAATGTGATTAAACGAATACTGTAAATAATGTAAATACAGTGGAACCCCGTTAACTCGGATTAATTGGGACCGCGGCCGATCCGGGTTATCGAAAATCCGGGTTAGCCGGAGAAAATGGTAAAAATTAATAAAATATGGTATGCTTACAGATAAACTCCGTTATAATTGTCACACAGACACTGGTAAACCACGTTCGCATTCCACACAAAACCACACATACAAAGCGTCGTCAAAAGTCTCATTCTTAGCTTTGCACCGATTAAACTGTCTTTTGTTATCATTTTGAAAAAAAAATTCTTCGATTTTAGTTCTATTTTTCTTCTAATCCGATGCTGTAGATGTACCGACACCATAATATAATGCTGCAAGATTCACCTTTATCAATTCTACTTAATGCTTCTAGTTTCTTTTCCATTGTCACTGCATTTTTACGTTTTGTTGCCCTTATAGACAAAAGACACGCAAACACAAAATCTGAATAAATTTACGAACGATTACAAAACGGAAGCGAACAATAATACGACTTTACTACACACAATACCGTCTCTGATGTTATGTTATTTAATAAGAGTGATGACTAAGTCCATTGTTAAAAAAAGAATTTTAATAGTCTTTTCTAAACAACGCTAACACAGACAGTTTCAAAAAAATAAAGGATAATACAGGTTCCTGTTGTTTTCGACAATGAATGTGGTGTACCATGAGTCATTTTTACTATGCTATATGTAGTTCAATCCGGTTCCATTATCTCTCAAATATTATATTACATAGAGTTGGTACAAAACCTCGTGAACCTTGAAAATGCGTATGTATAACCGAAATAAAATGAAGCCAAAAACATACGACTATTTTATTTGCTGCGAATTGCGCGACAGGGTCCCATCTGCACCCTGATATTTTCAGTAATGTCGGATTCATCAATCGTTTCGTTCGTATATTGACGTCACCAAATGAATGAATTAGGTTCACGAGATTTTGTAACAGCAATACATTTTTATTGTTGAAATGTTTGTCTGATAAAAATCGGTCCGGGTTATCGGGGGCCGACTTATCGGGGTTCCACTGTACTTCAAATGTAAAGAAGGGAGGGTGGGTGGTCCGTGATGCCGTGAGGTACGTTACACGCATTCCCACCGGAGGCCAGTAGATACCTCACGGCTACCGGTTGCCAGTCCGGGACACGGCGGGTCCATAGGTGGTGGATAATGGGAAGGCTCTCGAAAAGAATCAGGATAATTTGTAAAGGAGAGTTAAGGGACATTAAGTCTAAAGTCCTCCCGAACCAAAACTGGCATTTCAGACTAAATCTAAATTTACGGGGTGTAGGCGCGTTATGGTAGGGCTGGTGGGGGGAAGGGGAGGGGCGTAATCAGCTGTAAGGGGTATAAAAAGGGGCGCTACTCTTCGTTGTGCCTAGGGCGCTGGCAGGGTGTAAAACAGGCCTGCTGAAGCTTATCCAGTCGGTGTACTTATTAGTTAGCGAAGGGTTATTTTCCTTGTATATTATGTTTTCGCTTAGTGTTAGTGTTATTGCTGAATGGTCAGAACATAATTTATGGCATTCATCTATTTGCAGGTAGTTTTGTGATATATTTTTGGTTATGAAAAAGTCAATTAGGTCTGGTAAATATCTTGTTGGGATCTGTCGGCCAATAAGTTGGCTTCCCTGTTGATAAAGTAGTGGCTCCGTATTCATTCACAGCTTTTAAAAGTTCTCTGCCTTTTGTTGTGGTTAACCTTGAGCCCCAGTGGGTATTTTTAGCATTATAATCGCCTCCTACTATATAGCTATTTGTATAACAAGGGAGGAAAGTGCTACTTTTCCTCCCGAGAATGAAGTTTACTGCCCGACGCGTAGCGGAGGGCAGTAATCATTCAAGGGAGGAAAAGACACTTTACTCCCATGTTATACATATGATTTTTCCACCTTCCTCAAATAGCAAGTCATTTTTTCATTTTTATTTAATTTATTTTATGTAACTAACCAACAAAATTTATTAGAACTAAAACTAACAAGTAGGTACAATATAACTGTCAACTGTCAAATATAAGTCAAATTATTAATGTAAACATTGTTAAATCAAAATAACAATTTACTGTTTTTTACCATTCTGCAAAATACAGGGTGTTTTATAAATAAACGTTAAAATGTATAGATACTTACGTAATAGAAAATAGATATTATACAGGGCGTCAATAAGTTATATTTTATGAATGGAATACCATGACGTCACTTTTACTTTTCCTCCCTAGGGAGGAAAAATATTTTCCTCCCTAGGGAGGAAAAGTACAACTTTGCTCCCTACAATCAGATCCGGAAAAGTATACTTTCGGTAGAGGTAGGTGGAAAAATCTATTTCCCAGCTCGTTAAAGAGGTCAATATATTCCTCCTTATTTATTGCATGTTTCGGAGGACTATATATTGCTGCCACTATCAGTGGGTATCTGTTAGTTCTAAGTGTTACTGCAGTTAACTGCACTTTTTCTGTTACGTAGTTTGCTTCTTCGTAATGTTGTAAATTTTCGTTAATTATCACTGCACTTCCTCGTTTTCCATTATTATCAGGATGAATCGCATGATATACTCTATAACCGGGAAATTTGATGAGTGTTTAGTAAAATGAGTCTCTGAGATGAGGCATACATCTATATTTTCTGTCTGTAGAACTAACTGAAGCTCCTGCTGGTGGTTCAGGAGTCCATTTGCATTCCACACTAGTACCTTAATTGTATTAATATTGTTTCGATTTAGGTATAGCTCCTTTGGCACTATATTCTAATCTTTTTAGCCTCTCATCCAGTGTTGTTATGATTTGTTCTTGATTTTCTAGCTTCGCTAATATGAGTTGCAGACTTTGTTCAATATTATTAGTTCGTTCCTCCTTTTTGCTACTTTCCTTTTCGTTGTTTACTGCATTGGCAATTGATAGATTTTCATTAACTTGCCTGCTTATTGAAGGATGTTTATTAACCACCCTTTTTTTATCTATGGCTCTATTCCTCATGTTTTGTAGTTCCTGGCAATTTTTGCATTGAGATATTAATTTGGAGGATTTAAATAGATGGATTTCGACTTAACATTGTAGTATATGCTGTATACTATGTATTATGTATATCCATACTTTAAAAGAACGCACTATTTTCGGAGACACCCTGTATAAATTCTTTCTTTTAGTAAATATAAACACTCTTTACTAAATGAAATACATGAAACAATAGTGAACATATATAAATAACCAGGGCCTATTTTATCACTAGGCCAGTGAGACACCTGCCTGGGCCCGTATTTTAATGGGGCCCGAAAAGATTACCCAAAAATCAGGTTTAATTCAACAACAAACTGAATTTTAAAAATTCTTTCATTTTACGAACAGGAAATGATAACAAGAAGAGTTATAATTAAACAATGTGTAATTTCGTAAAAATAAATTTTATTTATTTTTAATAAAAATTTAAATTTCTGGTGCAAATATCTTCTTCTTAACGTGCCCTATCAAGTTACCTTGACGTTGGTGATTAACATGGCGAAACTATCTCTGTCTCGAGCTATTCTAAATAGTTGTTCTGCTTTCTTTATTCCTGTCCACTTCCAGATATTCTTCAACCAAGAGCATCTTTGCAACCTCTGCGTCCTTCGATTTTATCCATCATAATAATTTGAAGAATATTATATCGGTCTCCTCTTACTACGTGTCCAAAATAGGCCATCTTTCTATATTTGATGTTATCAAGCAGCTCGCGGGCAGCATTTGCTCTCTTAAGGACTGCCACATTTGTCAACATAGCCGTCCATGCTATTTTCAGTGTACGTCTGTGCAGCCACATTTTAAAGGCCTTCAAACGAATAATGATGGAGATTTTTATTGTACATTCTTCGACACCATACAAGAGGACTGACCAAATGTTGTATTAAATAGTGTGTTGTTACTGTCTTCTAGGTCGTAATTAATTAAAACTCTCTTCTTAGTTCAAATACATTATATTATTTACACTCAACTCCATCAATGACTAACCATAACAATCTGTTTACATATATCAGTAGCGACCTACCTTACATTAATTAAATACTGCGTACAATAATCTTTCTCCACCGAGTTAATGTTTATATACACATTTAAATAATAACAAAACATGACAATTCAATGTTACTTGCGGTTATTGATACAAGAACAGATACTACATGGATTAATGACTTTGAATGAGTTTTAAACATATTTTGTACAGGGTGATATTATAATACCACACCTCCCCGTTTTGTTAAAATGACATATTTTTAAAATGTGATGCTCCTCTTTCCCTTTTACAAAAATGTTTATGGTTACCTAATACTATTTTGAAAAATTAAATTTCCTAACTATGCTAACTAACTGTAACATGGTACATTTCAGATCAATCAATTTTTCCCTAAACATGTATATTTTTTTTCCTATTTTACACAAAAGTTCATATTTTCCCTATACTAAAACTGGTATTTTATAACCTATTACTAGTTCACGTACTTTCACGTCGTGTCTTTTCGTCCTTTTTTTTTCCGTTCACTAATTCACTTCATCAAAACAGTGTCCACAGTGAATGAAATTGATCCTAACTTTTAAATAGTCTTTTAGTGCCTATAAGCCGTAACTAATCTAATTGTAATAAAATCTCGACTTTAATACTTCCTAAGCTAAGCTAAATATTACCTAAACTTCTATTAAATGGTATATAAAAAAAGAATTTAACGTTACTTTACTATTTCATCTTATTATTTCAGTCTTATTTTGATTTATTTATATACGCCTTACTAACTTTAAAATATTGTACCTATAATAGAAATGTAATCTCTCTAAAACTTTTAATATGTGTCTCTAAAAAAAACTTCTAATAACTCTCTTGTACCTATAATAAAGATTTAATCTCTCTAAGAACTTCACTTTTTGTGTCCCTTTGCTTACTATCTACTAACACTATTGTAAGATATTGTCTATCCTTAATTCAAACACTTCCATTTTCCGCGAAAATTTAACCTGAATTCATTATATACATTTAAAAATAAGTTATTTATAATTTACGTTACTTTAGAGAAAAAAATTTACAGCTTTAATTCTTAGACATATTTCAATGATTAGCTACTTATTTGCTTAGTATCTTCTTAATTTTGCTTGTTTATTTTGGCATTTTTTATGTTTCTTCTTTCATTTTTCCCACATATTTTAATAAAAAAATTATCTTTTTTTCTCTTCTTCTTCTTGTCTGGTACTACAACTCATATAATTCATTTTTCTTCATATAATAGCACTTCTACAGTGTACATAATTCATCTTCATATACATATTTCATATAACAATCATATATCATTTATCTCATATATCATTTATCTCATATATCATTTCATATAACATCATAATCATCCCTTCATATACTAGCTCCGATACCTTCGTTTTACCTTAATAAAAGAGGTTTCACTCGGATGTCTTAGTTCTCCGCCAATATTAACCCGAATTTTCGCCCTGATCTGTACGCACCATTAAGGTGGTATAGTTAACTCAAAACACGAAATAGGTATTTTATGCGGTTCAAATTCTTCTAAAAATATCAACCTCAATCCCTTGCTTTGAGGCCGTTGTTTATTCACGAATAATCATGAATAAAATAGGTACCCTTCAAAACACAGAGTGGGTCTCTAATAAGCTTTCAAGCTTCTATAAATCACTTAGTACCTTCCTAATTTGACAAGAGCAGTGGGTTTCTTATTGTCTCTAGTTGCCTCATAATATTTAGCTTATAATATTGTTGGTTCTTCTTCTTATCTATATAGTTCTTCTTCAAATTCCTTATCTCGACTCATCAGGTCGGTTCGTTAAAAATATATCTCTTGCTTATAGCAATGTTTGTTGTATGTCATCCCTAATCATTATTCATTAAAAAAAAATCATTTATATATCATTAGTCACACAAAAATTATTAATTCAGGTTCATATCATACAAAATTTAACACAAAATCGATAAAAATGTATCTAAAAGATCAATAACAAAAACAACTGCTAATAAAATTCAATAAAAATTCAAAAATAGCATATGCAAAAGTTAGATAAAAATATTCAAAATCAGTTCATATCTCAAAATTCGATAGAAATTTTTGAAAAAAAATTCGAGATTCCATAAAATATTCAAAAATAACCGGACTAAAAATCGAAATCGGATAGATTTTTCAAATAAATTCAATAAAAATTCAAAATTCAATAAAAATTCAATAATAACATATATAATAAACTTTGATAAAAATATTCAATTCAAAAATCACTTCATGTTTCAAAATTCATAGATATTCTTAAAAAAAAAATCGATACTTCATAAATTATTCAAAAATCAGAAAAGATAAATATTTAATGTTCAATAATAATATAAAAACGAGGGAAGCATTTTTAATAAAGATAGACATTCTTACTTACATTTTATCACTTTGTCTTTGTTCCCTGGGTTCTCTGCATCTTCGTCCTGGTCCATCTTCGCCGTCTCCGTTTCCAAGCTGGTGCCGCCATCCCTGCTCCTTTCAGAAGACCTCCTCTAGTCTGCAGGATCAGCCATGTATTAAATAGTGTGTTGTTACTGTCTTCTAGGTCGTAATTAATTAAAACTCTCTTCTTAGTTCAAATACATTATATTATTTACACTCAACTCCATCAATGACTAACCATAACAATCTGTTTACATATATCAGTAGCGACCTACCTTACATTAATTAAATACTGCGTACAATAATCTTTCTCCACCGAGTTAATGTTTATATACACATTTAAATAATAACAAAACATGACAATTCAATGTTACTTGCGGTTATTGATACAAGAACAGATACTACATGGATTAATGACTTTGAATGAGTTTTAAACATATTTTGTACAGGGTGATATTATAATACCACAATGTAATATTTAATCATTCGCTTTCGAAGTTGGAGTTACAAGGTTTTATCTAGTCTGCTAGTTACAAGCTCTATTACAAGCTTTATCTGGATCTAGTTGTTCAGTAATATGGCAACCAAGATATTTAAAACTGGGTACTCTTTGAATTATATGACCATCAACATATAACCGTGAATCATGATGGGTGAGATGGCTAAATATCATGTATTTTGTTTTTGAACAGTTCATGTTTAGGCCAAACTCTCTTCCTACTGTGTCCATGGCATTTAAAAGGCATTGTAATCCATTAATATCATCACTTAAAATAACTGTATCGTCTGCATATCTGATTGTATTTATCAGAATTCCATTAACTTTCACACCTCATTCCAAATTATAACTACTATATTTCTATTAACTATATTTTTATTAAATAATTAATATGTACATTTAAAAAAGTTATTATAATTATTATTAAATTATATTTAGGAGCCCAAAAATTTTGTCGTGCCTCAGGCCTGATTTGAAGTAAAATAGGCTCTGTAAATAACAAACAGAGGTCACATAAATGGCATACAAGTGTGATTTTTTCACTGACGGAAAAAGTTGTATCTGGTATGCATTACCAAATGTTTTCTAAAATAAATGCGTTTCATTCAAATTTCACACTTGACAAGGTTTCTTTCCAGTGTGCAACCGCAAATAATGCGCTCTCAAATATTGCGAATCAGCAAATTGTTTAAAACAAACTTCACACTCATGAGGTTTTTCCCCAGTGTGCGTTGTTAGATGACGTTTTAAAGACTGTTTTGTATTAAACTCCTGAAAACAAATTTCACACGTAAACGGCTTCTGCCCAGTATGTATCCTCATGTGTGTTACTAAACTGGAATTTTGTGAAAACTGTTTATTACATATTTCACATTTATACGGTTTTTCTCCAGTATGCACTCTCATATGTACTGTCAAATGATTAACCCGTGAAAACCTACTGGAGCAAATGTCGCATTCATAAGGCTTTTCTCCGTTATGAACTCTCATGTGTTTTGTCAGCTCAGAATTCCTTACAAACGATTTATGGCATTCAGTACAATTAACAAGATTTTTTCCAGTATGCGATCTCATATGCACATTTAAGTAGTGTCTTCTGGAAAATTTGTGGCCACAAATTCCACATTCAATAGATCTATATTGGCGATGCACTAACATATGTTTCTTTAACCGGCATTTAACATTAAATATTTTGGAACAAAATTGACATGTAAAAGGCTTGTTTTCAGCCTGTCTCCTTTTGTGTTCTTTTAAGTGACATTTGTTTACAAATTGTTCAGAGCAACTTTTACATGTGAATACTTCTTTGCCAGTGTGTTCGCTCATATGTATTTTTAAATTTTTCTTTGTTGTATAGTGTTTAAGACAAGTTTTGCACGCAAAATGTTTTTTGCCGGTTTTTGTTTTTGTACAGTTAGTTAAAGATTGTTTCAAGCTACCGTCACTTTCCACATTTTCCTCTTTTAATACATCGGTAGTATCATCTTGTTTATCTTCACAAGAAAAACCTAAAATTATGTTATAGTAAACGAATATTACGTAAAAAAATAGCAATACATTAATAAATGACGAGTAGTGAATCGTCAAACGGGCCATAGGAACCTTAATGGGAAATTCTAAACAATTGAATTCCTGCTTCCCTAATTATTTTACATCAAAAGTCATAAGAGACTATTTGTAGAGGACTGATATCCGTATTAAAAACATATAATGTTAAAATTGTTCTACGAATTAAACACATTCCAAAATTTTTTAAAATGTAATAGTAAAGGATATAAGGTCGATCTGCACCAATCTGGATAAAAATTATTGGATACCTATTAGCCCGATCAAAGAACAATCTGACCCAAAAAAGATAAAGGAAGGATGAAAATTTATGAATGGGTAGTTGAAATTGTCTATTATTATATAAGAAAAAGTTTACAATTCTACATCCCCTCCATTTCACAAAAATGGAGGGGAATACCCCCTCTCGAAGGTGAAAAATATACATTCAAAATAAGTCCGGAATTGGATAAAATGACTAATTCTAAGCAACTTTTGTTCTATAGAGTTTTTTCCCTAAGTCAATATTTTTCGAGTTATTTGCAAGTGAATATGTTCATTTTTAACAGAAAAAAACATGTTTTTAGACGGTTTTTCGGAAATAACTCAAAAAGTAAGTATTTCAGCGAAAAAAATATTCTTGGTAAAAATATAGCTTATAAAAAACTGAAAAAAAAATGCTGTACGCTTGAGGTCTGTAGACCCAGTAGAAGCAGAGTTGTAGCTAATGAAAAGTATGTTCTTCTTCATCAAATTCCAAATCGAATATTTAAATGTGAAATAACCCAAAAACGGAGGACTTTTCGGGGAAAATTCATTTCAACTTTTTTAAAGTGTTTTAAAAAAAAGGTTTATTTCTGTTTTTTTTAACTTCTAACATTAAAAATAAGTGAGTTACGCTCAAAATATTGTTGGTCCCTTTTATTTTTTGATAAATAAATCGCGAAAATCACCCCCTAATTAGCATTACAAATAAATTTTATTATTACCACTTCACAAGTTACTTTGCTTATGTATTATTTCTATGATCTGTAAGTTTCATCGGTTCAAAGTGCTCATTTTTGAAAAAGTTGAAAAAGCTGTAGTTAAAATGGCTTGAACGAGTAACTAATCACGAGTTTAGACAAATTTTGAACAGCCAGAGCATAACCAATTTTTGTCTAACAAGACAACAAAAAAGCAAAAATATTCAGAAAAGCAAAACGTACATTTTATTACTCTTTAAGATTTTTGGTATTACTAATATTTTTTAAGTTAGTTCCATGAACAACTCCATTTTTTTTCAAAATTAAAAAAAAAATGTTTTATTTTAAACCCAATTTTTTTCAAAAATGAGCACTTTGAACCAATGAAACTTATAGATAATATAAACAATTCATAAGTAAAGTAACTTGTGAAGCGGTAACGATTAATTTTATTTGGGAAGCTAACTAGGGGGTGATTTTCGATATTTTTGTACCAAAAAATAAAATGGACCAACAATATTTTGAGCGTAATTCACTTATTTTTAATGTTAGAAGTTTTTTTTTAAACAAAAATAAACCTTTTTTTAAACACTTTAAAAAAGTTGTAATGAATTTTCCCCGAAAAGTGCTGTGTTTTTTGGTTATTTCACATTGAAATAATCGATTTGGAATTTGACGAAGAAGAACCTACTTTTCATTAGCTACAACTCTGCTTCTACTGGGTCTGCAGACCTCACGCATAGACCCTTTTTTTAAATTTTTTATAAGCTATATTTTTACTAAGAATATTTTTTTCGTTAAATTACTTACTTTTTGAGTTATCTGCGAAAACCGTCCAAACACATGTTTTTTTTTTTGTTAAAAATGAACATATTTACTCGCAAATAACTCGAGAAAAGTATTGACTTAGTGAAAAAACTCTATAGAACAAAAGTTGCTTAGAATTAGTCATTTTATCCAATTCCGGGCCTATTTTGAACATATATTTTTTCACTCCCGAGAAAATATTTTTCACCCCGTATTTCCCAATTTTTGTAAAATGGAGGGGATGTAGAATTGTAAACTATTTCTTATATAATAATAGACAATTTCAACTACCTATTGCCAAATTTTCATCCTTCCTTTATTTTTTTGGAGGTTTTAGTAAAATTTTGTGTTCCCTGATCGGGTTATATGTAATTTGGTATGTTACCAATTATAAAAAACAAGGGGTGTCCGATCTAGTTTTTTTCTGACTATAAATTAATTAATAATTTATTAAAAAATGACTTTTTTATAAATAAAAAAATTCGACCGGGGCAGATATTATTTTAACTTTTTTGGATTATTCTAAACAAAAAAACCCTTTGTATTTTTTTAAGTTGGTAGTTTTCGGGTTATAAACAATTTAAAACTGAAAAAAGACGAAAGATGACGATTTTCAAAGGCAATATTATTTTTGTAATCATCAAGTATCTAAAATCATGTTCAAACCTTCTATCAGATGCCGATAAGAATTTTTGCCATGTTTTATTCTAAAATAAATTTTTTGAATTGTTAATGAGGAAGGTCCCTTACGGAAAGACGGTCATTAACAACTAAAAAATAATGTTTTAAAACGAATTAAGTCCAAAATGCTTATCAAGAACTGATAGAACAAGGTTTGAACTTGAATTTAGGTACTTCGTAATTTCAAAAATGATATTTTTACTTGTTTTTGAGCCTTAAAAATCGTCATCTTTGGTTCTTTTTCACTTTTAAATAGTATTTCTACGACCGTTTAATAACACGTTCATTATTCACTATTTTTGAATAGTTAACACTCATTACTTTACCCGTAAGTAGGTAATAGTTCATAACTCACGGGCTGAAGTTAGGTTCAAGTGATTCATGCCACTTTTAATATATTTTGGTTTTTTTTAAACCAGGAGGAGTAAACTAAAAAGACAGATTCACACCCAAGAAAGTCACTAAAAGAATCACTAAATACATCTTCTTTTTTGGTTGATCATATTGGCCTTCGACGGTAATCCATACATATTATTTTATACTAATACATCGCTAAATAGTTCTAAAAACAACTATTTTTTTATATAAAACTAGACTAAGAATCTAAAAATTAAAGGAATAACACAGAAAACACAAAAAAACTCCGATATTGCTTAATTAACCTAAGAAATGCCAGAAGTGTCAAAATTTCATAAATGTCATTAGCGTCAAAATTTCATAACAGTGGAGTGAAGTTGCCTGAGGTTGGACCAATTACAAACAAGCATTACAACGCGGTAAATTTGAATTACTTCTCTTGGTTGAAAAACACACCATAGTTGTATTTAAACTGAAAATAAAATTACTTATTATTAAATAGGGCTTTTCATCGATTGTCATTTGTTTCGAGTTTCTATCATAATATGTTATATAGTCTGTGTATAATATTAATATACACGGATTATACGACATATGACAGAAGCTCGAAACAAATGACTGTGAATGAAAAGCTGTATATAATAATTACTGTAATTTATATCAATAATTAAATTCGAACATTTTTAAAGGGTTTGTAACAGTAACAATAGGTCAGTATATTTTTTACATTTATATCATGTTTATATCTAGTTTACTAAAAATTTTGACGTTTATCATTTTTAGTGACAGTGGCATTAGAGCATTTTGTTTTTGTTAATTGGAATTTATAACTAATATTGTGTTTATTTTATACAGTTATATTGTATTAAATATGTTATAACATTTTATATAATATAATAGTAATATTAATATATTATATTATAAAGTTAAACATAAATGTACATTATAACTTTGTGAAACACGTCCACACGATATTAGCTATTTCCTATTTATTAGATACATTGACAGTAAGTAAGTACAAATTTGTGCTTATCATTTTTCGGACACGAATATAACTTGAACTGACTATTTATTGCTGTATTTTTACAATACATAAGCATAAGACAGCATTTGCTAATAGTAGGCAATCAATTATTCAGCCGCGTAATATTAGTAAACAACATTTATTTTTGTAAATTATAATTTCAATCTCGAGTAGTTGATAATTATATTATTTTACTAATTAGAATAAAAAAAATGTCGTAGAAAAAGTATAGTATTCTACTCGCATTTAATGGCTATAAGGCGAGTGTCGTAATTCATCAGAGTGAGTAATAGCCGTCATTAAATGGTCGTTGAATAATATACTATTATAACTCGAAAACGATCAACTTAAGAGAAAAATAATTACAAAACACACCTTTTTGTTTAGAATTATCCAAAAAATATGAAATAATGTCTGCCGAGTCGAATTTTTTTTAATTAAAAAAAAGTCATTTTAATTATTAATTAATTATAGTTAGAACAAAATTAGATTGGGCATCCCTTGTTTTTTAATTATTGTTATCATACTAAATTACATATCAAATCATTTTTATTATCCATAGGGCTTTTCATCGATTGTCATTTGTTTCGAGCTTCTGTCATGTGTCACATAATATTAATATATCTACTTCATACGTCTTTGGTTTGTATCATTGATATATACCAATAATGTATGACGTAGATATATTAATATTATGTGACACATGACAGAAGCTTGAAACAAATGACTGTGAATGAAAAGCCCTATTAAACAGATCGGTGCAGATCGACCTTATAATATCGTATCTTAGACTATCGTCGGTGATACTGCAATTTGTCGTATGTCACAAATACGGCCATTTTCCGTTTATGTATCCATTGTAACCAAATTACAGTCCTCTATGCCCCTGCAAAATATCGCAGGTGAAAGTTTAACAGTTACCATGATTTTTTATACGTGCAAATTATGTCGTAAGTTTTTCTTGACTAAAATGGATACTTCAGTATGGCGTATGTTAGAATCATTATCTCCGTATGTGGCAACGCCGCACAATTGGATATTTCGATACGGCGTATGTCACTTAAATTACTCATTAGGTAGTGAGCTGTAAACTTAAAAATAGCAGTTAGAAGTGATAAAAGTGAATTTTGTGATTGTTTTTTGAATAATACATAATATATAGGGTGTCCCGAAAAGATTGGTCATAAATTATACCACAGATTCTGGGGTCAAAAATAGGTTGATTTAACCTCACTTACCAATATACAATAGTGCACACAAAAAAAGTTACAGCCCTTTGAAGTTACAAAATGAAAATCGATTTTTTTTTCATATATCGAAAACTCTTAGAGACTTTTCATTGAAAATGGACATGTGGTATTCCTATGGCAGCAGCATCTTAAATAAAAATTAAAGTAAAATTTGTGTACCCCATAAAAATTTTATGGGGGTTTTGTTCCCTTAAACCCCCCCCCAAACTTTTGTGTACGTTCCAATTTAATTATTATTGTGGCACCATTAGTTAAACACACTGTTTTTAAAACTTTTTTCCTCTTAGTACTTTTTCGATAAACCAGTGTTTATCGACATATTTTAAATATTTGTCGAATCCACCACATACAGTGGAACCCCGATAAGTCGGCCCCCGATAACCCGGAAGTCCGGCTAACCCGGACCGATTTTCATCAGACAAAAATTTAACAAATAAACAATTTAACAATTTTATCAAATAAAAATGTATGTAGGTCAAATAATATTTGAGAGATAATGTGTATTTGTGTAATTTGAACACATATAAGTATGTACAACAGTAAAAATGATTCATGCACACGGCGGCAGGCAGAGCGACCGTCTCAGCTTATCGGAAAGAACAGGCACCTGTCTGTATTCCTTTTCCGTTATTTATGTCAAACTGTCTTAGCATTTTTTAAAATAGACGTGACTATTTAAAAATTCTTTTTTAAAACAATGGCCTTAGTCTGTTCTTAAATAACAACATTGTTTTAATCACTTCCGTTCTGTAATCGTGCTTCAGATTGTGTTTGCCTGATTTTTGTCTACGTAATGGTAACAAAACTGCAATGTTAACAAAACAGATCTTGAGCAAAGCATGGGAACACGATATTGATGTTCACAACGTGTTTGTAGACTTCAAACAGGCATACGACTCAGTCAAAAGGAACAAACTATACTATATATTGGCTGAATTGGCAATACCACACAAGTTAATAAGACTCATTAAAGCCACAATGGATGAAACTCAGGCATGTGTACGAATACAAAACCACCGGACAGACTTTTTTAACATTTCGCAGGGACTAAAACAGGGAGATGGGCTGGCCCCAACATTGTTTAACCTGGCACTGGAGTATGCGGTTAGGCAAATGCAAACTGGACGAGGAAATCTACTGATCAACCGAACGGTTCAACTGGCCGCTTATGCTGATGATATTAATATTATGAGTAGAACATCAACAGGAGCACAGGAAACATATGCAGAGTTAAAAACACAAACAAAAATGCTAGGTCTGGAAATTAACACAGAAAAAACAAAAATAATGACTCAGACGAGAAGAAATATAGTCCCAGAAAACATTATACATGAAGATGACATTGAAACGGTTGAAAAGTTTACATACCTGGGAGTAGAAATATATGCCGACGGATCAGAAGATGGAGAAATAAGGAAGAGAATAACGCAGGCAAACAGAGCTTATTTTGCCCTCTCCCATATATTTCGGTCAAAAAGTGTCCACCGAAATACAAAGATGAGAATCTATAAAACCTTAATTCGACCAATAACATGTTATGGCAGTGAAGTCTGGGTGCTGAAAGAAACATCCAAAAACAAACTCGACACATTCGAAAGGAAAGTACTTAGGAGAATACTAGGACCTGTGAGGGAAAACGGAATCTTCAGAAGTCGATACAACAACGAGCTTTATCAACTTTATAAGGAAACGCCCCTGTCAGACTTCATTAGATTACAAAGATTGCAATGGGCCGGACATGTGATAAGAATGGGAGAGGATAGGCTACCAAAACGAGCACTGAATGCTAGAATGCAAGGAAAGAGACCGGTTGGGAAGCCACGAAAGCGCTGGGAAGACACAGTAAACAGCGACGCACAAGCCCTTTTAGGAGTCCGTGTATGGAGAAGAGCAGCCACAGACAGGCAAGGGTGGAGGCAAAAAATAAAGGAGGCCAAGGCTCAATTTGGGCTGTAGTGCCGTAGAAGAAGAAGAAGAATGTTAACAAAACGTAAAAAACAAGGCGAATCTTTAAAATAAATTTATTGCAGCATCATAATATGATATTATGATACCATAGGTCTGGATCCCGCGTATGAAAAAAAAGTTGATTAATAGCAAGCTAAAAATTTGTTAATAGCTTAAGGGTGTCTAGTCGGATAAACTTTGATATATGAGAACACTGGAACAGGGGCAGTTTTAATTGTGGAACAGGTAAAAAATCTGGAACGGTCAGAACACGAAAATGGCACATTTGTTTTGTCCGACAGAACAGACATAAACTCTCCGAACAGAGATTAAACTCTCATGCAAAAATCAGACTGCTATTTATCACCTGTCATAATTCCTGTCATTTGACATATTCTACATGTTCCACTCAATAAAACGCCAATTGGGTGATAAATAGCAGTCTGATTTTTGCATGAGAGTTTAATCTCTGTTCGGAGAGTTTAAGTCTGTTCTGTCGGACAAAATACATGTGCCGTTTTCGTGGTCTGTCCGTTCCAAATTTTTAGCCTGTTCCACAGTTAAAACTTCCCCTGTTCCAGTGTTCCCATATATTAATGTTTGTCCGACTAGACACCCTTAAGCTAATAACAAATTTTCAGCTTGCTATTTATCAACTTTTTTTTCGTACGCGGGATCCAGACCTACCATATTATGGTGTCGGTACATCTCTACAGTATGACTGAGTTTTTTACCAAGAAATGAACAAAACTCTACACTCTATACAACTATACGTAATTTAGATGTGTACTGTGCATATGTGTTTCATGTTTTTGTAATTATAATGGAGGTTATTTATTAATTTTTACTATATTCTCCGGCTAACCCGGATTTTCGATAACCCGGATCGGCCGCGGTCCCGATTAATCCGGGTTATCGAGGTTCCACTGTATTTGTATATGGTTAAGTACGATTATGGAGACTTGGTAATAATATGAAAATTTATTTATGATTTACATTTTTAGGTATATTTTGAACCATATTAAAAAAGAAGCCACATCTCGATAAAAGGTGCCTTCTCGCAAAAATACAAAGAGACAAAAAAGTTTTAAAAACACTGTGTTTAACTAATGGTACCGCAGTAATATTTTAATTGGAACGTACACAAACATTTGGGGGGTTTAAAGGAACAAAACTCCCATAAAAATTTTATGTAAATATATTAAAAAAGAAGCCGCATCTCGATAAAAACTCGCTTATCGAAAAAATACTAAGAGGCAAAAAGTTTTAAAAACGTTGTGTTTAACTAATGGTACTACAATAATGAATAAATTGGAACGTGCACAAAAGTTTGGGGGTGTTTAAGGGATCAAAACCCCCATAAAATTTTTATGGGGTGGACAAATATCACTATAATTTTGTTTTAAGATGATCCTGAAATAAGAATGATAGATGTCCATTTTCAATAAAAAATGTTTAACAGTTTTCGATATATTGAAAAAAATCGATTTTCATTATGTAACTTCAAAGGGCTATAACTTTTTTTATGAGCACATTTATACTAAGGTAAGTTAGGTTCAATCGAATTATTTTTGGTTCCAGAATGTGTGGTATAATTTATGACCAATCTTTTCGGGACACCCTGTATATGGTAAGTTTTTTGTTCTTTTTTGAATTTAAAATACTAAAACGTTATATATAGTCCAATTTTTAGTTGAGAAACACAATAATAATTGAAAAAATAAACAGTATAACCTCAATTTTTTGTACATAAATAAATTATTTTAATATTTAGGTTCTTATAATGAGATTTACGTTTTTTCAAATACATAAAATGCAAGTAGGTTGTTACTTATTCATTCTCTCTTTAGTGTTATTGATTTACTACACTAATTAATTGAATACTACTATGCGACATACGACACATTGCATTCAAAATTTAGCTTATTTATGCCTGGTTGCACCAACAGATCTTAAGCTTCAGCTTAGCTAATCTCTACTACTTATAGATAGGGCCTCCTTGAGTATCACTTACGTTGCACCATAATTTTAGATTCTTACCTTATTATCAATTATATCTATTATTATATTATGGTATTCTTATTGTAAAATATTTATTATAATAATATTATATTAATTCTTACGATATTCTTGACTTAAGCTTAAGATCTGTTGGTGCAACCGGGCAGCATATACGTAAACTGCACACGCACAAGGCATGGGCGAACGATTCGGCTTTTTCCGATTAGCGGGTAGTAGAGTGCGCTACACTCTAATACCCGAAAGTTAAGATAGGACCGAAGGGTTGGGTCTTCCTCCTTTCCGAATTAGTAAAATTCGATATTTGTACATACAGATAATTAAAAACGTTGATAATACGAATATATACTGTGTTTTATTTACATTTTTTAAACAGGCTTAAATAATTGTAGACGTATATTGGCATCACGATCAATCGTAGTAAACAGCAGACGTATAAAGGCTAAGTACGTCTGCACTCTACTACCCGCTAATCGGAAAAAGCCGAATCGTTCGCCCATGCCTTGTGCGTCTGCAGTTTACGTATATGCAACCGGGCATTAGTGTTATTCCTCTTCAAGTTAGGTATTGACATACGACATATTGCATGTTTTTATTTTTTCTTTTCAGTGAATCAATAATGTCGAACAGAGCACGGCTGTTGGTGGAATTAGCTTTAAATTCAGCTTCAAGTGCAGTCGCCTCTCACCAAGTACCTGAAGACGATAATATCAACATTTGACATATCAATTGGACGATGCATCAAGTCCTCAAAGAACAGAAAGCACGGTTCCAGAGCCAATGGAAGATCTATTAGGAAATGCAGAATTGGAAGAGAATCCAGTTTTAACACCCCTGGAAGTGGCAGAAATTCCAAAAGAAACATCGCATTCCAAAACCGATATAGCTCAAAAATCATATTATTTGGAACAGAACACAGACACTGATATACCAATAATTGACTATCAGGAAGAAATGACAATAGAAGAAGAAAATATCGATGATGCAACACCAGAAAATTCAGATACTGAAACACATTCGGACGAACCAGATACATTTCATGAAAGTGACAGTGGCAGCGAGTATCTGCCAACAGAAACTGAGACTGACTCAGAAAATGTAGTTGGAAACCAAGAGGATCATCAAATACCGGACGGAAGAGCAAAAAAACGCAGGAGTAAAAAAGAACAAAGAGATCCATCACAGTGGAAACGAGAAAAAAATTCACAAGCGAGACTTAAAGGACATGCTTAGATGGGATTTCAGAAAAATAGTGAAGGAACGTACCAGCAGACTGCCTATAAAGGTAGGCGCCAACTAACGCCATCATGTGGGGGCACAAAAATGAATCTAAGGGGCCGCAACAAAAATTTGAAAGTTCGCAAATTACGAATGAAATGCGTAATCAAATATTTCACTACTTCTGGGAAATTAATTCTTGGGAAGGTAAACAAGTTTATATGTAAGCAGTCTTGTACTGCACTCTCAGCCCAAGCACAGAAGAAGAAACACTGTAGAAGAGGAGTCCCGAAAGAAAACAGGTTTTAAATATTATTTAATGGCTAGAGATAATCAGGAGTCTTCAAAAAAATATCATGTATGCAAAAAAAAAATGTTTTTAACCACTTTAGGTGTTGGCGAAAGATCTGTAAGCGAATGGGTTTCAAAGAAATGTTTACCAAATAAAGAGCAAGCTATTAGACCAGTTTTAGTACAGCCAACGCAGGATTCTGAATGCACAAAAAATGTTAATACATTCTTAGACAGTCTGCCTAAAGTTGAATCGCACTACTGTCGAGCATCCAGTAGAAAACTTTATTTGGAACCCACTTGGAACAGTTACAGACATTTGCAACTACTGTGAACGTCAAAACATAAGACCTTGTACTTGGAGACTTTTCTTTAAAACTTTTAAGACAAGAAATCTTGAAATTTACACTCCTCGTAAGGACCAGTGCAACACATGTATGATGTTTAAGAAGGAAAATTTAAGTTAATCACATTATGATAGACATGTTGCCAAAAAAGAACAGGCACGTTCAGAAAAAGAACAAGACAAACCAAAAGCTATCTCGTCAGAGGCAGAAAACTCAAGTTATGTCTACACTATGGACTTAAAGCCGTTCTTCTTTGTCCATAAACCCAAGCCTCTGCTATGTACTATAAACAAAAACTGAAGGTTCACAACCAAACATTTTTTAATCTTATTAACAAAGATGTGGCTTGTTATTTACGGCACGAGGGAAATGGAGGTTTAGATAGCGATGTGTTTGCTTCCATTTTAGTGAAGTTTCTTAATGAAGAGATAGGAAGACACAACCCGAAGACAATAATCCTATGGAGCGACGGTTGTGCGTACCAAAACAGAAATGTAAATATGTCAAATGGTTTGCTGGAGATAGCTATGGAGAAAAATATTATTATAGAGCAAAAGTACCTAGAGGTAGGACATACTCAGATGGAGGTGGATTCGGTCCACAGTGTGCTTGAGAGAAAGTTAGGAAGAAAAAATGATATTGCTGTTCCCGCAGATTATACTAAAGTTATAAAAGCGGCCAGGCGAATCCCATCCTCTTACAAAGTAGTGTCTTTGCATTACAGCGATTTTTTACAATACAACAAAGGAATGTACACACAAATTCGACCTGGAAGTAAAAAAGGTGATCCTTGTGTCACAGATATTTGTGCATTGCAAGATCTTCCTCAAGGACTGATAAAATACAAAATCAATTTTACTGATGAATGGCTCGAACTGCCACGAAGACCAAGTCGTACTAGAACGTCTGTAATTCACGAACCCTTATATTTATCGCCACGCCCAATTGAGGATTCAAAATTCTTACATCTTTAACAATTAAAATCTGTTATAGAATTAGATTATCATGCATTTTATGATAATTTAAAACATACCTGTGTGTCTCTCCAAGTCTGTTCACATATAAAAAATTAATGTGTATGATAATTTCTTCTTTCCAGTTTATTAGTTTAGAATTTTTTGTTTTGTTCTCCGCCATTTAAATAAAATAAACAAAAGGTTTGAAAATAATTAATTGTTTTTCTGAGGTGTACATGCATTACAAAATTGTCGTATGTGACATAAAATATTTAAACTTTCAATGCAATATGTCATATGTAACGGCATTTCCACTGAACAAAAAATCGTGTTCCTGTACTAATACCCAAATAAAAGGATACATCATACACAAATAATCGCATTTTCAAATTTAAAAATGGTCGATGAGAAGAGTTTTTTTTCTCTTATGAAATATTACCTCATTGCGACATACGACATATTGCAGTATCACCGACGCTATGCTACATTTGCCAAAGTATTATTAGTCCAATCGACCACTAAACGTCAGATTTGACCTCTAAAAATCATACGAACACGAACAAGCTGAATGTAGCTTAAATATATCAATATTGGGACCCCCAAAAAGGTGTAATAAAGTTTGCCACTCCTACCCCCGGGTTTCCCCTTAAATCCCCCTCGTAAAGAGGAAACCGAAAACATTGTATTACTAAGAATATGTTTACGCCATATAAAAAAAATGGTTGAAACAACAAATGTAGCTGAGATTTTGAACAAAAATGTTTGAAACGTTCTCTCAGCAACAACGCTTGAAGCGACCGGCGACTTTGAATGTCAGTTACGCGCGCGAAATCAATTTTTTAAATAAAATTTGAATCAACTCGACAGTAAAAATTCTTCTTCTATAAAAATATCTTCTGATGAGGGTGTCCTATTGACAAAAATCAAAATGTGTTTTAACTATCAAAAATGTGCAGCGTTCGTGTGCAATTTTTGCATTTTGTCGCAAATGAAGTCAGTGTCTACAAAGCTGTTAAATAAATAAACGTTACGCCATTTTTGCCATTTTTTTCTATTCTCATGAGATCAATAAAATTTATTATTTCCATTGACTGGTCACTATGAGGTTTCCATTATTATATAGAACATAATCTCTAAAATCTGTGTAACATAATATTTCGATTTTGAGCTATGGAAACAAATGTGACGCATTTGAAATATGGCTAAAAACACTGAATTTAAACTTTTAATGCTTCTTTAGATAGCAAGTAAATTTTTCGAAATGAAACAACTTCAGATACAAATTCCACTCAATTCCTTCTTCGTAGAAACATTTCACATGACGTGAGATCATTTTTGTAACGTGATAGTTTAATGTTGTTCTGAAGCTATTTTCTTGTGGCATTTCTATAATAAACTATTTTTAATGGGAAGTCACAATTTTACCAAAAAGATGATTTTATTAACGTTTCGACGCCCAAGTCGGGTGTCGTTGTCAAAATACAAAATAATACTAGATTAAACAAAAATGTTGTTGCGTAGCAAAAAATTCTTCTAATAATTTATTTAATCTGACTCATTTATATAGGCAATTCAGACATGTATTATACATTTTAAAGTAGAAGACTTTAAAATGATATTGCCAATATTGATAAGTTGCGTTCCTGGGACGACTTTACTAAAAGATAGTTCATTCGATTGCATGAAATCAACCTCAACTCAAGAATATCCGCCACAAAAAAATCATAGCATGTGATGTGTCTTTAAAAAGACAACCAAATGCAACTGTGGCAGTAAAATTCTCGCGCTAGAGATTCCATAGTAAATCACGAGGGAAATCAGGAAAACACCTCGTGATACTATCCCGACATCGTAAGTATTTGGGCTTACATTTAGTTTACTCTCAAAACGAATACCAAATTCTGACTTTAATATAATATATGCTATTTTAAATTATAAATAATATTAATAATATATAGATATTATATAAATAATACTAAAATATAAAATATGTACTAACTCGATATGTTACTGACTTACTAATCGTGGTATTTTCTTTCTATTGACTGCCTCTTTTAGTGTGGGTAACCACATCCTATTGCATTCTACCGAGAAATTTGCGACACAATTGTTTTCATTTAGCATAATTAGAGCCGCTTCTTTGATTTTTCTCTTTTTAGTATCTGTTTCTTTCAGGACTAAACTTGAATCTTTCCACTGAACTCTATGTTCATTATCCCATGCGTGTTGACATATTTGAGATCTATCAAATTCTCTATTTTTAATATAAGACTGATGTTCACTTATTCTAACGTTTAATGGTCTTGATGTTTCACCTAAATAAAATTGTTCGCATTCACAAGGTATTTTATAAATACAATTCTTTGTTCTTTCTTGTTCATTGTTAGGTTTAGTTTTAGATAGAATAGATCTCAATGTGTTTGTTGTTTTGAATGTTGTTGAAATGTTGAATTTATTTCCTATTGTTTTAAGTTTCTCGGATAGTCCTTTTATATATGGTATTGTTATTTTCCTCGTATTATTTCTTGTGGATGTTATATATGTGATAGTTTAAATGCAGCCTTTTTAGGCATATTTCAAATACCTCATATTTGTTGCCAAAGGTCAATGTCGCAATATCATGTCATAGGTTTTGAAGATTATGCTCTAATAACATAAACTCTATAGTGACTAGTCAATGGAAATAATAAATTTTATTGCTCCCTCGAAAATCGTAAAAAATAGCAAAAATCAAGTAACTTTTATTTATCTAACAGCTTTCTAGAGACTGACTTAATTTGCGACAATATGCGATTGGATACGAAAGCTGCACACATTTTTGATCTTTAAAATGCATTTTAATTTTTGACAATAGGACACTCTGATTAAAAGAATTTTTACCGTCCAGTTGATACAAATTTTATAAAAAAAATGATTTCGCGCGCTTAACTGAAATTCAAAATCGCAGGTCGCTTCAAGCGTTGTTTATGAGAAACCGGTTCATTCTACACAAAAAGTGCCAGAAAACATTTTTTTTTCAAAAACCCATCCTCATTTTTTGTTGTTTCAAACATTTGTTTATATGGTGTAAACAGATTCCTGGTAATACGATATATTTGCTTTCCTCTTTTACGAGAGGGGGTTTAGGGGGAAGTCTGGGGATAGGAGTGGCAAACTTTTTTTGTATCTTTGTTGTGGTTTCAAAATTGACATTTTCAGGAAAATTCAGCTTGTTCATATGATTTTTAAGGTCAAATCTGACTTTTAGAGGTCGAATGGATCAATAATACCGACGAATATATACTCTGATAGAAAGGTACGTAGGGGTCGACAAGACAAGAATTATGCTTGTCTTGACAACAACTTGTCTTGAGAAAAAATCAATGTTTATGCCCTCTTAATTCCTTTATTTTGCCTTTTTTTATGACGTGGCAACGTGGAAGTTTTATACCAATATATTCACATATCATCATACGAAAAGCAGAGTCGCATACAGGCAGTCGGCAAGGCACGTTCGCACAAGAAAAGGTTCGTAAGGGCATACGCGTCTTCAAACACCACGGCAAAGACATTGGGCGAAACATTCCCATCTTATCGTGCATATTTATTCAAAGTGTCGCGTCGTGTTTGTCAAACTTTCGACAGTTCAAGTGTAAAGGACTTATCCTATATTTTTGCTGTTTAGTTTTAGTGTCTTAGATCAGTGGTTCCCAACCTTTTTCCCTCGAGGACCACAAGATCTATAAGAAAACGTCTGCGGACCACATGATTTTATAACTAGGTAAATTAAATTGAGAACTAGAGAAATATATTTTAAATCCTTTAATATACATTGTATTAAGAGTAAGTAATTAGAAAAAAAACATAGTTATAGTCTTAATATAGTTATAGAAACATTATAAATCTATTGTAAAACGCTTACAAAATATGACACTAAGTCTCTCAGTGACTTCCTTGGTTTTGCATTTTACTGACAAGATCCTCGATATTTGGCTTCAAAGAGGTCAAACTCAACCTGAATATAGCATCCAATTTCAACAAACTGTTAAGATGCTTATTCTTAATAACATTTAGTGTTGAAAATGCTGTTTCACAAAGATATGTAGAATTGAAAGGAAGTAGAATTTTCAAGGCTTTTTGGCTGAGGGTTTGGTACTCATCAAGTAACTTGATCCAAAAGCTTGCAATATTGTCACATTGTATTTTGACAACTTCAAGCTGAGGATCAGAAGATATATCTCAATAAGTTCTTCCTGTTCATTAAGTGTAAGATCAATATCCTTGAGTGGTAAAAAAGGATTTGCCACCCACAAGTTTTTAGAACTGACGTCAGAACTGGCAGGGAAATAGTTGTCAAAATACCCTTGAAGCGATGCTATGTAAGCCTTTACCAAAGATGACAGCTGTTCTTTATTTATATTCATACCTTCCGTTTCTATTATAAATTCAGAAAACAGATTAAACATAGCAAAAGATCCTTTCTCTACTTCAGTTTGCCATAACTTTAACTTTTGTTTGAATGCAGCAATTTTTTTCCACATATCGAATACTGTGTGTGAGGGTCCTTGAAGACCAAGATTCAGCACATTTATAATTTCAAATATATCAGTCAAAAAATCAAGTTTAGCCACCCATTGTCCATCCCGAAACACAGCCGCTAGTTCTGGATTGTTTTTGTCAAGGAACATACAAACCTCCTCTCTAAGTTCATAAAATCTGGCCAATACACACCCTCGGGATAACCATCGTACTTCAGTGTGGAGGAGAAGTTTGGAATGAAGCGAGCCCATATCATCACAAAGCGTAGCAAACAATCTTGAATTAAGAGCTTTGCTCCGGATTAAATTCACAGCCTTTACAACTGTAAGGAGGACTTCATTGAGTTCAACTGTTTGGTTGCTAGCATTTCTCTGTGAATAATGCAGTGTGTTATTTGTACTTCGGTTCCCGCTTCTTTCAGTACAAAACTTTTAAGGCCTTGTTTGGAGCCTGTCATAGCAGCCGCGCCGTCAGTACACAATCCAACACAGTCTTTCCAAGATAGTTTATGCAACTTTAAATACCCATCAACAGCATTAAAAATGTCCCGACCTTTTGTATGACCTGGCAGTTCAGTAGATGTCATGTATTCTTCATTTAATTTCTTTTCTTCATGATCAATGTATTTTACATACACCAGTAAAATTGCTTTATTTGTAACATCGGTAGACTCATCTAATTGCAAAGAAAACCACTTAGATTGGTGAAGCTTTATTATGAGTTGGTTTTCAACATCTGCTGCCATCGATTCAACTCTTCTAGTAACTGTATTATTTGATGAGCTATGTTTTTCATTTTTTTAGCTGACTCTTCACCAAGTACTTCTTTAGTGGCTTCAAAAATACAGGGTAAAATTAAATCTTCTCCTATTGTAAATGGTTTTTTTTGCTTTTGCTATTTTCAATGAAATTAAAAAAGATGCTTTTAAAGCAGCCTTATCCTGAGAAGAATACTGTTTCATTACTTGTTTTGCACTTTTAAGCTGAGTTTCCTTGCGCTTGAAAAAATCCAATGGTTTTTGAACAAGTTCTTTGTGTTTTGTCTCAAAATGACGCATGAGTTTGGCCGGTTTCATAGCTTCATTGCATAAAACCTCTGAACATACAACACACTGAGGCAAATGAACATCTCCATCTTCTTTAAAAGTAAATCCATATTTTAAGTATTCTGGGCTGTACTTACGATTGGCTGGTTTTCTACTTTTAGGTTCACTTGAAACAAACCTGTCACTAACACTCGTACTAGCACTAGGTCCGGGTTCACTTTCATCATGTGCTCTTTTTAAAAACTTAAACAAATTCACTTGCTTACTCATTGCAGTCTCTCACTCTGTACATACGGTACGTGACACTAGACACTACGACAGACAAATGGCCATGGAACTCAGGAGAAGGTAGACAATGCTGGGCGGGGGTGCGGCTACACAGCGGCGGAGGGGAATGACCGAGCTTGAGAGTGGTGGAAACATGTGTCCGCCCGCCCCGCAGTGACTATTAATAGCCTACCCTCTCCGCGCTCGCGCTGTGCCACTGTCACTCCACGCCTAACATCAGAAATAAAAACAGCATTACTCATGTGGCATACTTTCATAACAAACGTATCTCCGAGGATGAATGTCTCATTATATAGCCAGTAAAAACATTGTTATACTCGTATTGATGAAGAAAACCGTGAATTATAAGACGTACTCTGAAACAGCCCGCGGACCACACGTAAACTCGGCGCGGACCACAAGTGGTCCGCGGACCACGGGTTGGGAACCACTGTCTTAGATAATAAAGTCGATATCTCTTCACACGTTTTAATCATTTTACCAGCATCTTATCGAAGTTATTTATCGCGTTGACTTCAGTCAAGTTCAATGGTCTTCGAACCGTTTTCATGGTCCTTCTAAGCCAATTAAATATTCAACGTGAAAGAAGAAGATAAAAGACTTTTCAAACGGACCTTTTTAAGTGCAAGAACAGTATACAACTGGCCGACTGTAATTCTTAAGCAACGTTGCGACCAGGAGAGCGCTGACGACGCGAAGCCACATGTTTTTAAGTGTTTATCGTATTTCTTCATTTCAAAGGACAAGCGTGTAAATAGACTTTTTGCGTTATCTGTGTTGTGGTTTTGAGGAGAACTGATGACAGCCCTGCAGATTTGGTGAGACCTCCTTTATCCTTAGATTTATTACCTACCATAATTTATGACATCTATTGCGTGTTTTTGTTTGTATAGTCAACGAAGATATTTGAATGAACGTTTTGTGGGTAATTTGAATAAGTTACAAGCATTTCATTTATTAATCATTTGCGGATTTATTTGAATAAATTAGATTGTCATCTTGTCGAATAATCATTTTCGCGGGTTATTTTGAACAAATTACATTTAGCATTGCATTTATTAATCATTTGCGGATTTATTTGAATAAATTATATTGTCATTTTGTCGAATAATCATTTTTGCGGGTTATTTTAAACAAATTACATTGATTAATCATTGGCGGATTTATTTTGAATAAATTAGGTATACTATCATTTTATTGAATGATCATTTTGGGTTTTTATTTTGAATAGGTTACTTTAGCAATTTGTTAAACAATCATTTGCGATATGGAAGGTCTTATTCGTAGACGAGGTTCTCAGAAAGCCAAGGTTACAATCTTTAACAAATACATCTCTCCATTACATGACAAAATAAAAAAGGGTGACAGCATTTCCGAGTTAGAGGTGTTACAGACGGTCGAAATGTTGAACGGTATTGAGAGCTTAGTTGAATTTAATGAAATTCAAGATCAAATTGAAACTTTAGTCAAAGCGGATCAGTTAGCTACGGAGGTTCTTGAGCGCGAGGAATTTTATAATAAGCACTCTTCTGTAGTAGCGATCGCGAGAAAAATCATCCGCGATTATGGGAGCGATAAAGCTAGTGAGCGCTCTAAAAATTCATACGCGGGTCACTGTATTGAGCAGAAACCGATAGAATTAGGACATTTTAACGGGGATATGAATAATTGGCTTGATTAAGCTAATATCTTTGAGTCCTTAGTCAACAAGAATGAGTACTTAGAAAATATTAGGCGTTTTCATTATTTAAGAAGTTCTCTACAAGGCAGCGCCGCCCAAATCATACGAACTTTGGAATTCACCGCGGAAAATTACGAGATTGCGTGGAAATTAGTTAGGGAAAGGTACGATAATAATAGATTATTAATATACAATCACGTCAATTCGTTATTCAATATAGAACCGATAAATAAAGAGTCATCTGGTAGATTGCGGCAACTAGTTGACATTTTTTCAAAACATTTATACGCATTAAAGCAACTAGGCTTACCTACAGAATATTGGGACGTTCTCACTTTCATTGGGGGAACACTTTCATCGAAGGAAAGATTCGATAAAGTACGAAAGATGAACCTTTGCACGAACTGCCTTAAAGGGGGGCACTACTACAGGAGGTGTAAACAATCAACGTGCAAGAGGTGTTCTTCTAAACATCACACGTATTTGCACCCCGATAGGTCAAGCGAGCGAAAGCACCTTCAATGCGATGACCTACAAGGCACTCTAAATACTACCAATTTGACAGCTTCTGCTGTTAGCAGCAAGGCCAGCCCTGAACAAAGCATATTATCTACAATCTACAGTATTGGTCAATATTGTCGATGGCCAGGGCAACTCATACGCGGTGCGAGCGCTACTAGACTGCGGCTCGCAGAGTTCATTTATCACGGAGAATTTATGCGATCGGCTTCGAATTAAACGAAGCAGAGTGGACATATCTGTCTTAGGGATAAACAACGCGTCATCTCCCGTTCGTTTCAGGTGCGCAATAAAAGTACAATCCCGTAGCAATATGAGCTTTTGTACAATGTTAAACTGTTTCGTAATTCCGGAAATTACAGGCTTCATACCAGCGGTTAAAATAGATATTAGCGATCTAGGAATACCCAGCCATTTGCAGTTAGCGGATGATTACTTCTATAAACCACAACGGGTCGAATTATTAATAGGAAGTGATCTGTTCTGGCAAATTCTTGGCACGAATAGTATCAGTTTAGGGAAGAATAAGCCATTTATGCAGGAAACTTCATTTGGTTGGATCATAGCAGGGCCTTACTCTACCCGAAATAACTCAGCAGGAAACGGAACAACCAAGTGTAATTTTGCCAACACTATGGAGGTCACAGAGCAGTTAAGTAAGTTCTGGGAGCTAGAGGAGGTTTTTAGCGAAAAACCGGCCTTCTCAAGCGAAGAAGTTGCGTGCGAGAAACATTTCGCGAATACCGTAAAACGCGATGCGGCGGGAAAATTCATAGTATCCTTACCGTTCAAGGAACCGATAAGTTCACTCGGAGATTCTTTCCGGCAAGCGAAATATCGTTTTTTAAATCTCGAGCGAAAATTAATAAAGACGCTGATTTGAGAACTCTTTTTAGCACATTCATTGAGGAATATAAAGAATTAGGTCATATGAAAAGTTTGGGTAAAGTTTCGGAAGCGGTAACAGACTTTAGCGAAAAGGGCACATTTTATTTTATGCCACATCATCCAGTTCTAAAGGAAAGTTCTCTGACCACACGTTTGCGCGTCGTGTTCGATTGTAACGCTCCAACAACAAGCGGCGTCTCATTAAATCATATTCAAATGGCTGGGCCAACCCTGCAAAATGATTTACACTCCATTTTATTGCGGTTCCGAACCCATCTATATGTGGTGAGTGCCGACATAGAAAAGATGTACCGCCAGGTATTGGTTGAAGACGAGCAGAAATCTTTGTAATGCATTTTGTGGCGAAATCTTCCGAAAGAGGCTATTGAGGTTTTTCAATTGCAAACAGTGACGTATGGGATGAAATGCTCTTCATATTTGGCGATAAAGTGCCTAATGACATTGGGTGAGGAGCTAGAAGCTAAGAACCCGGACCTTGCTAACATTATAAGGAACGATTTTTACGTAGACGATCTATTAATGGGTTTTAATTCAAAGAGAAAGGCGCGCGAAACCTGTAAGCAACTTTTTGAGGTCCTCAAGACAGGAGGATTCACATTGCGTAAATTTTATTCAAATGAACCGGAAGTATTAAGAGATATTCAGGATACTACTGTAGCGGGCTCGGTTATTCAATTCGGCGAAAATGAAAACGCGAAAACTTTAGGTTTGTTATATTCACCTCAATCGGATACTTTATTTTATAGTATAAATTCGTCTCTATGTCGTACCGTTACGAAGCGAATTTTATTATCGGAAATAGCTCAAATTTTCGATCCCTTGGGTCTGTTAGGCGCGTGTACAATTACCGCGAAAATTATGCTGCAAAGGTTATGGCTGGAGCGTGTTTCGTGGGATGCTCCCATACCCGCGCATTTAGCGAAAAATTACCTGCAATTCAGGAGCGCACTACGGCATTTAAATAAGTTAAAAATACCGCGGCACGTCATATGCTCTCGTGAGGTCAATATTGAACTGCATGGATTTTGTGATTCATCTGAAAGAGCATACGGCGCTTGCATATACGTAAAATCTACCGATACGTTAGGTAGATCACATTCATTTTTATTGTGTGCGAAGAGCAAGGTTGCGCCCGTAAAACCCGTTACCTTGCCGCGTTTAGAGCTCTGCGGAGCAATAATTTTGTCGCGTTTGACCAATAAGGTCAAAATGTCATTAAATGTACAATTTAACGCATGCTACCTCTGGACAGACTCCTCAATAGTGATTAGCTGGTTGAAAACCCCGGCTAATTTATTGAAGACGTTTGTGAGCAATCGCGTAGCCGAAATACAAGAAACCACGTCATTTGCGCAATGGCGGCATGTTCCTGGTAAAGATAATCCTGCAGATTTAGTGTCCAGAGGCGTGGAGCCAGAAAAAATAATGGAATGCAACTTATGGTGGCATGGACCCGAGTGGCTCATGCAAGAATCTGATAAATGGCCAAATTTACAAGTTGCGCCTACTGAAATAAGCGAAGAGCGAAAAAACATAAAGGTTTTTGTCAACAAGCTGGACGCAACACACAATCGTGAAGTATTTTCGTTTGAGCGCTTTTCCAATATTGTGCGATTGAAGCGAACCGCCGCGTATGTGTTCAGATTTATTCACTTTTGTAAAAGCAAAGAAAAGACTTCCGATCCCCTTTCGGCGGAAGAAATAAATTCCGCTTTTATTCGAATTTTAAAAATATGCCAGGCACAAACGTTCTCTAGCGAAATTGGTCTTTTGAGTCAGAAAAGGCCTCTGGAGAAAAACAGTAAGCTCATAAACTTATCTCCATTTCTTGATGGTCAGGGCATTCTGAGAGTAGGCGGTCGTTTAAAACATTCGGAGTTTGCGTATGATAAAAGGCACCCAATCATTTTAGGGGCAGATCATGTAGTTACGGTTTTGATATTTAATCATTTTCATAAGGACTTAATGCACGCGGGTCCTCAACTTTTACTCTCTACAATAAGAGAAACTTTTTGGCCCATATCGGGTAGAAACTTAGCACGACATACCGTGCATAAATGTGTGAAATGTTTTCGTTTGAAATCTAAGCCCATTCAGCCAATAATGGGAAATTTACCTGCGTCGCGCATCGCAGATGGTCCACCGTTCATCGTGACCGGTGTGGATTATGCGGGACCTTTCTTAATTCGCGATAGAAAGGGTCGAGGTTGCCGATTAATAAAGAGTTATATGTGTTTGTTCATTTGTTTCTGTACGAAGGCCATACATTTAGAATTAGTTACAGAATTATCTAAGGAATCATTTCTGTTGGCTTTTAAAAGATTTATTGCGCGTAGAGGCAAGCCTCAAAAGACGGTTTCCGATAATGGGACCAATTTCATAGCAGCTAGTTCGGAATTGAGAGCTTTGAAAGAGTTTTTAGAGCAGCACACTCCAGCAATAAGAGAATCCTTGCTAAAGGATAATATTTCGTGGTCTTTCATACCTCCGTATTCTCCTCATTTTGGCGGCTTGTGGGAAAGCGGGGTAAGAACAGTTAAGCATCATTTACATAGAGTCTTAGATTTCCTAACGTGCCCACCTAACGTTCGAGGAATTTTATTCGTTGCTTGTGCAAATTGAGGCCATAATAAGTTCCCGATCTATTCATCCTTTATCCTGTGATCCTAATGATCTCTCCCCCTTGACTCCTGCACATTTTCTCATCGGAAGACCACTTACTACTAATCCAGATCCAGATCTTCGTCATATTCCAGTTAATCGTCTCTCGAAGTTTCAACATATCCAGCAGCTTTCCCAGCACATATGGGAACGCTGGAACAAGGAATACATCTCCGAACTACAGAAGCGTACCAAGTGGACTACTACTCATGGTGAAGTGACAGAAAACGCGTTAGTGCTTATTAAGGAGGACAATTTGCCTCCATTAAGGTGGAAATTAGGTCGCGTGATTGAACTGATTCGCGGCAGCGATGGTGTAGCAAGAGTTTTTAAGATAAAGACAGACAATGGTATTATTACTCGTTCCTATTACGGCAAAGTGTGTCCGTTGCCTATTTCGGACTAAGTTAGTTAAGACATTTGAACATTTATTTAGCGGTATTTGTTGGCAATGTTTGCCAAGGCGGGGGCCATGTTTATGCCCTCTTAATTCCTTTATTTTGCCTTTTTTATGACGTGGCAACGTGGAAGTTTTATACCAATATATTCACATATCATCATACGAAAAGCAGAGTCGCATACAGGCAGTCGGCAAGGCACGTTCGCACAAGAAAAGGTTCGTAAGGGCATACGCGTCTTCAAACACCACGGCAAAGACATTGGGCGAAACATTCCCATCTTATCGTGCATATTTATTCAAAGTGTCGCGTCGTGTTTGTCAAACTTTCGACAGTTCAAGTGTAAAGGACTTATCCTATATTTTTGCTGTTTAGTTTTAGTGTCTTAGATAATAAAGTCGATATCTCTTCACACGTTTTAATAATTTTACCAGCATCTTATCGAAGTTATTTATCGCGTTGACTTCACTCAAATTCATACGGGTCTCGATCCGTTTTCAATCAAGAAATTAAAAAAAAATCTTCTCTTGACGTTTTCTTGCCATCTTATATCTTGTCTTGACTCAAGAAGTTTCAAGATCTTGAAATTTCTTGATTACCTGGTCCGGTGATTCCCCTGCGACCTTTTTATTGCGTTGCGTACTAACATGGCCTAATAGATCCCAGAATGACCTACAGAATCCAATACCAGAGCCGAAAAATACTTAAATGAGCCTAGGTCAGAAGATGCTGAGAATATACTTGATTGGTATATCCTCCAGGGTAATAAGCTAGAAATAGACCATATTCGGGACATTCAAAGATCCAGGTAGCTGACAACTTTTTTAGTTATTGTAGACCTATAGGAAGAAAACCTATCTGTTTCCTGCCTAGAGTTCGCTTCCGTTTTTTAATTATTAACAATTTATTGCAAAAATCGCGATTTTTTGCACCCCATTCAAAAGCTAAATAGTTGACATAAAGTTACAAAATTTAATTTTTTAGAACATTAAAAAACCTTCAAAATGCCGATTTTTTAAAGTTAAAAAGTTAATTTGTTGCTACGTAAACTGCAAAATAAGTGAAAATCGTTATTTGTTAATAACTTTTACTAAAACTACCTTAGAACTTTAGTGTTTCACCCAAAGTTGGGTATTGGGGTACTTAACAAACCCTCAAAATTTGAGACCGATCCATTAATTAGTTTAAGAGTTATTCCGTTTGTTTATCCAAGAGACCTTTATTTTGCAATAAGACAAGACAGAAAATAATAAAGATAGGGCAATTCTGAGTATGCCAAATGAAAGTAGAAGAGTGATAGTATCAAAATGTATTAAAAAAAGATAAAAAAATTATCTAATATAGTCAAAGATCCTAATGCCAAATTTGTGAAATTTTTTAGTTTATAAACATTTAGAATAACTTTAAAAATATTGTCCGTAGAAAAAATCATTTTGCATATTAGAAAAGCTGGTATTTTACACGAACTTTTAAAAATGTAGTTCAATTGGTGACTAGTCGTGGTAAGTGGAGCTGGGACCCGACAAATGCACTCAAAATGAGTTCAAAAACTAAACAAGGCAACTTAAAACTACTATCATTTTCTATATCTCGGGATCTACTGAATATATTTCTTTCTTTTTTTAACTTGTATGTTATTTTTCTGTACATTACAAACATTCTATTTTTCTAGACGTTTATTAATTAATAAACAGTCTAATTTGTTTAAACAATTTTTGAAAAATAAATTTTTTCCCAAAAATGCATGATTTTAATCATATTATCGTTATTAATCATAGAAAAAGTTAAGGCATACTTTAATAAATAAATTATCTTCAATAAATAATTATCTAATAAAAATCATTTATTCGTTAAAGTGTACTTGAACTTTTTCTATGATCATTAATGATATAATTAAAAAAATAGATTTTTGTAAAAAAATAATTTTTTTCAAGGATTGTTTAAACAAATTAGGCTGTTTATTAATTAATAAATTTAGAAACAAAATGCATATTTATAATGTACGTAGAAATTACATACAAATTAAAAAAAGAAAGATCAAAATCCATTGAGTTTATCCGGAGATACAGAAAATTATATTCGTTTGAAATTGCTTTTTCGGTATTTTAACTTTTAACTCGGTGGATTTGTAGGTTCCCCCTAGTAATCGTTTTAACTACATTTTTGAAAAATCGTAGAGGGTGCTGTGGAGGTACAATGTTTGTGCAATTTTTTTAAGAAAAAATACAAATCCCATTCTTTAAAATGGCATTAATGAGATTCCTTAATTATTATAAACAAATTAGCTGTGAATTAAAAAAAAACATATGGCTAACTTTGTCCCAAATGAACCCATGCTAAATTTTTTCATTTGAAAATTTGTGTTAAAATACTATCTTTTCGAATATACAGGGTGTCCCGAAAAGATTGGTCATAAATTATACCACAGATTCTGGGGTCAAAAATAGGTTGATTGAACCTCACTTACCTATATTATATACAATAGTGCACACAAAAAAGTTACAGCATTTTGAAGTTACAAAATGAAAATCGATTTTTTTTTCATATATCGAAAACTGTTAAAGATTTTTTATTGAAAATGGACATGTGGCATCTTAAAAAAAAAATTAAAGTGAAATTTGTGCACCCCATAAAAATTTTATGGGGGTTTTGTTCCCTTAAACCCGCCCAAACTTTTGTGTACGTTCGAATTAAATTAATATTGTATTACCATTAGCATTGTTTATATAGGGAAATAGTTGGTCAGCCCAATAGGTAAATATGTTTGATTCAAATTGAGACAGTCACCAGATGTCCTCACAATTTCTGTCAGGGTTGCAACGTCAAAATGCATAGACACCAAGTTAGATACGATCCTATTCATAACACCCCAACTCGCATACATATTAAGAAAAATAAATATACATTAGAAGAGTATATTTAGAAATTGAATTAATGATGTCATGCTACTATATATTATATATGTAATTGCGTGACATCATTACTTCAATTTCTAAATATATTCTTCCATATATATTTATTTTTCTTAATATGTATGCGAGCTGGGCTGGGGTGTTATGAATAGGATCGTATCCAACTTGGTGTCTATGCATTTTGACGTTGCGACCCTGACAGAAATTGTGGAGACATCTGGTGACTGTCTCAATTTGAATCAAACAAATTTTCCTATTGGGCTGACCAACTATCCCTACATAAACAATGCCATTAGTTAAAAACAATGTTTTTAAAACTTTTTTGCCTGTTAGTACTTTTTCGATAAGCTAGTGTTTATCGAGATATTTTTAATATTTGTCGAATCCACCACATATTTGTATATGGTTAAGTACGATTATAGAAACCTGTTAATAATCTGATAATTTATTTATAATTTACATTTTTATGTATATTTTGAAAAAGAAGCCACATCTCGATAAAAGGTGACTTATCAAAAAAAGACTAGGAGACAAAAATGTTCTAAAAACACTGTGTTTAACTGATGGTACCACAATAATAGTTTAATTGGAACGTACACAAACATTTGGGGGGTTTAAAGGAGCAAAACCCACAGAAAATGTTTATGTAAATATATTAAAAAAGAAGCCGCATCTCGATAAAAACTGGCTTATCGAAAAATACTAAGAGACAAAAAAGATTTAAAAACGTTGTGTTTAACTAATGGTACCACAATAATGAAATTATTGGGACGTACACAAAAGTTTGGGGGGTTTAAGGGAACAAAACCCCCCATAAAATTGTTATGGGGTGGACAAATTTCACTATGATTTTGTTTTAAGATGTTTCTGACATAAGAATCATACACGTCCGTTTTCAATAAAAAATCTCTAATAGTTTTCGATATATTGAAAAAAATCGATTTTCATTTTGTAACTTCAAAGGGCTTTAACTTTTTTATGAGCACATTTGTACTAAGGTAAGTTAGGTTAATTCGAACTATTTTTTACCCCAGAATGTGCGGTATAATTTATGACAAATCTTTTCGGGACACCCTGTATAAAAAGACTGTTTCTACGGACAACATTTTTAAAGTTATTCTAAATGTTTATAAACTACAAAATTGAAAAAATTGGCATTAGGATTTTTGACTATATTAATTACTTTTTTTTTTTTTTAATACATTTTGATACTATCACTCTTCTACTTTCATTTGGCATACTCAGAATTGCCCTATCTTTATTATTTTCTGTCTAATTATCTTATTGCAAAATAAAGGTCTCTGGGATAAACAAATAGAATAACTCTTAAACTAATTAATGGATCGGTCTCAAATTTTGAAGGTTTGTTAAGTACGCCAATACCCAACTTTAGGTGAAACACTAAAGTTCTAAGGTAGCTTTAGTAAAAGTTATTAACAAATAACGATTTTCACTTATTTGAAGTTTGCGTCGCAACAAATTAACTTTTTAACATTCAAAAATCGGCACTTTGAAGGTTTTTCAATTTTCTAAAAAACTGAATTTTGTAATTTTATGTTAACTATTTAGCTTTTGAATGGAGTGCAAAAAATCGAAAAAATCGCGATTTTTGCACTAAATTGTTAATAATTAAAAAACGGACGCGAACTCTAGGCAGGAAACAGGTAGGTTTTCTTCCTATAGGTCTACAATAACTAAAAAAGTAGTCAGCTACCTTGATCTTTAAGTGTCCCGAGAAAATCCTTATTACTCTGGACTAATAGAATATAGAAGACACGAAAATGTCTACCCGTAATTATCGAAAATGGCCAAGGATTTTCTCGGAACGCTAGCAACACCTGTACCTGCGGAAATGCTAGTTTCAAGAACAGCTTTTTATTCAAAGTCAAGAAATCAGCTAGACGTTGACTCCATAAGAAGTATATCTCCCTTAATTCATGGCTTATCAATTCCGATTAAAAAATTTATGTTACCTTTACATGATTTACATTTTTGTAAATCGTTTTAACAAAAAAAGTGTTCAATGCATTAAAGTACGTTATTTTATGTTAAAATATTATATTATATATATTTTTCACAAATAAATACGTTTTAGAGTTTTCATTATTATCTAGTCAAGATTTCTTGATTTCTTGACAAGAAATTTTGGTATTGACATAAAATTTCTTGTCTTGTCTTGAAATCTAAAATTACATCTTGTCTTGATCAAGAAATGATCTTGTCTTGAAATCAAGACAAGATATTGAAATTTTCAAGAAATTGGCCACCCCTAAATATACGGCCCTGTAACGTTTTAGCCTAGGATTTTGCGTTCCAACTGAGTAGGTCCTATGGAGGTGCATATATTCTTTGATAATACTATGGTAAATGTATTACATTTTTGTAAAATTTTGGAATGTGTTCAATTCGTAGAACAATTTTAACATATGTTTTTAATACAGATTTCAGCCCTCTACAAATAGTTTCTCATTACTTTTGGTGTAAAATAATTAGGAAAGCAGGAATTAAACAGTTTAGAATTTCCAATTAAGTTTCCTATGGCCCGCTTGATGATTCACCATCCGGTATATAAAACGAATAAATAATTTCAACAATTTGGTTTCCGTGAGGCCAAATTTACACAAGTTGCTAAAAAAGTCTGCTTCGTGTATCTTTGTACTTTGAACCAGGGTTGGCAGATTTAAACCAACATGCTTAAAATCTTGGTTTAAATCTGGTTTTTATTTTTATTTTTTTTACTGAGCCTCCAAACTGGAGTTTTTATTTGAAGTTTTTACTACAGCTGCCGAAAAGGAAGAAAATTAAGATAAATAATTTCTATTTTTTACTTTCGAACTATTTTGAATATTATAACGTTTGATGATGTTTTTTTAGTTATATTAATTTTTGTGTGTGTAAATAAAAGTAAAAGTTGTCTTATTCATTTTTGTCATTGTTTATTAGTTAATTTTATAATAGTTATTTTCCTAACTAGTGCGGAAAGTAATATTTTCACGCACTAGACTGCCGTTGACCCGAACGATGCGAGAGCGGAGTTCGGGCAAGCAGTCGAGTGCGCGGAAAACACTTTCCGCATGAGTTAGGAACAATATTTTTTCTAGGGCCAAATAGAGTTATATCAATTTTTATTTAGAGGTGAAAATACACAAATTAATTCTTTGACAAGGTTGTCAAAACCAAACTTTCAATATAATGGGTTACCACGACGACGATATTGGTTTCCATGACGACGATTCAAAACCATTGTAATTGTCTACTGATCTGACTTTTAAATATTATGTCAAAATAATTTTATTTCATCGAATTATCAGTAGTAATTGCACAAGAGCTCTAAAATTATCGAATTTTTCCTGAGTGACACTTTGACAGTTTTAATTTCACGACCCGAAGGTTAATGAAATTATGTCAAAGTGTCACGAGGGCAAAAATTCGATAATAATTTTAGAGATCGAGTGCAATTTGCTGCGATTATTTCATGAATAAAACTGTCAAACCAAAATTTTATTGGAATTTATGTAAGTACAAATTAGTACATTTAAACACACAGTTGTTATAAATATTTAACGGTTGAAAGTCATCACTTTTATAATTTTTAAAACATTAATTGTCATTAATGTCACTGAATGGAATTTTCCGTAGCAACGAAGGGCATCTGACGTAATATACTTGAAGACGGGATATTATCAAAAACTATCAGTTTAATTTTTATTTCTGTAGCTTTCTATTGGTCAGAATCTCCTATGAATGAAATAATCGCGCTAATTTCATTAAAACATGAACACAATAAGATAAATTTGAAATAAATTAGTAAATAATATCTAAATATTAGTTTATTGCATGCATTATAATATATTATAATGCCATATTACAAGGTATTTTACTTTCCCGCACGCCGCGTGGGAAAATATTTACTTTCACGCACGCCGTGCGGGAAAGTGCAACTTTCGGAAACGAAATGCGTGCGTGAAAGTTGCTCTTTTAGCACGGCCGTAGAAAAAATAATTTATTCATTTTTAAAGTTTTAGACTTATAATACTTTGTGTCAAAAATACCTGGTTTAAACCAAATAAACCTGGTTTAGACCAAAAAACCTGGTTTTTTGGTTTTTTCGAAAAAAATTTGGTTTTTGCCAACCCTGCTTACTTTGAACTTATATAGTATTAGGTATCTTCAAAACAAAACTCAATGTGTTTAAATATTAGAAGAAACGAGAGAATTATATGTACCTCAGGGCATAGTATTGAGACCATTATTATTTTTTAATATATCTATATTATATAAATTATATGTATAACTTAAGTTTAGGAGATATGAGTTTAGCAGATGATACTGCAGTAAGTGTATTATGAAGACTTTATCTGGTAAGAATTAAAAAGTAAAGTTGAATTTCACTTTCCTCTAATAATAGTTTTCTTTAATTTAAAAGTAATTTTTTGACAATAAATATATCAACAACACTTTTTTTTATCTGCAACTAGTCACATTATTTTACTAAAATTCTAAAATTTATTCATACAATCCAGCAATATAGAAATGTCAGCACGAATTCCAGTTCAAAGTATTTAGGTATATTTATAGGCATATAGACACCTACCTTCAATGGAACATTCATGTACAAAAATTAATTATTAAACTAAGAGCACTTATACCCAAATTCAAAATTTATGCCACCTCAAAATGACGTTATTATGTACTATGGGCTGGTACAGAGTCGTCTTGCATATATGCAATATAATATTTAACAAAAAATATTTGTACAAAGAATCAAATTTCAAGAAAAAAACCAAGACAGACATGGAATCAAGTACCTAATTGAAAAGATATTGGAGAGAAGAGGAGTGATATAGACAAACGCAGATATTTTAACATGAAACCTCGAAGTACATAAGAAATTGAAGGTGAACACACCAAATAAAACTCATGCATGGAGTGAGGCAAGGCTGGAATTTATCTCATCTAATGTTCAATATCTACTCTTAGTGAAACTTTGCATGGAATTAAAAATGCATTCTAATAAACAGGTATTGGTTCAATAACATCAGATATGCAGATGACACCATATTACTTATCTGCCAAAGACCTACAAGTCCTTATGAAGAAAAAGAGACTTAACCAGAGAAAAAGAGAGAACTGACTTGAGCAGAATAATCCTTTTTTTATTGAAGGACTAATTAGGTTTTTAGTTAAAATCCATATGTTAACAAGTAGTTAATATCCAAAACAATAGCAACTTTTACACTATTATCATTTTTAATAGGGTATTAAAAATTATAACTTTAAATATAGCTTCTCATCATAAAATTGAAACCAGCATTGGATGATATAAAATTAAAATGCTATGTTTTAAATTAACACCAAAGTAATTATTGTATTGGGCCCCAACATTACCTACCAAGTTATATACTCTGTCTCCTAGTGATGTAAGAAGAGAATATTCTCAAGAGAATATTTGTGCTAAGACGATACATAACAAAGAAAAATGAAAAACGGAAAATGTGGATACGGCTTTTCTAAGTAAACGCGAAACAATGAGTAATTTAACTATGGAAATAATGCTAGACAATTATTTGTTTAAGAATTTTACAAGAATGTCAAAAAGTGATTTCGAACTATTAATAAATACAGTCGAACCCGCTTATTGGAATAGCCTTCGTGTCAATCAAAGTTATTCCTATAACCTGGATATTCTAATAACCGATCATTGGTCGCTAGTAGAAACGTTTCGAGACCTCAAATTTCTATTCCTTAAGCTGGGATATTCCTTTAAAAGGTATTCTAATAAGCGGGTTTGACTGTATGATAGAACCAAGAATAGAGAAGAAAGATCAAACACGAGAAACGCAATACCAATCTCAACATTATCAATTGATATTTATATATAATATACTATATATAACAGTTTTAGTTTAATGTATTTATTCAGGGTGCACTACTCTTCCATTTGTCTCATATTTCCAGAAGTATGCCAAGTTCCACAACTTTGGACGTAAATGTACTGCATTAATAAACTTTACTGTGATTTCATTTGACTACATACTCATCTTTTCTTTGTATGTTTTGACAAAACCAAATTAAATTTCAACAGAGTACAGGAAATAAAGAGGAAATACAGAGCAACATGCAAATTATTCCACAACAGTTCGACTTTATCGGCAACGCATCAGGCACTGCAATAGTGTTCAAATACCAGTAAGATTTCGGCCACATGGCTCAGCCAAACGGCGATATTTTCATTAGATGGCTGTAATGTTGCCAGAAGCATACCAAACATATATTCTCGGCAACATATTGCTTCAAAAACTAGCCCGTCTAAATGCCCCTTTAAACGTAGACCAATCCATGACTGAGCTGACGACTCGTGAAAAATAAAATCCCCTCATAGGATGAGCTAATGATAGAAATAGATTCTTAACCTGAGGCCTCATGTTTTTCTGATTTAATCACCACATCCATTACTTGCATTATTTGTTGTTAAGAAACTTTCATTTTTTTATCAAATAAATTTTGTGTTCTCTGTTGTTTTTGTATTTTGTTTATATATAAAGAACACTGTTGTTTAGTCTCATAATTTTGTATAGAATTTCATGATTTTTAATACGGTTCATTCTCAGAAAATTCTCCATATCGAGAATATTCTCTGATTTTTCATTCTCGAGAATTTTCCAACACTACTGTCTCCAAAATAACATTTGGCAACCAAAAATAATAAACGGACACCAAAAAACCTCAACTAGAAATAGAATTTATGAACCCCTAAAATGTTAATGAAGCTGACGTAAATGTTTAAGCCGCACCTAAAGCAATACATGAACATCGAAATTATTAAAAAATCTCCAAAATTAACGAATTATATCCAATAAAAGTCAATGAGCTGGAAGATTAAATGATCACTATGCAAACCCCAAAATAATGGTTGAGAATAATACTGCGCACCAAAAAATAAGAACGGATTATACACATGTGCACACAACACGCAAGCTCCTAAAATGCAACAGAAGAGTAGTTAGTTGTCTTCGTGTTTTGGCAGTGAAATATTCAATAAGGCATCCCGAGCCTTTCTGGATAAATGAAAAAAAATCTTGAAATACTTAAAAGAAGAATGGTTTGTTCAGAATCCGAATTGGTATTTATGTACTGCAATTGGAACACCGGCCACCAACAATGGTATTAAAGACAGTAACATGTTTCACAAACGCTACATTCTTTCTCATTCTTTAATTATCACTTCTGAAATAGTAACTGAATGGTCAAACAAATATACATAAACTGCAAAACTTTGACCAGCCAACTTTGACTTTAGACAGATGCCTATCAGTGGGCTAAAATGCCTAAGAGGGTGCCTAAAAAACCTGATTACGAAGATAAAATTCATTTTAGAATTCTGAGTGGGGATGCATTAGAATTGCAATCATTTGACGAATCATGGACCAAATTTTATGATTACAAGATATGAATGGGTTAAAACCAAAGTGGTATAAGTCATATTTTTGAACTGATAGCCTGATTTTGAAGCCTTGCTTTATAATCTTGATAAATATAGACCTCTTCAAAGAAAAAGTTGTGTAAGTTTTATTGTATTACTTACTATATTACTGTAAATATTTACACCACTTTTCCTGATGAAAATAGGTCTATTTTTCAAGGTTATAAAGCAAGGCTTACATAATTTCACAAAAATTACTTACACCATTTTGGCTTTAACACCCTCATATGTACACTGTTTTAGTGAAAGTGAATTGTCTTTGCTGAAGAAAAAAGATGATTGGGTGCGAGCTACTTGTAATTGTTCAATGTTCATGAAGGAATATACAGTAAAACCTCCATTAACCAAAATAATTGGGGGGAGGACGTTTCAGATAATAAGAATTTCGATTAAAAATAACATTGTTTTTTGTATTCATCTTGTATTGAATTACATAGTATTCCCAGTCAAAGTTGGTATTAAAAAATACTATGAGTATTTTTTAATTTTTTAAGTATAGATTTGGTAATGTTTTCTTTAATATGTAAATACAGAATTAATACAGAAGAAATACAGAATTAATTAAAGCAATAAAATTAAGGAAAATGAACAAGTTTAAAGAACATTCTCTAAAGAAATCTTCTATTTTCTTTTGTATTTTCTGTTGACAACGATATTTTGCAGCTATATCTATGGAGGAACACATTAAGTCATCACTAGACTTACGCAAATATTCAAATCAAAAGGTATGAAATATGCTCATAAATATGCAGTATTTTACCCAAAAATATGCACGTTTATCTAGAAAATATGCATGTAATTAAAAAAAAATTATGTACAGTATTTTTTATTTACAACATATTTGCAATATCTCCACACGGTGTATTAATTAACATATTGTCCTTTTCATAATCATTTTTCAGTGCGTAACAAATGATAGGAAAATGGGTAAGTCCGTGATAATACAGTTGTCACATTTTATTTTCAATTTGGAATAAAAACAAATCAAATGTGTTTCTTGCATTTATAAAATGATATTTTCTTTGATTTGTATAGTCTTATAAATTATACAGATTATATTTGTAATATTATTATCTAATTAAAAAAAATATTTTTTTATTATGGCGCCATCTATCGACAACTAGAATAACTAGAATAAATGTTATAAAAATGTCACCGACGAAATGTAATCAACGACATGCCTTTTTTTCTGTCACATACAATTTAATGCGTTAGAAAGAAATCGAAAAACTGTGACGCACTGAAAGATGATCATGAGAAATACTGTATATATATTTTACTAACTAAGCTAATTAATTAAATATTTAAGTATTTTAAAAAATAAATAATTGATATTATTTTGAATTGTGGTAACAATAAATAATTATCAAATGCTGTTCAAAATTTTCTAACAAATACTTATTTATGGCTTTTATCTGATTACATAGAAAAACTTGTTCAAATTTACGATAATAGTTGGTTCTAAATTAAGTGCTTCGAAAAATGACCCAGCTAGTACTTGAACCACTTGAGAAAGAATCTGGCAATAACCACTGATTTTGGAACCTTTGTAACCAAAACGTGACAAAACTGTGTACAATATAATAAGCCGCTCTTTTATTAGTTATGTACTACATTCAGGTACCCAAAATTTGAATATGTACCAAGAGATTATAAAACAAAATTAAATATTGAGATTTCCAAGCTATTTGTTACAGTAATATAAAAATATATGTATAGTTACAACCAAAATTTAAAATTATATGCACTTTATGCACGCTTATATAAAAATATGCAAAATTGGAAATTTTTGCATTTTTTATGCATTATATGCAAAATATGCAATTTGCATATTTGACTAAGTCTAGTCATCACTAATTATATCCAAAATCATATGAAAAAACGCTCTGGGTCGCAAATTCCCATGATATGCATCCTAGAGTTAAATAACTACAGTAATAAAGACATGTGTTGTATATGTATATTTAATTGTGATATTTAGTTGTATGAAAGCAATATTGACGATGTTGACAGATTAACATCGAATTGTTTCCCATTTGCGATATAAATTTATTTTTTATTGATGAGAAATTATTGAAACTGTCAGCTGTTTCGGTTAAAAATATTTCGGTAAAGGAGCTTTTACTGTATGTGCAAGCATGTCTTGGCATGACCATTCAGCTTAAATATGCTACACCACCTTATGAAGCAAAAAAACCCTTCTATGTTTTTTAGCAATAAACCTAGCAATAAAAAAGAAAGCAGGGGCGACCAACACAAGCCAAAGCAGCTCTTGTTTATAGTTTAATAATACACACACCGGCAAAATTAGCCGAACACCTTAAAAATGGGACATGTTTGATGTCATGAATTTCCTAAACCAGTGGTCCGATTTGAGTGATTCTTTTAGTTTGTTATAGCCTTATTATTTAAGAATATCGTTGTAATAATATTGTTGCTGCTAGAAAGCTAAATATCATTTTATACCGGGTGTAACAATAACACTGTGTTTTTTTTTAAGTTTGGAACACCCTGTGGACTATTCTAGCATATATAAAACGTTGAAATTAAAACTCAATTATAGCCTTAGGCTTTCTTAACATTTTCTTTTTTGATTAATTTGCTTACGTTGGAAAATAAAAAAGTTATGGGCTTAACAACTAGCCATGTTTTTCATCGATAAATCCTCATAGTAGGGGAGGAAAGTATGCTAAATTTGCAGTTACTCGAGCGTTAAGGGGACCTATTGGATTGTGAATAGTATGTGCTAAAACCAGAAAAAGGTTAAGTTAAGTTTTCCATATATTGGGGGACTTTTCATTTTTTAATTTATTTTCCATTTGAAACAATCGTTTTTTTCGAAAAAATGTGTCGAATAAAAGTTGCTTATTTTTACATAAAGAATCCAAATCTGCAATAAAAATTGCGGGCTCCTATTTAAGATTTTAAATTAAATCCCCCACCCACCTCCGTGGGGGGACGTGTTTGATGCCATTCGATAGATTTTTCAAAAATATTGAATAAGTGTATTTTGCAGTTTTTCGATCTGATGTTCAGCTAGTTCAGCTGCAATCCATGGGAGGTCGTCATTGTGACATCGCTTATTAATTTGTTTATTTAATACATCTCTGGAATTACTTTAGGCTTGTTTAGCTACTTTAGGCTAAGCAGATAATGATGGTAGTGGAGCCCAAGCGGGGATTTTTTCAGTTACTCGGGCACGTCAGATTATCACATGGGGAGAAACCTTGTAGCCTATAAATGTACCTATACCATATATTGGTTCTTAACACCGGGGAATTCATTAAGAGGGACCGAGAAAAAAATCTATTCTTAGAAATCTAAAAAATCGATTCGCTTGGGGGTAAATTAAAAATTTTAGATACGATATTTCACGAAATGAACATCAAGTCGTGAAACTGCAAAATACATGTATTCAATATATTTGAAAAATCTATCGAATGGTACCAAACACGTCCCCCCACGGAGGTGGGGTGGGGGATTTAATTTAAAATCTTAAATAGGAGCCCCCAATTTTTATTGCAGATTTTTTCGAATTATGGATGGATCCTGCTATAATCGGAAAAAAACGATTGTTTCAAATGGAAAATAAATTAAAAGATGAAAAGTCCCCAATATATGGAAAACTTAACTTAACCTTTTTCTGGTTTTAGCACATACTATTCACAATCCAATAGGTCTCCATAACGCTCGAGTAACTGCAAATTTAGCATACTTTCCTCCCCTACTATGAGGATTTATCGATGAAAAACATGGCTAGTTGTTAAAGCCCATAACTTTTTTATTTTCCAACATAAGCAAATGAATCAAAAAAGAAAAATGTTAAGAAAGCCTAAGGCTATAACTGAGTTTTAATTTTAATATTTTATATATGCTAGAATATTCCACAGGGTGTTCCAAACTTAAAAAAAAAAACACATTATTATTGTTACACCCGGTATAAACTGATATTTAGCTGTCACTCAAATCAGACCACTGGTTTACGAAATTCGTGACATCAAACATGTCCCATTTTTAAGGTGTTCAGCTAATTTTGCCGGTGTGTGTATAATTAGTCCCGGCGCATATTGAACCTAAGTGAGTCACAACCTGCGCCGGTGGGACGGGTGACCTGTGCAGTTATTTTTCTAGCGTGCCGCATATTAAACACAAGCTAACCCGACCGTCGGCTGTCGCTGTAACGAATAGAGACGGGCAAAATAAGTGGAAACGTGTAACGGTTACTATTGATACCGGTTCTCAGTGGTATTGAGTACAAATACTGATTACAAAATACTGATGTATCTGATCCTTGTACTGAATTGAGTAGGCAACTAAAAAACGGTAGTTCCGTACATGTAACTAGTAACGTTTTAAAAATATCTTACACGTCCCTAGTAGTCGTAGCGGTATGACTTTCGAAAACATCCAATTTGATCATAAGCGGGGTGCATAAAAAGATATCTTACACTGAGTATTATATTTCTACATACCTTTATAATAACAAGCATAAGTTAAACACTGCATTGATTGTGATTGCAAAAACGGTTCGCATGTTTTAAATAAGATTTTTGCTGATTATGTTTTGCTAAAATATTAAATAACACAAAAAATACAATTCACAACCATCATTTAATTTTTAACGATAAACAAAAGTCTAATAAATATATGATGACAAGTTTAAAATTGATCGACTTTGTCGATAACAGTGTCATTAATAGATATTTTTTACCATGAATAATTTTCCAATGATTGTATGGATTTAGAAATACATACTAAACAATTTACATACATGTTGTGAGGTTATGTTGAATGGGTTGTTGTTTATTTTTGCTCCATGTTAATTTTGAGTTTTAATTAAATAAAAGGAACCAATAGTGGATACTGAAGTTAGAAAAGCTGTCTGGAAGTACTTGTTAGTGAATGAATAAATAACTGATAGTTTTGCACATTGTGATTTCATAAAGTGAGGTTAACCATGCCTTTAGATTTGTGTGCAATATGCAATCACTCCATTGATGGTGAGGAGAAACCTTTATACTGCGATTGCTGCCGGGTTGTGTTCCACTTGTCAGAAGGATGTTCTGGCCTTTCCAGCTCAGAAGTGAGGGCTGTGGTGTTACAAAAAAGGAACCTTATATATCTTTGTGTGGAATGTCGTACTGCTTTTAAGTCAGCGCCCATGGTGGTCAGAAAAGTCCAGGAGCTCCAGCAAGAGGTGGCTGGCCTTAAAAAAGAGATCAAGCAGTTAAAATCGTCCCCAATGCTAAATACAGAGGAAGTACTTTACGAGGCCCATGAACGATTTGTACGCTCTAAAAACCTTATGGTGTATAATGTTCAAGAGTCTATAGATACAAAGCTAGAAGATAAAATAGCATATGATACCAATATAGCAATAGATATCTTTAAGAAGTTGGGATGTGAGAATGACAAGAGTGCAATAGTCAAAGTTGTCCTTGTAGGGAAAAAGAATGATGGGAAGAAAAGACCACTTAAGATTATTTGCAACAACTCTGAAGTTATACATAAAGCTCTTCGTTCTAGAAAGAAGCTACAAATGGAGTCATGTTCCTACAAAATAGCGTATGATTACACAAAAATGCAACAGGATGCATACAAAGCGGTTAAAGAGGAGCTAACACAGAGAAATAATGAAGGTGAGGATTTGATCATAAAATATATTAAAGGCGTCCCTTCCCTAATACCTAAAAGGCAGATTACCCAGGAAAACTTTTAACCACCCCATTAACAATATATTACCAAAATGTCAGCGGTCTGCGAACCAAAATAGACCGTCTTAAACTGGCTGTGAGTAGTTGCTTGTATGATATTATAATTTTAGTTGAAAGTAACCTAAATAGTGATTTTTTGGACAGTGAACTAGAATGTGTAGATTTTAACTTATATCGTAGTGATAGGTCAATCTTAACAAGTCAAAAATTGAGTGGTGGTGGTGTACTGATCTACGTCAGAAGATCTATTCGGTCCCAAATGATAAACATATCACATCAAAACGTGGAACAATTGTTTATTTCATGTGAGTACAATGCATCAAAATTTATCATTTCGGGAGTTTATATTCCACCAAACATGCCTGGATTAGTAGACACATCTCATTGTGAAACAGTAGAGGATGTTCTACAAAGATTTCCAGCACAATATTTTTATATTTTTGGAGATTATAATCTTCCCGAAGCTACATGGTCAAACGATGAATATGGTTTGCAGGTTGTGTGTCCTGGAACTTCTTCAGCTATCCATATTGCCCAAACTTTTGGTTTTCTTCAGTTATTTCAAAGGATAAGTATTCCTAACAGCAGAAATATTTTCTTGGATCTTATGTTCACAAACGATAAAAGTGTTGAGGTACTGTTAGGAAATGACTCTATTCTAAACAGCAGTTTACATCATGCTAGTTATGAGTGTAGTTTAAGAAATATTCACAAAAAACAGGTAGACGACAGCCTCTTCTGCCAGGATCTGTACTATGATTTCAATAACGCCAATTATGTGGGTTTAAATAATTTTTTAGCTGGAATTAACTGGGAGCAGTGTTTGTCTCGTCTTGATTTAGATTTAGCTGTTGATTACTTCTATGAAATTTTAGCTGTTGGTATTGCTTCATTTGTACCTGTGAAAAAATACCAAACCAGCACTTATCCTAGGTGGTTTTCAAGGGAACTAAGACAGCTTATTTCTCAAAAAAGGAGAGCACACTACACCTATACTCAGTCCAGATCTCAGGCTGACCTCAATATTTTTACTAGACTGCGTTCAGAATGCAAAAAAGTTCGGGAGGTTTGTTGGTCTCAGTATATCTCATTGATGGATATAGAATTCAAATCAAATCCTAGATACTTTTGGAGGTACATAAAGGACTTAAAGACCAACCATTCTCTTCCCCAAACAATAATATACGGCGAGGATAAAGCAAATGATGGGCAAGAGATTGTTGATTTGTTCAAAAAGTACTTCCAAACAGTGTACACCCCAAGTAACCCAGAGAACAAACTAGACCTTGGTACACCCACAAATATTTACCAAAACTATAAGTTTTCGGGTATTTCTACAAAAGAAATATACGAAAAAATATCTCTTTTACCTAGTAAAAATACCCTTGGTCCCGACGGTGTTCCAAGTAGCCTGTTAAAATATTGTGTATGTACCCTTGTGGTTCCACTAAGTTTATTATTTAATAAGTCTTTAAGATCCTCAATTTTTCCTGAAAAATGGAAGGATAGTTTTATCACGCCCATCTTTAAAAGTGGGAACAAAAACGATGTTACGAACTACAGGAGTGTATGCATTCAATCATCACTTATAAAATTTTTTGACAGTATTATCAGCGACCAATTAAACTGGATGTGTCGTGGGCTAATAAATAAGAATCAGCATGGCTTCTGTTCAGGTCGTTCAACTCTAACTAATCTGTTACCATATCAATCAAAAATAATTAAAGCTTTGGAAGAATTCAAGCAAGTTGATGCAGTTTACACAGATTTTTCAAAGGCTTTCGATCAAGTAGACCATAATATTTTTCTCAGGAGATTATTTGATATAGGGTTTGATGTTTCGGCTGTAGGTTGGATCAAAAGTTTATTGTCAGAGCGTAGACAGATGGTCAAAATAGGTGCTTTTAAATCGGATGCAATATGTGTAACTTCTGGTGTTCCCCAAGGGGGGCACTGGTCCCCAATGTTTTTCAATCTGTTGGTGGACTCAATTTTTGATTGTTTTGAAAACAGTGAAGGTCTCGCTTTTGCTGATGATTTCAAAGCCTACAGAATAATGAAGTGCCAAACTGATCAGCAACTGCTGCAGGACGATCTTGACAGATTAACGCAGTGGTGTCACATTAATAAATTAAACCTAAATATATCAAAATGTTGTCTAATTAGTTTTTCTAAGGGTTCCAGAAAATATGACACTTCTTACGAACTGTGTGGGCAACCATTAAAAACTGTATCAAAAATAAAAGACTTAGGAGTAATTTTCGACAAAAATTTAACATTTGTCGATCATATTAACTCTGTCACAATACAGTCATCCAAAATGTTGGGTTTCATCGTGAGAAATTGTAGACATTTTTCTGTTGACACTGTCAGAAGCCTTTACTCTTCATTAGTCAGATCTAAACTTGAGTATGGATCAGTGGTGTGGTCTCCTTACCAAGCTGTCCATAAATATACTGTAGAAAAGGTTCAGCATAAGTTTCTACGATTTTGTGGATTCAAATTATATATTGGGATCTCTGATCATAATTATTCAATTCTGGAAAAACAACTGGATTTGAAAACACTTTCAGAAAGGAGAATCTGTGCAGGATTAAATTTTTTGCATAAAATTGTTACAGGGAAAATTGATAGTGCTGAATTGTTGGAGTTGGTTAACATTGAGATTGTCACACGAAATGGGAGACATAACTACTCTTCTTTTCATATACCCTATCATCGAACAAATTATGGTATGAATTTGCCTATAGAAAGATACTCGAGATATGTTAACCAACTTCATTTGGAAATATTTGATATGTCTGAGAGTGGGTTCAGGGCTCAATTGAATAGAATCAATTTCATAGAATAATTAATACTTTAGTTTAGTGTAAAACTTTAATTATAAATTTAGGGTTGTAATGTTAATTGTTGGTTGTTTGAACATTGTTGCAGGTTGAATTATTTTTGTTGTTTTTTTATTATATTTTTTTCTCAATATATTACATACATCTTACATTTTACTATTTGTTAATTGTAACTGTTAATGGGGTTTTCCCGTAATATTAATAAATAAAAAAAAATAAAATAAATTTTTTGATCTGTATACAGGAGATTATAATTATGACACATATGGTACTCCTTATTTTTCAAATAATATGCTCTTGTAAACGCATAACTTTGATTTATTGGCAAAAGCCACACTAACTACAGAGCCGTGCGGTACATCTTTTCAATATGATGCAAGTCTTCGAAATGCCACCTCTTAAGTATTACAGAAACTTAACTTTTATTTTTATTAAATGAACCTACACAAAATGAAGAACAGCTTTTATTTTAAAATCAAAACATATTTTATAGACCTGGATCCGGCAAACTGAAAATTTGTTAGTAGCTTAACGGTGTCTATTCAGACAAACTTTGATGTACAGGAACACTGGAACAGGGGAAGGTTTAATAGTGGAACAGTTTAAAAATTTGGAATGTCACATTACGAAAACGTCCCATGTATTTTGTCAGACAGAACAACCAATCGATTTGTTACCCTATCATTTAACTCTCATTCAAAAATCAGACTGCTATTACTAACCAACATGATTCCTGTTATTTGACATGTTCTTCCTGTTTCACTCATTAAAATGCCCAGTTAGTGATAAACACCAGTCTAATTTTTCCATGAGAGTTTAATGAAATGGTAACAAATCAATTGGAAGGTATGTCCGGCAAAATATATGGAACGTTTTTGTAGTCTGACGTTCCAAATTTTTAACCTGTTCCACAATTAAAACTTCCCCTGTTTCAGTGTTCCCGTACATCAAAGTTTGTCTGACGAGACACCGTTAAGCTATTAACAAATTTTCAGCTTGCTATTAATCAACATTTTGTTGGTACACGGGATCCAGGCCTAGAAATACAATGTCACAAATGATGGTGTAATCCCTTTTCTATAGGTATAAAAATTTTGTAAATATCATTCATTTCTTAAATCTACACAACATTATCATTAAAAACCGTTAAGCATATCTGTGAATATCGCACAACCCTCAAATAAAATGTGTCATCATACCAGGCTTGTTCATGCTTAAAAATAAAATATGTAGACAAGATATAAATATATGTAATAGGTAAGCAGTTTTTGCAACGACAATCCTATCACAATCAGTGTTGTTTATAATAATAGTAATTCCGAACGAGTTCTATTAGCTTTTCTACGTCCATCTCAAAAACAAAACCGCAACTGAGAATTGAGTCACGCATCCCACGACACCAGAAAACTGTACGCTGATGATAAACGTTCGCATGCTAGACCTGGCACTGTATTCACTGATATTAGGATGCGCAGAACTCTCTACGCACCTCACCGGTGCCAGGTTGTGTTCGCTTAGGATCAATTTGCACCGGCACTTATGCTGGTGTTTTCTGTGTTATTTTGTATCAATAGAGGTTAGACTTCTACAGCTGATTCTACAAGGAAAGAGTGAGGGCAAGAGAAACCCTGAATGTAGACGTATATGCTGGCTGGTCCATCTTAGGAAGTGGACTGGTCTAATGTGAACTGATCTATTTCGAGCTGCTGTGAATAGAATAAGATGGGTCAATGTGGTCACCAACATCTCTAGAAGATAGGCACCTTTAGAAGAAGATTTTTAGTTTTACATTCGCTAGTTCTTGTTGGTTTATAAGTATGTATTACCTTGCAGGCAGAATATATCTACTGATGTTTTTAATTTCAGTTCTCAAATGTATAATTTTGTACACCTATGTTGTTGGGGCTTAAATATATTATTTTAATACCGATTCTTGGTTATTTTGGTCTTCAAATATTTCAGTGTTCAAGTAAGATTTGTGGTGTTAACAATAATAAGCTGCTGCTAAAATAGATAAATTTCACAACTCAAAACTTTGGCGCTCACAAAATAAATAATTTGGTATTAACATTTTGGTGCTCTACTTGTGATATTTTGTAGCAAAAGATAAACGTTTGGGGGATCATAATCGACTTTACATTGATGTTCTGTTAAATACAAGCCAAATAGAAATTATTTTTCTTTTTACCTTTTATATCTGAATGTTTTTCTTCTTCGTCTGATTTAAGTTTAACTTCATCTGTTTGTATTTCCGTCTTTATAGGATATCTCTTTAGGTCTGAATAAATAAATGTATCATATAATGTATTTTCACCCAGGGATTCCTCCTTAATTTGAATTTTGATGGTATCAGAAGGATCATAACATGTTTCATTATCGTCTATTTCTATTTTAAAACTATTCTCACTAACTTCTTGTTTTATTTCCATTTTATTAAACTCCTTATTATATTCCATTTGGTTAAATTCCTGTAAATTATTGTGTGTTATTGTGATTGTGAATTCAGTTCAGCTGTTCTCAGGGTTGCCAGATGAAATTTCAGAATATCCCTAGACGGGAGCTTCAATTTCCCCTAGAAATCCCTAAATCGTATTAATTTGACCTAAAAAAGAAGAAATTGACAGATGACAGCTGTCAATTTAATTTATAACCTATTAAACACTATGTTTAATCCACTTTAATCATTGATTAGGTAATGTTTTAATGTTTACTTAGGAATATTTATGTCAGGGAACAATAAATAATGACAATATTAATAATATTTTAACAAAAAGATATTTAATAACAACAAAAAATGGCGCCAGCACAGTTTAATAAATCCCTAGATTTCAAAAAAAATCCCTCCAGAGCTCCAAAAGCTTCAAAAAATCCCTAGATTCGGGGAAAATCCCTAGACATGGTAACCCTGGCTGTTCTGTTCAGCAATCAGCAAACAAAAAGCCCCCACCCACTCTTCTATGCAAAAAGCAAAAGCAAAAACATAAACAACCTGTCAGTCAATCCGTACATAGCCTGATAGGGCATACAAACCTGCTGTCAAAATTAAATTAATATGGCACCCGGGAGGCAAAAATATAATTACTCTTCGTGCCGATCAGCGGTTTTCTGTTTGTGAAATATCAACATTTTTTCTCACGAGTTTATTAAATGTACCGGGTGTCCCAATAAGAATGGCTCTCGGCCATATCTCAGGAACCGTTTATAGTAGAGCTTTGAAATAAAAAATTTTATAACAAAAGTTGCCTCAGGAAAAGACTGGAAATTATTTTCATAATTGTGGGTCCACCGCTAGAGGGCGTAATTGAATATCAAAAATAAAAAAATCTAAATTTTACAACATTTTCCTAATGAAGGGGCACTGGAAATCCGATTATTGTATTCTTCATCAAATTCTGCGCATATTTGATTTAACAAGTTTAACTCTACCTTTGCAAATAAGAGATGGGGGTGAGTGGGAACCTTGTTATGAAAAAAGGGCTGTAAGTCCGGTTCTGCTAAATCAAATTTTGAAAACTGGATCTTGTTGAAGACAAATCTTTTTCTTCAATGTTAGCGTGATAATTCTGAACCATCCTAATAAGTAATAAGCCAGCTGAGAGGCGTTATTTAATTTTTTTCAGAAATCTAGTTTTCTTTGGAAAATATTAAATACAAGTATGCATTTTTAATCATACTTTATAAAATTAGATTAAATTAGCAATAGAATAGCGAAAACCGCATGTCGATATCTTTTTTCTATCTCAAGATATCTCGAGAAACGTGTAAATTTTATACATAACTGTTACTATCACCGGTAAACTAAGTTAATGAAAAGTAGTGTGCTGTGGAAAAAAACAAAATAACATTTTCCAGATGTCAACGTATAAAAATATAATTAATTAAAACAACAATATAAAGAGAAACAATACTATTAAAATTAAAGATAACACAGAACAAAAAGAACTACTTAGTCACGACCCAAATATTCAAATTGTTGCCCATCATACACTACTCTAGAATACATTATCCAGAGAATACTAAACGCCATTCAAAGCATATCGAGAGCAGAAATTGAGACTGCTGTTCAATCTACTCTTGAAAGAGTAAATGTTTGCAACGAAAATGATGGGCAAAAATTTGAATGTTTATGTCATCACTAAATAGTTGTTTTTATTTCTTTGTGATAGGGCTTTTCAACGCTTCTCATTTGTTTCGAGCCTCTGTCATATGCCGTATAATCCGTGTATAATATTAATATACGAGATATGAACGAGGCTCGAAACAAATGAGAAGCGTTGAAAGACCTAATATACGTTGACAGCTGGAAAATGTTTCTTTGTTGTTTCCATAGCACACTACTCTTAATGAATTTCGTTTACCGGTGACAGTAACAGTTATGTTTTTAAATTTACACGTTTTGTAAGATATCTCGAGATAGAAAAAAGGTATTAACATGCGGTTTTCGCTATTCTGTTGCTAATTTTGTCTAATTTTGTAATATGGTATTAAAAATGCACGTTTGTATTTAATATTTTCCAAAGAACACTAGATTTCTGAAAAAAATTAAATAACGCCTTCTAGCTGGCATATTACTCAGTAAGTTGGTTCGAAATCATAACTTTTACATTGACGAAAAAGATATGTCTTCAACAAGACCAAGTTTGCAAAATTTGATTAAGCAGAACCGGACTCACAGCCAGTTTTTCATAACAAGGTTCCCACTCACCCCCACCTCTTATTTCCAAAGGTAGACCTAAACTTGTCAAATCAAATATGCGTAGAATTTTATGAAGAATACGACGGTCGGATTTCCAGTGCCCCTTAATTAGGAAAATTTTGTAAAATTTAGGTTTTTTAATTTTTGATATTCAATTACTCCCTCTAGCGGTGGTCCCACAATTATGAAAATAATTTCCAGGCTTTTCCTGAGGCAACTTTTGTTATAAAATTTTTTATTTCAAAGCTCTACTATAAACGGTTCCTGAGATATGGCCGAGAGCCATTCTTATTGGGACACCCGGTACATACTTTTATTCATTCGTAGAAAATTAGAGTATTTTTCATCGGGTCGCGGACATTTCTCCAACTGTCATCAATACGACTAACTTCACGCGTAACTTTGATAAGAGAATTATAAAAAAAATATGCATTGAAATCCAGATCCCGTAATTCGTTAACCGTGATAAAGTGAGTACAAAGACAAACATATTTGTTTCTTTGTAATTAAATTACAGCTTCAATTTACCGTACACTTCTCGTAGACTCTGCCGATAAGGTAGAGTCGTGTTAAGAAAAAGTCGCGCGCCCATTTTTCATCGGGCACGCGAGCTTTCCCCAACACGACTCTACCTTATCGGCAGAGTCTACGAGAAGTGTACGGTAAATTGAAGCTGTAATTACAAAAAAAGAAATATGTATGTCTTTAAAGAAATATGTATGTCTAAAATACGCTCATAAAATTACGGGATCTTTATTTCAATGCATATTTTTTTTTATAATTCTCGTATCAAAGTTACGCGTGAAGTTAGTCGTATTGATGAGTTGGGGAAACGCCCGCGGCCCATGTGTTGCCTAACTCTGGCACCTATTTCATAAACTCCTAACAGCACAGTACTGACCTGTAACGTTTTAGCATAGGATTTTGCGTTCCAACTGAGTAGGTGCCATGGAGGTGCATAGACCTGACAACGACTACGGAGGTTACACGTCACCACCGCCTGCACTTCCGCAACATCCCTCGTCAACAAGCCTGCTTATAAACGTGACCATGTGTTCCATATAAAAGCTTCTTCTACGAGCTATATAATATGTCGTAGGCAAGTATGAAATGCAGGCATTTTTGCAAAAGCCTAGTCATTTTCGTAAAGACTAGGCAGTTTGTATGACGTTTTCATTTTTATAAAATGACTTCACACTTTTAGGCATTTGCAAAACCACCGGCAACGTGAAAGTTTTTACAATATACACTCACCGGCAGAGAAAACGGGCACCCCAAAAAATGGGTCATTTTTAATGTCTTGTATTTCCTAAACCTGATGTCCGATTTAAGTAATTTTTTTAATATGTTATAGCCTTATTCTTTATCAATATCGCCGTAATAATATTGTTGCTAGACAGGTACATTGTCATTGTATACATTGTCATTGTATACAGTGTGTACGAATCAAACTGTGTTTTTCTCTCAAACTTTGGAACACCCTGTGGAATGTTCTAGCTTTTATAAAATACTAAAATTAAAACCCAACTATAGCCACAGATTTTCTTAACATTCTGTTTTTTTATTCATTCGCTTATGTTGGATAATAAAAAAGTTAGGCACTTTAACAACTACCCCTGTTTTTCGTCAATACAGGGTGTTTTTCAATAAGTACGGCAAGCTTTAAGGGGTAATTCTGCATGATAAAATAATGACAGTTTGCTTTATAAACTTATGCCCGCAAATACTTCGTTTCTGAGATAGGGGGTGTTGAAATTGTTCTTACAAACTGACGATTTATTTATTGCTCTAAAACGGTTTGTGATATGCAAATGAAATTTGGTAGATTTTAAGAGCTAGTTATTGCGCATTTTTTGGCATACAATTGAGAATTTTATATTCACCATTGGCGTGCATACGGGATATATCTAAAATATTTATACCCGTATGCACGCCAATGGTGAATATAAAATTCTTAATTGTATGCCAAAAATTGCGCAATAACTACCTCTTAAAATCCACCAAATTTCATTTGCATATCACAAACCGTTTTTCAACATCCCCAATCTCGGAAACGAAGCATTTGCGGGCATACGTTTATAAAGCAAACTGTCATTATTTTATCATGCAGAATTACCCCTTAAAGTTTGCCGTACTTATTTAAAAACACCCTGTATTAACGAAAAACAGGGGTAGCTGTTAAAGTGCTTAACTTTTTTATTATCCAACATAAGCGAATGAATCAAAAAACAGAATGTTAAGAAAACCTGAGGCTATAGTTTGGTTATAATTTCAGTATTTTATAAAAGCTAGAACATTCCACAGGGTGTTCCAAAGTTTGAGAAAAAAACACAGTTTGATTCGTACACCCTGTATACAATGACAATGTACCTGTCTAGCAACAATATTATTACAGCGATATTGATAAAGAATAAGGCTATAACATATTAAAAAAATTACTTAAATCGGACATCAGGTTTAGGAAATACAAGACATTAAAAATGACCCATTTTTTTGGGGTGCCCGTTTTCTCTGCCGGTGAGTGTAATTCTGTCAAACGGTAATTTTATTTTGAAACAGTGTTGCAATTTAGATTATGTTTATAAAATTTAATAAATTTAAATAATTAATGCTATGAAATTATTACACCCAGTGATTCCAAACCTTTATTTTATAAAAAGGAACAAATATTATTATAAAAATATTAACTAATTAATTAAGGTGTACAATAAATATATTATACACGGCTCACTAAAATAATTAGTTACGCCCCTGTACTACTGATTACTTAAAATTCAAGTAGTATTTATGTAACCTTTCTGGAAACTCCAGGTTATTGTTGAGACTCGCATTTGAACCCCTCGCCGGGGCAGATCGTCAAAAGCTTCCTAACGAGAATCATCTCTAACCTATCGACGCTCCCGCTATTCGTAAAAAGGCCGCATTTTACCGGCTTTTTTTGCTATCGTTTTATACCGCTCAGATAATTCAATCTGCTCAGTATTATCGACGATGATTTATTTAGCGTATTAGTGAGTGCCTTACAAATGAACCAAATGGATTATGGAATTCAATCAGAGCTCTGATGTGACACGTCATCAAGGAATAAAACTGTAAGTACTCTACATGTATGTGAACATAACTTATTAGTCGTGATACTGTATGCATTTTGAACCATATACCTCTCGTAGCAAATATTCTTTGTGCCATTTATGCAGATAATACTTTAAATTACATATGAAAAATCGTTATCTACTCTTAACCAGCTTACCTATGGGAATATACTCTATAACCGTACAATAAGTATAGGTTACTATTGTTAAGGATACTTTACGTATTGCCTAAACATTTCTGGTCCTTCGAGCCGGATCATATTAATTATTTATTAATTAAATCCTCAAGGTCCTTCGTATTTGCATATTTTGATAATCTCTATTCTGAGAATAACGGTTTTTCATTTATAGTGTCTTTCTGTTGCATTTGGAAATTTCCAAGCCACGCCGCCCCGGCACAAAAATAAAATATTCCTCTCTTTCTGCACTCAAATTCTCAGTATTTAACCCAGCACGTCTCTACAATAGCTGGTAGGTTGTTAAGCCCGGTCTACACGTGCAATTTCAGAAACTACTTGCTTTGTTCAAATAAAGGAGTCGTTTTGTTTGTATGAAAAAATATTTGCATATATTACATTATTTTATTTTCGTAAATATATTTTTCTGTTTATAGTATACAAAAAGTGTACTCATTTCTTGGCTGATAGTACGGGTGTTATAATTTTAACATTGTTTGTTCAACCTTTTGATTTAAATTAAATTTATAATTTTGAATCCGATTAAGCCTGGTTCACAGGTTACAAAAATTATTAAAAATAATTTTGTTTTCTTGCATAAATTGTAAGTTTTTGCTACATTTAGCTTCGCTTAAGCTCATTTTACACTTCTAGAAAACTATAGAAAATAAATAATTGTTTTTTCCTTCAATTTAATTAATTTAAATACTTGTTAAGGGTGTCTCACACTTGCTGAAAAATACCCATTTTGGAAAATTGCATATATTTTGAAATTTTATAGTTTTGCATTTCATATACTAATCTGCGCTCATACAGGGTGATACTATTAAGCCAATCTCACACTATTAAACGTGTAATATATAATATATTGTACATATTCTCTCATTTTCGCATCGATTTATAGGTTTAGACATTTGCAAATAATCTATCTAATCTCACATTCTCGCAACATGGCTGACCGATCAAAATATAACCGACAGAGGCTCACCGCAAAACTTGATATAACCAAGTTGGCTGATTCGGTTCCCACAACTCTTAATTCTCTAAACAAATATAAAATTCGTGAAATAATTTCACAACTCAAACATTCTTACGGACTTTTCCGCGATGCTCAAAATGTGCTGGAGACGATCCCCGAGGAACCTACCCC